>NC_088169.1:428543-728543 GCF_028769735.1 Zonotrichia leucophrys gambelii
ATCACCCACTCAGGAGCAAATTGTCCCTTCAGTGGTTGTTTTACATGACCTGGTCACGTTTGCTTTGTACTGAAGTGAATTTGCTTTGTCTAATTGAGAGTTTTCATAAATCCTCTGACAACTCTTAAGATCAGAACCCTGAGCTTGGTTCTTTCATCTCTCACCTGTCTGGACAAATTGGTTCACTTGTTTACACCCTGGCCTTGGATAAAACCAAATGCTTCATAAAAAACAATCAAAATCTGATATAATGACAAATGTCTTCTATTCCTGTTTATTTCACATTTTAAAACTTTGTTCTTTCAGATGATTTAATTGACTCAGAGTCCTCACACTTATCAAAGCTCTTGGCAGACAAAGAGTATAACACATTCAAGTCAAATAAAATAAAGAGTAAATATTGGTTTTAATAATCTATAAAATGAAACTGCATTTGTAGGATTTTTTTAGCTCAAAAATCATTTAATTCCAACCCCCATGCCATGGGCAGGGACACTTTCCACTAGTCCAAGCCCCATCCAAGCTGGCCTTGGACACTTCCAGGGATCTCCGCAGCTTCCCCAGACAAAATTCAGGTTTATAAAGGAACCACACCTCCCTCAGCTCTTCAGGGATGCGCCCATAAATTCCCAAGTGGGGCAGGAGAAAAGCCTGTCAAAAACACCAGTGCTGGCTCCAAACCATCCCAGAGAACCCATCCCCATGGACCCTCAGCTCCCAGTGCTGCAGGAACATGGACACACCAAATTCCTGCTGCTTTCTCCCTCCTCAGGCCTTGGCACGAGCACAGGGCTTTGTGTGCCATGAGAAAACATCCAGGCTTTAATTGGCCCTGCCCTGAGAGCCCCAGCAAAGTGCATTTCCCCTTCACATCAAAGCATCCCCCACTTTCCTGGAGCTGATTTTCTTCCTGCTCCACTGCCTTGCCCAAAATCGAGACGTCGAGCTCAATCACCCTCCAGCTGCAGCAAGGAAAACAGATTCCATTACCTGCTGGAACTGGGTTAACCCCAGGTATAGGCTGGATTTTTTGGGCTGGTTTTGTTGGTTTTTTTTTTTTTTTTTTCTTTTTTTCCTGGGCTGGAAATTATCCATTACTGCATAATAAAACGGAAATTGAAAGCAGTTCCCCTTTCCCTTTTGCTCCTAAAAATTGGTGTTTCAGCTCCGGGGAGGAATTCACGGGCCCAATCACAAAGGCTGAGTGTAGCTGCTCTCTAATTAAATTGGAGCAGCTCTATTTTCCAGCAGCAAGGATATTCCTTGGAATGAACCTCCACGCTGGGGATCTGAGCAGTTCCAATTAGGAGAGCTCTGCTTTGAGCTCTCCCAAGCCCAAACACACAGCGTGGCTTTGTGCCCTCGCCCATTAAACTGGAAATACAAACCCCCTCTCTTGGTGCTTCAAATGAGCTCCAGGAGATGCCTTTCCTGCAAGCTTGAAGTCTCATTCTTCACATAAGATTGAGCTAAATTGGTGATTTCCATGAGTTTTTGATGGAATTAGCAGAGTGGGGTGTGTCCGTTTTGATTAAATGGTTCCATGCCTTGTTTTGTTGGGTTTAATTGCTGCGGTAATTAGGGGCTCACAGGACACTCTGATTCCTTAAAAACAGCACCCACTTTTCCCTGCCTTGCATTCCCTGGCATTTCCACTCCGCTGAGGTAATAAATTGCTCCATAAATTTAAGAAAAACTGATCATAATCATGGAGAGAAATGTATAAGGAGAGCATTAAGGAAATCAAGGCAGACCTTCCTGTACTTGGCCTTCCTTGCCATGCAATATCCCAGATGAATGGCACACTTTAATGAGCAGCTAATTAAAATGTAATGGACTTGCCATTGCTACTGTCTGTGCTTTATTTGAGCTCAAGGTAGAGCCTCAATTTCCATTTAATTTGGCCACTTTGGGGGACGTTTTCCATTCAGTGAAGTGACCTAGAACTTGCATTTGCTGCTGTTGCTGATGAAAATAAGTTGATAAAACCAAAACCATGGATTTTTCAGCTCTTTCCTTCTATTTGTTGTTGCTGCTATTCCCAGTTACCTGTTCCCTCCCTCCTTAATTCATCCAAAGTCCTGTTCTCCTGTACAAGGAGGAGAAATGTCCTTTAAAATCCCCGAAAACAACCCAGTGGGCGCCGTGCAAGTGATCAGACAGGCTTGCAAACTATTAATAGGAATTGCATTGCTAATTTGATTAACCCCTCATTATCATTACGTATTAATTACCACAGCTCTGCCATTGAGGGCTGATCTCAAGCTCTGACAGCAGCAATTCCCTGAGCACCGCTTGTGGTTGCTGAGTGGGATCAGGGCTCAGCACATCCCTGATTCCTGAGAGATGGAATGGATCAGGGGTGGCTGAAGCTGCTGGAATTCTTCCTGTGGAGATTCAGTGGGAAAATGAGAATTCAGAGTGGGGGCACAGCAAGGAATCCCTGCTGCCAGGAGCTGGGAATGGATCCAAGCAGGAATCAAGGCCTGGATGCTCTCCCTTTGTTGGTGGGGTGGGCAATCCCTCAGGAAAGCAAATCCCAGATGTCCTGGGTTGACTATATGATGCTTTTATCCCCATTCGTCTCATTCTGTTTATGTTGAATAATAATAAGTTTTGTCCCTTTAAGAGTGTTACAGAGAGTGAAGGGGGAGAGAGAAGCGCGCAGTTTGTTTTCAGACACTGCACTCACTGCTCCACATTCCTGCTCCTGACTGTGTTGTCTGCGGACAGACAGCGGGGCAGAGAGCTCTTCTTTTGCTTTTTAGTTAGTGTTAGCTAGCTGAGGCAAAGAAGTTCCCTGGATTGTTTTTTTTTTTCCCTTTTCTTTGGACCTCTTGGAGCTGCTCTGGACTGAACACCCAGGAGAGCACCGGCAGCTCCACCTGAGGCCCACCAGGCCGGGCCTGGCCTGCGACAATTCCAGCACTGAGGGACTGATCAGAGACTGAGCGAGCTGAGCTTCAACCCGGGGTTTTCTCAGTTTGTCATCTCTTTTAGAGTGGCAAGGGGTCTCATTGTTTTGATACTGTTTTGGTCTTATTGTTTAATAAACAGGGTTTTTTTCCACCTTTCTCCAAGCAGGTATTTTTTTTTCCTCCCGGACCAGTTGGGGGGAGGGGCCGATTGGATCTGCTTTTCCCACCGGAGCTCCTTTGGGGGGATTCTTCCCTAAATTTGCTCTAAACCTGGACATCAGAGGATTGAACTCCCTTTTCAAAACCCCCTCTGGGTGACCCTGGGTGGCCAAGGCAGGGAGCAGCAAAGTTCATCCCCTCTGGCAAGGGGGTGACACACATGGGGATGACATGGGGGTGACACCAGAGTCCTCAACAGGGAGCGGCCTGGCCCTCCTGCTCCTGGGGCTCCTCCCTCCTGACACACAAACAGCTCCAAAAAACTTACTGAGCAGCAAAATCCCTTTATCCCAACTGATCCAAGGGCTGGCAGGGCTCCAGGATGTTCTGGAGCTCACGCTCCAAGGGTGGCCCTCAGCTTTTGGGAGGCGTTGGCACTGCTCAGGTTTCTTCTATGGCCTCTCATCCCTCACAAAAATTTCATATTTCACATTTGTAACCTCACAAAAACGTCTTTTTTTCACGTTTTTAACATCCAGAGCTGTTCTGGAGCTCAGTCTCCAGGTAGGGCCCTCACCTTTTGGGAAGTGTTGGGTGCTACTGAGATCTCTTCCTCTGGCCTCTCATCCCTCACAGAAACTTCATTTTTCCCATTTCTAACCTCACAGAAACTTCATTTTTCACATTTTTAACATCCAGAGCTGTTCTGGAGCTCACACTCCAAGGATCGCCCTCACCTTTTGGGAGGTGTTGGGCACTGCTGCGATCTCTTCCCTTGGCCTCTCATCCCTCACAGAAACTTCATTTTTCCCATTTTTAACCTCACAGAAACCTCATTTTCCACATTTTTAACATCCAGAGATGTTCACATTTTTTTAACCTCATTTTTCCCATTTTTAACCTCACAGAAACTTAATTTTTCACATTTTTCTCATTTTGTAACCTCACAGAAACTTCATTTTTCACATTATAAACATCCAGAGAGGTTCTGGAGCTCATGTCCAAGGATGGCCCTCACCTTTTGGGAGGTGTGGGCACTGCTGAGATCTCTTCCCTTGGCCTCTCATCCCTCACAGAAACTTCCATTTTTCCCATTTTTAACATCCAGAGATGTTCACCTTTTCTAATCTCATTTTCCCCATTTTTTTACCTAATTTTTCCCATATTTAACCTCATTTTTCTGCTTTTTTAACCTAATATTTTCACATTTTTAACCTCACAGAAACTTCATTTTTCATATTTTTAGCATCCAGAGATGTTCACATTTTTAACCTCATTTTTTTTCCACATTCTTTTACCCCATTTTTTTCACATTTTTAACCTGACAGAAACTTCATTTCCACATTTTTCACATTTTTAATCCTTGTTTATTGTGTCTTGCTTCAGGTTTTGTCCACAGGCATCTGGGAATGAAACCTCCTGCTGCATGTGGGGCTCAGCCAGAGATTTTCTGGTTATTTAGAAAACTCAAGCTTACTTCTGAATTAATTCTATGAAACTGCACTTTTAGATAAGTTTGAGATAAGCTCCAAATTTCTTGCATTGTGTCCAAGGTGGCTGCATAACTCCAGAGCAGGTCCTGCAGGAAGTGATTTATTTACAGCAAGAAAAGCAACCATGTGGAATAATAATTCATCATTTACATTAAAAATGTACTATTATCCAGACTATTTTAGCAGTGCACCACTACAACATTCTGCTTCCTTTAATTTTTTGCCTTCTGGCCTGAGTACAATAAAAACAATTGTTCAGAACACAGCAAAAGTGAGGTTATGTCAGCCTGTGAGCTGCAGCATCTGTAGAAAGATGTTTTCCAGTCATAAACCCAACAGTCATTCATTCATTTATTCCTTGCAAATTCCAGCAAAGACTTTGGAGGCCTCTTTGTAATCCAGGCAATGTTTTATTGGCCTGGAACCCTCCAGGGAATGCCATAAATCCACTTAACCTGTGCTACCATTTGTGTCTGGGTCCTGGGTTGAGCTGGGAGTGTGCTTCAAACTCACACAGGAGCTGCCCAGCTCTCTGGGGGCCACACACATAAAAAGCAGCTCAGATCCATTAATTAATTAATTCTACAAATTAGAATTAGTCTCTCGCTGTGATCAGTTCTGCTCCATTTGCACCTTGCAGTTCATTGTCCCATCCCAGCTTCAGCCCAGGCAGTCCCACCCTGCTTGTTTTTCTCTCTCCAGCCCACGGGGTTTGTGCTCCTGGGCTGAGATTTGGCTCATTTGTCCTTGGTGCCCAGCTGTCACCGTCAGATTTTGTGAAAAATCCCTTTGCCCAGGATTTCTCTCCTGGGAAGCTGGGAAGCCTCAGAGAAAAAGGAAAACAATATTACCTCATTTGCTTCTCCTGTGTTTTGCTGCCTTGGGATGTGGTTGGAGATTGTTTATCCACTTGTGAATTGTTTTTACTTATTGGCCAATCATGGCCAAGCTGTGTCGGACTCTGGAAGGAGTCACAAGTTTTCATTATTATCTTTGTAGCCTTCTGTCTGTATCCTTTCTCTATTCTTTAGTATAGTTTAGTGTAGCATTCTTTAATACAATATAGTATCATAAAATAATAAATCAGCCTTCTGAGAACAGGGAGTCAGATTCAGCATTCCTCCCAGCGATGGGGGACCCAGAAAATACCACAGTGCCCAGCTGGGGCAGGAATTGTTTTGTGTCCCTGCTCTGTGCACAGAGCTCACCATCCCTGAATGTGAACCCAGCCCCACACACTGAAGCAGCACAGAATGGGAAAAATATTGCCACAATTCAATCACCTGCTCAGCTTTAGGCAGAGGCTTAGATTTCATTGGCAGGAGCAGGATTTAAGCGCACATTTAAACCTGAGCAGGAGCCCAAAGCCTCGTCCTGCTGCCAGGAACCAGCCTGGATCCCCTGGGATTGATCCAGATGGGGATGGGGATGGGCTGGGGGAGCAGCCCTGGGGCTCCTGGTGGGGAGAGATGGACCTGATCCCCTGTGCTCAGATGGGGATCAGGAGAGGGATTGGGATTGGGGTTGGGATTGTGTCCCTGTGCCCCACAGGTGATTTCCCACCTGCAGAGCTGCCCCAGCACAGGGAGGAGCTGGAGCTGCTGCAGAGCCCAGAGGAGGCTCCAGGATGGGCAGAGGGATGGAGCAGCTCTGCTGGCAGGAAAGGCTGGCACAGCTGGCATTGCTCACCTGCACAGGAGAAGCTTTGGGCTGAGCTCAGGGCGGCCTTGCAGGGCCTGGAGGAGCCCCAGGAAAGCTGGAGAGAGACAATTGCCAGGGGATGCAGGGACAGCACACAGGGAATGGCTTCACACTGGTAGATTTCCATTCCAGTCCCCTCATTTCCCTGTGATGGAAATGAGGGGCTGGGATGGAATTCCATCCCTGCATCCCTGGCAGTGCCCAGGGCCAGGCTGGACACTGGGACAGTGGGAGGTGTCCCTGCCATGGCAGGGGTGGAATGAGATGATCTCTGGTGTCCCCTCCAACCCAAACCATTCTATGACTGTTTATAATTCAGATCCATGGATTTCTGCCCATGGATTCCTGTGTATCCCTGGATAAATCCCCTCTCCTGAGCTCCAGCTGCCTCCCAAACTCTCTTCTGAGCTGGAATCTCACACACAGAGCTCCCACGTGATGGTAAAACCTCTCAGTCATCTTTTCTAAGGCCAAACTGTTCTGCCTGGATCCCTGCCCTGACCAGCACAGAGATCACAGAGGTTTGGGAAACCCACATTTTTTTTTTCAGGGTGGCAGAATATCACTGCTTTTCCAGGCAAAAGCAAACACATTTATGAGTCTGGCACGTTGGTCTGGAGAATGTGGTTTTGACAAAGGAGATGATCAAAAGGAAAATAAAACAGCAAAACCCCTCTGTGGGGTACTTTTCTCCTGTAGGTAATCATCAGTGACTCTTGGGACACTCTCTAAAAGTTTTCCATGCTTTTCCTCATGGAAATTTTGTAAAATTCTCATTTGTGGCCCTGCATAAAGCAGGATCTCCCTCACCAGGGCTGCAGCTAAAATGACATTTACTGCTCTTTCTGAATTCTTCTCATTTATTCCTTAAAATACCTCAGGCACACCAGTGGGGGAAGCATCCTCTCCTCCAGCACCTCTTTTCCTGCAGGAAACACCTTCCCAACAATTTGAAGAGGGAATCTGCAGATCCCAATGATGCCTTGTGCAGGCTGCCCCAGAGCAGAGCTGGACAGAGCTCCAGAATAAAGCAGGGATTTATTCCCAGCATCTCCTCCATGGATGCACCTTGGGCAGCACCAGAGCCCAGCCAGGGCTGCACCCAAGATGAACCAAAATGGCCCCAAAATGCACGGCCGGGCACGGGCTCTGTCCCTGGGATCAGTTCTGCTCCATTTGCACCTTGCAGTTCATTGTCCCATTCCAGCTTCAGCCCAGGCAGTCCCACCCTGCTTGTTTTTCTCTCTCCAGCCCACGGGGTTTGTGCTCCTGGGCTGAGATTTGGCTCATTTGTCCTTGGTCCCCTGTCACCGTCACATTCTCTGAAAAATCCCTTTGCCCAGGATTTCTCTCCTGGGAAGCTGGGAAGCCTCAGAGAAAAAGGAAAACAATATTACCTCATTTGCTTCTCCTGTGTTTTGCTGCCTTGGGATGTGGTTGGAGATTGTTTATCCAACATGTGAATTGTTTTTACTTATTGGCCAATGATGGCCAAGCTGTGTCAGACTCTGGAAGGAGTCACAAGTTTTCATTATTATCTTTGTAGCCTTCTGTCTGTATCCTTTCTCTATTCTTTAGTATAGTTTAGTATAGCATTCTTTAATACAATATAGTATCATAAAATAACAAATCAGCCTTCTGAGAACAGGGAGTCAGATTCAGCATTCCTCCCAGCGATGGGGGACCCAGAAAATACCACAGTGCCCAGCTGGGGCAGGAATTGTTTTGTGTCCCTGCTCTGTGCACAGAGCTCACCATCCCTGAATGTGAACCCAGCCCCACACACTGAAGCAGCACAGAATGTGAAAAATAGAAAATCTCAAACCTGAGGCATCACCAAGGGGTGTTAGGTGCAACAGCAGTGAGATACTCAAGCCCAAAGTCTGCTCCTTCCACCTTTCTATCCCAGTTTTTTAGGCTTTTCCATGAATTTTTGTATTTTTGCCCTACAGCAGCTCTCAGGAGTGTTCAAATTTCCTGTGACAGGCTTTGGACACAAAACTCCCTCAGGTCTGGGTGTGGAATTCACCCTCCTGGGGATTAACAGCAGTGACAAAGGAGAATTTTTTCAGAGCTGCTGAGGGGGTTATTCCATGGATTCTGGATCAAATGGGACATTAACATTACCACAGGAACTGGCAAGGAGCTGCTGAGGAAATGTCCATTAATTTCCCATCTGAATGATCACTGCCTAGCACAACATAAATGTCATAAATCACCGCCCTTAATCTTGAGCAGAAGTGACTGCTCTGAAAGGAGCCTTTTGTGCAAGGCCCAGCGGGTTTGAGATGTGAAGAAAGGACTCAAAAAAAAAAAAAAAAAATTGAGAAAATTCCCTTGAAACGGGAGTTTGGCTTTGACCCTCCGCGAGCAGCAGTCAGTCTGGTGAAATATCTGAAGGGGGTTTTGTTTTTTATGGAGCAATAAACCACGGCGAGCTCCCAGCCTGTGGTGTCTCACAGGAATGGTTGGGCCTGGAAATCACATGGCTGGGCGGGTGGCACGGCACAAAATGTTTGGCACCACACCCGAACTCGCCGCACAAATGAGCGAAGAAAGGAGAATTTCTTACACAAGTGGAACCCAATTAACGTCAGGAAAAAAGCTCGTCAGATTTATGGGTCAATTTGTCTCGGGGAAAAGCGCAGGACTGACCCTTTCTTGTACTTTCTGGGTGAGTTCATTAAGAAATTCACTGGTTAAGTCTGTTTTACAGTCAGGGGCACGTCCGCAGTTCTAAATCCGAGTCAAGGGTGGAGCTGGAGTGGCAGAAGTGCTTAAAACACAGGAATTATCGGATCAATCATTCCAGAGATTGAGGTGATCAACTAAATGGATTGATTCATTGATTCTCTACATTGATCCAGAACTAAAATCAACAGCAGATGTGGAGATTTAAGATGGACAGAAAAGGGTCTAAAGCTTTCTGAAGGCCACAAAGTGTGATTTGTTCCAGAGTCTGGCCATTTCTTGGGGTGCTTTATCAGAGAATTAATTGGGTTTGAAAAGACCTCTGGGATCATCAATCTCAGCCTTTCTGTGCTTATTTAAATCACTTGATAGCCCAATATCTCTTTTGGGGTTTTATGCTGTCAACCATTTAAATCCCTGAGTAATTCTGATCCCATGTTTGGACAATCTCAGGTAAGATGCAAAATTAACAAGCACAAAACATTTCCAGAGGCCAGCAGAGGTGTATTTATGTATTTTCTTAAAAACACTTTCCTGCAAAAGTTGTGGATTTTTTCACAGAATAAAAGGAAAAACAAAGGATTTGTGAAAAGGAATTGAAAACCAGTTTAATTCTTCACTTCATGCAAAGGGTGCTAAGGGTCAAAGGGAGCAAATCCCTGGAATAAAATGAATTTGGGTAAATAACTCAGCATTTCCACATCACTTCCCCTGTTTAACTTTTCCTGCAGGAGCGCTGGAATTGCTGGGCATTCTTATTATTGTAACACCCCAGTGGTGCCTGGGCAGGCTCACTTGCAGAAGGATAATTGTTTTCTTTCAGGGTAATTACTGGCACGGGTTGTATTTGATCACTCTTCAAGACTTTCTTCTCTTTTGGAGAAGTTCCTTGTAAAGTTTTATGGACTCTGCTTTAATTGTCCCTGCTTGGTTCTAGGTTGATTGGTTTGATTCATTTCTTTCCAGTTTGGGAGGGGGTTTTTTGGGCTTTTCTTTGTTTGTTTTTTTTTTCTTCCTCTTAATGGAGGATTGGTTTCGGGCTCTGATTTTCTGATTTCACACTGTTGCACCTTTACAATTGTTCTGAAGTTGTTTGAAATTGCTACATTTAGAATGGTTTGGGTTAGAAAAAAACTTCAAGATCATTCAATTCCAACCCCCAACATCTTTCACTGTCCCAGTTTCCTCCAAGCCTCGTCCACCCTGACCTGGGATAGTTCCAGGGATCCATGGGCAGCCACAGCTTCTCTAGGAAATCTTTTCCAAGGTCTCACCGCCCTCACAATAAAAGAAGGAAACAAGGGAATAAATTAAATATCAGGCACGGGGAACCACAGCAGATGTCCAGTTTAATGTGCAGAATTCGGATCCTTCCCCACTTTCCCTCTGTGTCACTTCCCATGAGGATCAGCTTTCCTGGAATGGATCACCTGAAGAAACAAGGACCCAATCCCAAACCTGCCAAAGTGATGAAGAATCTTATCAAAATATCTGTCACGACCTTTGACCACTTCTTCTGGAGCCCTCAGAGCAGGTGCTTTGGGAAAAGCTCGAATTCCCCCCAACCTCCCAGGAGGAGGAACCAAAGGAGCCAAGAGTGAAGGAATTTTGAGGTCATGTGTCTTTTTTCCTGAAAAATGGCTCATGGAACACCACCTTGCTTCCCCAGGAGATGAGAGCCAGAGGAATACGGAGTTCCTGCCAAGGTTTAGCAATTCCTTCCTCTGAGTTATGGTGCTTGGAGGTCAGGGATGAGGAGCAGTCACAAGGACATGACAGTTTTAAGATCCAGTTAATTATTCCTGCCACTTAATTAGGAATAAAATCAGGGAGCTGGATGTCATTAGGAAGGAGAGAATTTCTTTATATTTGACTGCCAGAGCACTCCCTTATAGATCTGGCAAGCTGCAGGGTGTCACACTTCAGAAACCTCTTCCATGCAAGCTCAAAAGGTATTTTTAGAACTTTCTTACAGTTTATGACAGATTTGTGCTTCCTGTTTTTCCTTCAGAGCTGGCTCGGAGCAGTGCCCTGAACCCCAGAGCAGATGGACATTGTCAGTCCTGTGAGCAGCCCCTGGAATGGGCTGGAGCCTTTGGGAGAGCTGCTGGGCTCAGCCTGAAATCAGCTGCACTGGTGGGAAGCATTCCATCCCTGGAAGTGCTCAAGGACAGGTTGTGATGCCTCAGGTTTTGGATTTTCTATTTTTCCCATTCTGTGCTGCTTTAGTGTGTGGGGCTGGGTTCACATTCAGGGATGGTGAGCTCTGTGCACAGAGCAGGGACACAAAACAATTCCTGCCCCAGCTGGGCACTGTGGTATTTTCTGGGTCCCCCATCGCTGGGAGGAATGCTGAATCTGACTCCCTGTTCTCAGAAGGCTGATTTATTATTTTATGATACTATATTGTATTAAAGAATGCTATACTAAACTATACTAAAGAATAGAGAAAGGATACAGACAGAAGGCTACAAAGATAATAATGAAAACTTGTGACTCCTTCCAGAGTCCGACACAGCTTGGCCGTGATTGGCCAATAAGTAAAAACAATTCACATGTTGGATAAACAATCTCCAACAACATTCCAAGGCAGCAAAACACAGGAGAAGCAAATGAGGTAATATTGTTTTCCTTTTTCTCTGAGGCTTCCCAGGAGAGAAATCCTGGGCAAAGGGATTTTTCAGAGAATGTGACGGTGACAGGGGACCAAGGACAAATGAGCCAAATCTCAGCCCAGGAGCACAAACCCCGTGGGCTGGAGAGAGAAAAACAAGCAGGGTGGGACTGCCTGGGCTGAAGCTGGAATGGGACAATGAACTGCAAGGTGCAAATGGAGCAGAACTGATCCCAGGGACAGAGCCCGTGCCCGGCCGTGCATTTTGGGGCCATTTTGGTTCATCTTGGGTGCAGCCCTGGCTGGGCTCTGGTGCTGCCCAAGGTGCATCCATGGAGGAGATGCTGGGAATAAATCCCTGCTTTATTCTTTAGCTCTGCCCAGCTCTGCTCTGGGGCAGCCTGCACAAGGCATCAGTTGGATGGGGCTTGGAGCAACCTGGTCTGGCTCTGCTGGCAGGAAAGGCTGGCACAGCTGGCATTGCTCACCTGCACAGGAGAAGCTTTGGGCTGAGCTCAGGGCGGCCTTGCAGGGCCTGGAGGAGCCCCAGGAAAGCTGGAGAGAGACAATTGCCAGGGGATGCAGGGACAGCACACAGGGAATGGCTGCACACTGAGAAATTCCAGGTTTAGATCAGATATTAGGAACAATTTCCTCCCTGGCAGGGTGGGCAGGGCTGGGATGGAATTCCATCCCTGCATCCCTGGCAGTGCCCAAGGCCAGGCTGGACACTGGGGACAGTGGGAGGTGTCCCTGCCATGGCAGGGGTGGCACTGGGTGGGATTTGAGGTCCCTCACTGCATTTTTAAGGCCCCTTCCAACCAAACCATCCCAAAATTCCATGATGTTCCCTCCTGCACACCTCAAATTTTGCTGATTCAAGGCCTGGGGGATTTTTTGGGGCACCCCCCATCCTGGTGGCCTCATCCCCGTGAGAAACGAGGCCCCCTCAGCTCCTCATCCCTGCCCTGGGGCGCTCTCTGTGCCTGATTTCTGATCCCTGATTTCACCGGTGGAAGAACTCAGCAGCTCCACACCCCAACTGAGCTGAGCCTGAGGTACAAAATGTCTAAAACACCAACTCCTAACACAAATAAAAAGATCATTTAACTTCCTTTTTACCCTGAGTTAAGCCCTTTGAGGAGGGGAACAGTAACACTCTGTGGACTGAGGGGAGCAGTTAAACCCGAACTGCAGCTCCCCCAAACACACTTCAGACAGAGCTCATAAAACCCTGCCTGATTTTATTTGTTTACTGTAAAATTCCAGGAAAAACGGGCTCACCTTTGGGCATTTGGAAAGGTAAGGGAGCCTAAGGTGTGAAAGCTGCTGTCAGAAATCTCATTAAGACATTATTTACTCCTTCAAAATGAATTTACATTGATCTTTTGAAACTCTTGCTAACCACAAATGCATTAAAACTAAACAGTCTTCATTTACTGAAAAATAAATGTGTCAGCAAAACCTTGACTTTTGGCCAATGCTGCTCTGCCTTTTAATTCACAGGAGCCCAGTGCTAAACAGTTTATGGCTTGTTGTGTTAATTTAATTGTTGATATATTTCCTTCCTGCAATCATTTGCAAAACAATTTTCTTGAAAAATATACATTTTTAAAGAACCGCTTTCAAAATTGTGGCAGTTCTGGGAGATATTCACTGAAATTGGTTTTTTCTGCATATTAAATATTGTTTTAAAAAATTTAACAGACGAGTCAGGTAAAATATACTGAAATAAATCTGACTTTTCATCCATTTTGTATGGAGTTTTGGAGTGGGTTTATTTGCAGTGTCTGCGCTCTTTAGAATTTAAATCAATAACTTAATTTTACATTAACTGTTCCACACCACATTCTAAAAAATAATTGAGATTTATTTGTTTGATAACTTTATAACACATTTAAAAACATAACACATTTAAAATATCACTATACACACCTGAGGCAGAGTTTCCCAGTTCACTTCACTTTTAGTCCAGGAGAAGCTGGAAAACTGCTCAGGTTGAGATGGGCTTGTATCCAATGGATTTGTGGATACTTAAATATCCCAAATCCCTCGGATTCCTCAGTTTCTGCTGCATTTAATTCAGCTTGGAAGCTCTTCCCTAGATCTGACTGATGTTAAACACGTTCCCAAGGCATCAAAACAATGTTTTATTGAGATATTTTTGTAATTAACGTGTGTAAGGAGAATGCCTATGGAATATTTTCCTGGTGCATCTCCACGAGGGAATAATGGCGGTCCATGTAAATATGTTCTTTCCTCTAGACAAGAATCCCAAAATTCCCTTTCCAACCCCAGAAATTCTGTATTTGCTTATTCCTAATGCTGATTTCTAATTCAGCATTGCCAAAAACTTTAGAAATCCTTCTATGCTATGGAATACTGACCGTATCCAGACATATATATTTGTTCTTTCCTCCAGGAAGCAATGCTGTGATTCCTTTTATATACCCAGAAATTGGATATTTTTTATTGCTCATACTGATTTCTAACCCAGCATTCCAAAATCCCTCAGAGACTTGGGAATTCCCTCTGTACCAGGGAATACTGGCTGTATTTAAAGGTATTTATTTGTTCTTTCCCCTAGACATGAACCACAAGATTCCCTTTCCAAACCCAGAAATTACAAATTCATTTATTGTTCATGCTGATTTCTAATCCAGCATTCCCAAACTTGGGAATTCCCTCTGTACTTTGGAATACTGACTGTATCCAGAGGAATATATTTGTTCTTTCTTCTAAAATCCGTGCCATGATTCCCTTTCCAGCCCCAGAAAGGCTTTATTTATTTATTTATTTGAAATTTGCTTATTTTATATTTTATTTTAATGCTGATTCCTTCTCCAGCATTCCCAGAGTCCCTCAGGAAGTTGGGAATGCAGCTGCAAATCCAAACTTTGCATTGCTTCAGGTGGTGAGGCACAGGTAATTAGAAATCCCATTTTCTCCAATTAAGAGGCAGCCATGGATTATGGACCTGCTTGGAAGCAAAGATGAAAACACTTGGGAAAGTCACAGGAATTATAATGTAAATTATTGGAATTTAATAATAAATAATAATAAAATTATTGTTAATAATAATAATAATACAAAGTTGATAATAATTTAATGAAAAAGTTATTGGATTATTCCAAAGCTGCTTCCTCATTTCTGCTGGATAAAAGCATAAGGAACAAACTCAGCTTTGTACCTTCCCAAGTTTTAGAAGAGGTTTTCCAGGGAGCAGAAATAATTTTATGAATATTTTTTTAAATTTCTGAATTTTGGTCAGATGTAATCTTGGCAATTCTGGATGTGTCGAGACCCCAATCCCTGTTCTTAAAGAGACTCAGAAAGCCAGCAGGGAAAGTCGCTTCTTTTTGGTAATAAATCACTGGAATTACAAATATTGATAAGGATTTCTTGATATAATGATTGCTGCCAGCAATTCTTCCACTGTGTATAATTCTTTCCTACATTCCCATTCCATGCATATTAATCCACAGGGAACACGCGGATCAAGTCGGATCCTTCAATCATGTTCAGAATAAAAAATAATTAACAAATATCTAAATTATCAATCTGGGAAAATAATATAAATATAATATTAAAGAAATATATAGTCATTAGAAATAATATGTAGATAATGTTAAAAACAATAAAACAGCAATATTAACCCTTTCCTAGCTCTGTCTTAAATAACCATTCCTTTCCCTCCATTCCCATTCCCATTCCCATTCCCCACAATGTGGGGATCAATCACAGCCTGGACTCAATGACATTGGAGCTCTTTTCCATCCTCAATGATTCCATGATAAATATAATAAAATATAATATTTAAACACATTAAATATAACAAATAAATATAAAATACAATGACAAATCGATGAAGCAAAATATATAGATAATATATAATATTAACAGATAATATATAAATAATATATAATTTATAAATAATGTAGAATAATGTTAAAATACAATAAAACAGCAATATTAACCCTTTCCTAGCTCTGTTTTAAATAACCATTCCTTTCCCTCCATTCCCATTCCCATTCCCCACAATGTGGGGATCAATCACAGCCTGGACTCAATGATTTTGGATCTCTTTTCCATCCTCAATGATTCTATGATAAATATAATAAAATTTAATATTTAAAACATTAAATATACAAATAAATATAAAATACAATGACAATCGATTGAAGAAATATATAGATAATATATAATATTAAATGTAGAATATAAAATAAATATAATTTATAAATAATGTAGAATAATTTAAAAACAATAAAACAGCAATATTAACCTTTCCTAGCTCTGTTTAAATAACCATTCCTTTCCCTCCATTCCCATTCCCATTCCCCACATGTGGGGATCAATCACAGCCTGGACTCAATGATATTGGATCTTTTCCAATCCTCAATGATTCTGTAATAAATAAATTAACATATAAAATATTAAAATATACATAAAATTAAAATAACATAATAGTTTGATATATAGATAATATATAATATTAAAGATTAGACAGTAAGAATATAATAACTATATAATTTAAAATAATTAAATAATATTAAAAGACAATAAAACAGCAATATTTTCTTTCCTAGCTCTGTGTCAAATAACCATTCCTTTCCCTCCATTCCCATTCCCCACAATGTGGGGATCAATCACAGCCTGGACTCAATGATTTTGGATTTTTTTTTCCATCCTCAATGATTCTATGATAAATATAATAAAATATAATATTTAAACATATTAAATATAACAAACAAATATAAAATAAAATGACAAATCAATGTAGCACAATATATAGATAATATATAATATTAAAATGACAGAAAATATATAAATAATATATAATTTATAAATAATGTAGAATAATGTTAAAATACAATAAAACAGCAATATTAACCCTTTCCTAGCTCTGTTTTAAATAACCATTTCTGTCCCTCCATTCCCATTCCCCACAATGTGGGGATCAATCACAGCCTGGACTCAATGATATTGGAGCTCTTTTCCAACCTCAATGATTCTGTGATAAATAGAATAAAATATAACATTTAAACATAATAAATATTAAAATATCATAAATTTAAAATAACATAAATATAGTTTGATATATAGATAATATATAATATTAAGATAGTAGATAGTATAGAAATAATATATAATTTAAAATAATATATAATAATATTAAAAGACAATAAAACAGCAATATTTTCTTTCCTAGCTCTGTGTCAAATAACCATTCCTTTCCCTCCATTCCCATTCCCATTCCCCACAATGTGGGGATCAATCACAGCCTGGACTCAATGATCTTGGATCTCTTTTCCATCCTCAATGATTCCATGATAAATATAATAAAATATAATATTTAAACACATTAAATATACAAATAAATATAAAATACAATGACAAATCGATGTAGCAAAATATATAGATAATATATAATATTAACAGAAAATATATAAATAATATAGAATTTATAAATAATGTAGAATAATGTTAAAATACAATAAAACAGCAATATTAACCCTTTCCTAGCTCTGTCTTAAATAACCATTTCTGTCCCTCCATTCCCATTCCCATTCCCATTCCCATTCCCATTCCCATTCCCCACAATGTGGGGATCAATCACAGCCTGGACTCAATGATATTGGAGCTCTTTTCCAACCTCAATGATTCTGTGATAAATATAATAAAATATAATATTTAAGCATAACAAACATTTAAATACAATAAACATAAAATAAAACAATAAAACAATATAGGAAAGGGTTAATATTGCTGTTTTATTGTATTTTAACATTATTCTACATTATTTATAAATTATATATTATTTATATATTTTCTGTTATTTTAATATTATATATTATCTATATATTTTGCTACATCGATTTGTCATTGTATTTTATATTTATTTGTTATATTTAATATGTTTAAATATTATATTTTATTATATTTATCATGGAATCATTGAGGATGGAAAAGAGATCCAAGATCATTGAGTCCAGGCTGTGATTGATCCCCACATTGTGGGGAATGGGAATGGGAATGGAGGGAAAGGAATGGTTATTTGACACAGAGCTAGGAAAGAAAATATTGCTGTTCTATTGTTGATGATATGGAATAATATATTATTTTAAAGTAATATATAATAATATTAAAATACAATAAAACAGCAATATTAACCCTTTCCTAGCTCTGTGCCAAATAACCATTCCTTTTCCTTCATTCCCATCCCAGCCCTGCCTTGATAACCCCAAATCACAGAAAACGTCCCTCAGCTGTCAGGAAAGTGCTAAAAACCCTCGCTCATTAGCAGCCATCATTCAATTAAGAGAATCAAGGGTGACCTCGGGGTTGGTTGGCCCTGGCTTTGCTTCCCACATTCCCACCATTCCAGGAGAGAGGGGATGTGGGGTGGGGAAGGTCCCTCATTCCCGGCTAATGGCACCGAGGTTCCATCTCCTCACCCCGGGCCGATCCAGCCCCGAGAGCTTTCCTGGGGATTTATGGCTCACATTAGGGCTGGGTCTCATTAAAAATTAACCTGTGGTGAGGGGGAGGATGCACAACAAGCGATCAGCTCGGTGATTTATCCCTCAGAACCCACTCAGGGCCGTTCCTGTCCTGCCTCTGGGTGCTCCAAGGTGGGATTCACCTGGAGCTCCCCAGGTGAGGCAGTGCCGTGGTTGTATCCCACGAGGATTTGGGGTTTTTCTGTTGGAGATCTCAGTGGTTTCTCCCCAAATCTGAATAATTTATTATGTTCTCAGGATTGATTTGGTCCCACGGTGTCTTTGGGATAATGCTTCATTCCTTTAATATGAAAATTCCAGGAACTAGGAATGGTGCTCCAAGGTGGGATTCACCTGGAGCTCCCCAGGTGAGGCAGTGCCATGGTTGTATCCCACGAGGATTTGGGGTATTTCTGTTGGTAGATCTCAGTGGTTTCTCCCCAAATCTGAATTATTTATTACCCATGTTCTCAGCACTGATTTGGCCCCACAGTGTCTTTGGGATAATGCTTCATTCCTTTAATATGAACATTCCAGGAATTAGGAATGGTGCTCCAAGGTGGGATTCACCTGGAGCTCCCCAGGTGAGGCAGTGCCGTGGTTGTATCCCACGAGGATTTGGGGTATTTTTGTTGGAGATCTCAATGTTTTCTCCCCAAATCTGAATTATTTTTTACCCATGTTCTCTGCACTGATTTGGCCCCACGGTGTCTTTGGGATAATGCTTCATTCCTTTAATATGAAAATTCCAGGAATTAGGAATGGTGCTCCAAGGTGGGATTCACCTGGAGCTCCCCAGGTGAGGCAGTGCCCTGGTTGTGTCCAGCTGCTCTCCACGAGGATTTGGGGTTTTTTTGTTGGAGATCTCAGTGGTTTCTCCCCAAATCTGAATAATTTATTATGTTCTCAGCACTGATTTGGTCCCACAGTGTCTTTGGGATAATGCTTCATTCCTTTAATATGAAAATTCCAGGAATTAGGAATGGTGCTCCAAGGTGGGATTCACCTGGAGCTCCCCAGGTGAGGCAGTGCCGTGGTTGTATCCCACGAGGATTTGGGGTTTTTCTGTTGGAGATCTCAGTGGTTTCTCCCCAAATCTGAATAATTTATTATGTTCTCAGCACTGATTTGGCCCCACAGTGTCTTTGGGATAATGCTTCATTCCTTTAATATCAAAATTCCAGGAATTAGGAATGGTGCTCCAAGGTGGGATTCACCTGGAGCTCCCCAGGTGAGGCAGTGCCGTGGTTGTATCCCACAAGGATTTGGGGTTTTTTTTTGTTGGAGATCTCAATGTTTTCTCCCCAAATCTGAATAATTTATTACCCATGTTCTCAGCACTGATTTGGTCCCACGGTGTCTTTGGGATAATGCTTCATTCCTCTAATATGAAAATTCCAGGAATTAGGAATGGTGCTCCAAGGTGGGATTCACCTGGAGCTCCCCAGGTGAGGCAGTGCCGTGGTTGTGTCCAGCTGCTCTCCACGAGGATTTGGGGTTTTTTTGTTGGAGATCTCAATGTTTTCTCCCCAAATCTGAATTATTTATTACCCATGTTCTCAGCACTGATTTGGTCCCACGGTGTCTTTGGGATAATGCTTCATTCCTTTAATATGAAAATTCCAGGAACCAGCTGTTGCTGAGCGAGATGGGAAAAATCCCCTTCCTGTTTTATCAGGTGGATAAAATGATGGATTTCCTGAAGGAATAATCAGAATTTTCCCTCCCTCAGGTGTGCACAGCATCAACCAGAAAGAACCAGTGAGGAGACGCGTTGACATTCCAAAGGGAATCCACGAATTCCCTGCTGGGATCTGGGAAAATGCTTTCCCTGAGCACCACCTTGCAGGGATCATTCCTTGGGACAAAATTCCCCCAGCCCTGGGGCAAAAACCATCCCCAGTGGCCCATTCTGACCTCTCCACAGGGAAATTCCCACTTGGATCCCTCCATGGCACTCTTCCCATCATCAGGGTCATTAAATGTCCATAAATTAATTGGCCCACGTGGGAAAAGGGAGGGAAGGAGAAGCTGGAGAGGGCCAGAAAGAGGGGTGGGAGAATTGGGAATTCCACAAGGGTTGTCCCTTTCCAGGGGCTCCAGCTTGGACAAGTTCTACATTCCCAAAAATCCAATCTACAAACCAAACATATGGAATTTTAAAGGTTGTTTTAGTAATATGCGAATGGGAGGAATAGTTCCTCCTCTTTCCTGATTGATTTTTTAAATGTAGATTGACACCAATTCCTCCTCTTTCCTGATTTTTTTAATGTAGGTTGACACAAATTCCTCCCCTTTCCCGGTGTTTTGACACAAAAATATGTTTGTGAAAGGAAAATATTTATCTTTTGGTGACATAAGTGGCTTCCAACTCAAATATCTTCATTAAACCCTTTATTTTTGTGCTAATTATGCCTTACTGGGAGCAAGGAGAGATCCTATGTTTGAAGTAGAGGAAATCATTAAAAACTTTGGATTTGAATGTAAATATTTGCAGGGAATGAGGTGCTAAATTTCTTTGCTGTAGTGTCTGTTTGGGTTTGAGGTCATTATTAAATATTGCCTGGGTCACATGGACTATCCAAGGCTGCAGCCTTGAGGGACTTTTTATATCAGGAACACTTTTACCTCATGGAAACACATCCAGAACCGTTTTTGTCTTTGTTTGGGATACAAAGCAGGAGCGATTTCACTGAGTTAAGGGCATGAGGCTCCCAGTAAGAATATTCCCTTTGGGATTTAATGTATATTCCTTAAGGAACCTGCCTTTGACTCTGAAAATAATTCCTCTTTAATACCCTGGTTGTCCTTCCTTATTCACTGGGATTCTCCAATAAAGGGTACCCAGAAAAAAAAAATACTTTGTTTTTTTCCTCCTGTGACTGAAGGGATCAATTTCAATAAGTTATTCCTGGAATTCTTGCACAAAAAAATTAGAAAATCTCCTTCAAAAATCCACAACTTTCAAAGAAACTTTCTGCTTTATTGACACCCAAATAATCAGAGTTTGGTTATTAAATGCAGGGATTTTAAGGATCATCCAGTGTCACCCCTACCATGGCAGGGACACCTCCCACTGTCCCCAGTGTCCAACCTGGCCTTGGGCACTGCCAGGGATGCAGGGGCAGCCCCAGCTGCTCTGGGCAATAATAATAATAATAATAATAATAATAATAATAATAATAATAATAATAATAATAATAATAATAATAATAATAATAATAATAATAATATATAATATATATTATTATTATTATTATTATTATTATTATTGTTATTGTTATTTTTATTGTTATTGTTATTGTCTTGATGGGCTTTTATTATTAATAAAAATCTCTATGCAGGAAAGTTTTACCTTCCTGAGATCTTGGATTTTATCCGGTTCTGTGCTTCCAGCAGGAAGCTCCATGGAAGGGAGATCCATGAGGGGCTCCAGCTCTGCTGGGCAGGATCACCAGGATCCCACAGCTCTGGGAGAGCTGGAATTGTTCACCTGGAGAGGAGAAGCTCCAGGGCCTGAAGGGGCTCCAGGAGAGCTGGGGACAAGGATGGAGGGACAGCACCCAGGGAATGGCTTCAAAGTAGGATTTGATGGGATCTTGGGGATGAGGAATTGTTCCCTGGCAGGGTGGGGATAGGCTGGGATGTGTCAGTTTCTCCATTTCTGGATTGAAGGCACTTGGGACAGTAATTCATGTTTACACTCAGGTGTTTATTATTTGTTATCAGTGAAACAGTCTCACTGCTGTGAGTTCTGCAGCTTTTCATTAGAAGGCACAAAATGGCCAACAATCTCTTGGTACAAGGTCTTCTAAGACTGAACTATCCAATGAAGAACTGACACCTGGATTATTTTCCCTTTTAACCCAATAACCGATCCCACAGAGCTGCAATGGGGACTTTTCTGCCCAGTTACAAAATGCCACCCAAACCCATGGAGAAGGAAGAAGAAGCTGAAGAACAAACCCAGGACAACACCCTGTGCCCTCCATCTTGCTGCCATCCACAACAGACTAAAAACCCCAAAACCTCAATTTCTCACCAAGTGATGCACCTACACTGCTCTCCATAATCTATTTCACATTTTTGTGGATTCGAGTCTATGCTGGAGTTTAGGGAACTTTCTCCATGGATGAGGGTCAGAGTCAGGGCACCCCAGAGCAGACACAGAAATATTCCTGGTGCCCTGGGTTTCCACAGGGATGGAATTCCATCCCTGCATCCCTGGCAGTGCCCAAGGCCAGTTTGGACACTGGGGACAGTGGGAGGTGTCCCTGCCATGGCAGGGGTGGCACTGGACGATCCTTAAGGTCCCTCCCAACCCAACCCATTCCATGACCTGGGCACTTCCAAGGGATTGCCCTCACTGCCTGACCCCTCCATGGCTCCTCCAAGCCGAGGCATCCAACTCTGGACAAAGAATTCCCAACCCAAAGGGCAGAAAACTCTTGGAAATCGCAAAGATCCTCACTGAGGCCGCCCATCCCTGGCAGCTCCTTCCTGCCCCACCTGCCCAGGGCTCATTCCATGTGGGATCTCAGCACCTCAGGACTGAGGTGTCACCGAGAGCACCCTTGGGGGGCTCGGGAGTCCTGGAATGTTCCAGAAGTGTCTGGTGGCTGGACTTTGATCCCACACAGGAGACGACACCTGTATGAGGACAGGAGGGTTTCACCGGGGTGAATGGTGAAGGGATCAGTTAATTAGAGAGTGAAACACAGGGTTTAGGATTTCTGTACAGGGGGGTTTAGAGAAGTAAGATGGAGGAATTGGGGCGTGTCCTGTCCTTCTTCTTCTTCTTCTTCTCCTCCATCTTCTGTGGTGATGGTGGCACTTTGGGATTGGTCATTACTGAAAGTGCACTGGGCAATAAGGGTGAAAGGTATTGGGGAAAAATGATAAATATTGTACACGTAACTTTGGGTATAAAGATAGGTGACCGCCCGGAGGGCAGCACAGTGTGCTCATGGCTGGCTGCTGAGCAGAGCTCTGTCGGGCCGAGAGAAAATCTTTTAGATAAACAATTAATAAACACCGAGACCGAGAAAAGAACTGAAGCCTCTTCTCGTCCTTTGATACGCGGGCTGCCCCAAGGCCACTCCGGGCCTTTCCAGGCCCTTCAAACAGCCGAAAACCCGACAATTCCAGACTCCAAGGAAATTCTTGGGAGCGTTCCCTGCGCTCCAATATCCCCTGAAGCTTTCAGAGGAGCTGAGATGGCTCCTTTTACCAAGTGCTCCATCCCACAGAGTTCCCAAGCAGCTGCTCCAAAGTAATTGAAGCCATAATGCCCCGAAAAATGACTTTTCTAATGGTTGCCTCCAAGATTTATCTTTTTTTTAAAATGTAATTAAAAAGTAGATTTCGAAAGATGCTCGGCAACCCAAAGGATTAAATATTAATACGGGGCATAATTAATAAATGATACAGCTCTTGATTACTAATGGGTTATTGACTCTAAAAGCCTGGCATTATGGAATATTAGGGCAAACAAAAGGCTTTGGGGGAAGATTTCAAAGTTTCCAGGATGAAGCTGCATCTTTGTGCTCCTTCAAATCCCTCCAAGTGCCAAAAAATAGCATTAAACTGAAATATATCAGTATTAAAACCTTTTTTTTTCTCTCTTTTTATAATTTATTTTCCCACCCTGTGGGTTTTTTCATCAGAATTCAGCCTAAAAAGCTGTTTTGTCATGAAATTAATTGAATTTCTTGACATTTCTCTCATTGTCATTGTTCTTTCAGCTAAATTCTTTCCAAAATATTAAAATTCTTTGCTAAAGACAGAGTTCTGGATGTCTCTGCTGAGTGTACCTAGGTAATATAGTAAAAATGGGAAATATGTGAACTATTCAACAAAATCATTTAAATAATAGCAAAGAATTCTTTATTCAAAATTCTGAATCCAAATAATTAATTAAAATGTTTATACAAAATATTGAACAACATTCCCTCAAACTTTCAGGGCAGGAAGCAATTTAAAATTTTAACATTTAACATTTTAGTTTTGCAGGAAATGACAGTCAACCAATGGTAACATTGACAGTGCTGGGTGGGAAAAGTGCAGGGAATGGAGAAAATATGGAATTAGGGATTTAATTTTATTGGGAGATCCATTGTTGGAGACACCAGAATTCCTCACTGAAAAGGGTCACCTTGTACCCCTAAATCTAAGAAGTAAAACTGGACACGAAAATTCACTTTATCAGGGAAGAGGCTGGGAATGAAAATATAAACAAATGTTTTAGCCCAGGAATATTACTCTGAGGAAAAAAAAAGTCCAATATTTTTCTTAAGATTGTAGATATTATTTATCAAGATAATTATAATAAATAATAAATATCCAGATTTTATTTAAAATAATTTTAAAATATTTTTAATTATAGTATTATATATTTATAAATTTATATATTATATTTATAATTTAATTATATCATTATATAATTATCATTTTGTTATAAATAATAAAAATCCAGATTTTATGCTGGACTTCTAATCTAAATTGCAAATTTAGTCCCTGTTAGGGATTATTTTATACTCAATCCTATTTAGGATCTTTAATGAAGTTTAAAACATTTTCATTCAGGATTTTGCTGCTTTATTAAGCTTTTTTCACTGTATCCCCTTACCTACCTTAGATTTAAAAGCTGAAACCAGATAAAATTTGATTTTATTTGAATTTTTGATATTTGATGAGCAATTAATACTCACTTTAAGCCACAACTAAAACATTCCTTCGCCTTTAATCCAACAAAAACTCCCTTTAAATCCATCCTCACCTCCATTCACACTGTGGGCTGCAGCTTGAATTTTTGGGTATTTAAGGATAATTTCTGATGGAATTCTGCCTACCTGCCTGCTAAATGTATGTCTTAATTAAATAATGACTAATTAATAACTCATGAAAACCTAGATTCAGTTTAAACCAGAGCACAGCCACGGTTTGAGCCGGATTTTTAAATTAACAAGATAAAATTTCTGTGGTCTGGACATGATTTTCTTTTATAATTGTGTTGACTGATAGATAATTTCTTCTAGAAATATTTGATTTATTGCATCAATATCCTTCTACTTATAGCAGTGTCAGTGTGCAGCAAGAATATTCATTCATATTTTGATTTGGTTATTAATTTCTTTTTAGAATATTTGTTTTTGAGTATCTGAATTTACAGAGAGGCTTTATATAAATTGTATTTTCTTTTGGGTGATTTTGTTTGGTTTTCACAATATTCCATCCCAGAATTCAAAATAAATTTTCATTCTACATTTTAGTGACTTTCTGCTTTCGTTTTTAAACCTCAAATCTTTGTTTTCACATTTTTTGCTGGACATAAAAGCCAAATCCTGTTCATAAATCTCAGTGAGACCACCAATATTCCATTTTTTTTTTGGGTGAAACAGGTTTTGCTTAACAGGAAACACAGAACAAGCAATTTTGGATATTTCTGGGGAGGAAATAAACCAACTTTAACTCTTGAGTTAAAGCTGATTCTTAACTGATCTTTAAATAAAGATGATCTTGATCTTAATTCTGCTGTTTAGTCTCACCACGGCAAAACCAATTTCTCATCACATTAAAGCTGATTCTTAACTGATCTTTAACTTTTAATAAGGATGATCTTGATCTTATTTCTGCTGTTTAGTCTCACCACAGCAAAACCAATTTCTCATGGCAAAATGTAAAGATTCCCCACAGTTATCAGGTAATTCCATTTCTAAATTTAGAAAGCAAAACCACCAACAGCTTCACTATTATATCCTAAAATATTTTATTTTGGGTTTTTTTGTTTTGTTTTATTTTGTTTTAATTCTGATTATTTCTGTTGTTTTAAGCCAAGATGTTTTTCTCCCCATAGGAAATGACCAGGATGAGGAATTTCAGCATCCACCCCAAGAGTGTTTGGGCTATAAAGGTACAGAAAATACAATTTATTATAAAACCACTGCATGGAGCAGCTGGATTTTATCCTGAGGAGCAGCTTTGAGGGAGATTGGAGCATCCTGGAATGGTTTGGAGCAGCTCCTGCTTTTCTTCCCTAGGTGGAAAGCTCAGAGCAGAGGATTGGCCCTGGGAATATTCCCCATCCCAAGGGAAATTCCTTTTTTATCCTTCCCTTGGCATTGTACACTTCATCCCATTTGTCCCAGTAAAACCAGTGACTCCAAGGAGGTGGATTAGAGCAGAGAGGGGCAGGTCACACCCAAAAAAAAAAAAATGCTGCAAATGGAAAAATAAGGGAATAATCCCTGGGAACTCTTGGGCTATGGAACAATCAAACCAAACAAGCGTGTGCTGGAAATTAAATCTCCCAGCTGGATTGATTGCTAATGGGCTTTTTTAAATTCCAGCCTTATTTACTGGGGGGAGATGAGAGCTGACTCTGAGCACTTTGGCTGGTTCTGAACCCCGTGGAAGAAACCTAAAGATCACTCAAATTGCGAGGGGCTGGGAACTGCTCCCCGGGGGGATCCAGGGAATGTTTGCTGAGCCCCCATTAGAGCAGGAGAGGAGCCCAGAGCAGGCCCAGGCCAATCACAGAGACCATTCCACACAAAAGTAGCAGCTGCTTTTGTTCTTCTTGAGGAGCGTGGAAAAATCCATCCGTTCCCATTAGCACCAGGTTTTCCTGCTGCTTTGTGGCCTCATCCTGCAAACTCCAGAGCTTTTGGGGAAACAACCCTGGAAATGTGAAATAACCTTTTCTGGGTTATCTGTTTTAAGGGATGGCAGTGGGTTCATTCATGTCTGAACAATTCTGGACATGATCCCAGGTGGAAAGGAGGACAAAGATAAGGAATTTTGTGTGCAGCAGGAGCAGGGCAGGGATTGTCCCTCGAGGGCTGGGCCCAGTTCTGCTCCTGCAGGAGAGCCCTGGAGGGGCTGGAGCGTGTCCAGGGCAGGGAATGGAGCTGGGAGGCGCAGAATCTGAGAGCTGGAAGGGCTGCAGAATTCCCTGAGGGGCTGGAAGGGGCTGCAGAATCCCTGAGGAGCTGGGAAGGGGCTGCAGAATCCCTGAGGGAGCTGGTAGGGGCTGCAGAATCCCTGAGGGAGCTGGAAGGGGCTGCAGAATCCCTGAGGAGTGGAAGGGGCTGCAGAATCTCTGAGGGAGCTGGAAGGGGCTGGAGAATCCCTGAGGGAGCTGGAAGGGGCGGGAGAATCCCTGAGGAGCTGGGAAGGGGCTGCAGAATCCCTGAGGAGCTGGAAGGGGCTGCAGAATCCCTGAGGAGCTGGGAAGGAGCTGGAGAATCCCTGAGGAGCTGGAAGGGCTGGAGAATCCCTGAGGGAGCTGGGAAGGGGCTGCAGAATCCCTGAGGGGCTGGAAGGGGCTGCAGAATCCCTGAGGGGCTGGAAGGGGCTGGGGCTGGAGCAAAGGAGGCTCAGGGGCCCTCGTGGCTCTGCACAAGGCCCTGCCAGGAGGGCACAGCCGGGGGGGTCGGGCTCTGCTCGCAGGGAACAGGGACAGGAGCAGAGGGAGCGGCCTCAGGCTGGGCCAGGGCAGGCCCAGCTGGGACAGCAGCAGCAATTTGCCCATGGAAAGGGAGCTCAGGCCTTGGCAGGGGCTGCCCAGGGAGCTTTGCAGTGCCCATCCCTGCAGGTGTGCCCTGGAGGTGGCACTGAGTGCTCTGGGCTGGGCACAAGGTGCCCAAGGGGCACAGCTGGCACTGCATGGGCTTGAAATTCTTTTCCAACCTCAAACTCTTTCCAAACCTCTTTTCCAACCTCAAGACTCCCTGGCCTTGAAACTCTTTTCCAACCTCAATGAATCTGTGATTCCATAAAATATTTTGGATGTGTTCATTTCTTGATTTTGAGGACTTTCCTCCAGCCCTTCAGCCCCTTCAATGCCAATCGTGTGCAGAACAAACAGGTTTGTTCTGCCATAGTGGGATTTTAATTTCTTTTTCAGCCTGATTTAATGAGTCTGGCAGGGCTTTTCCAACCCAGCTGATTCTGTGAAAGAGATTTCCTGGCAGAATAAGAACCTCTTGAGTTATAAAAATAAACATATACAAAGATATATAAAACAACAACAAAAAGAATAGAAAATACCTGCTCTCCTTTCTGAAGAGGCACCACATTTTTTCCTCTGGCTCAACAGCCCTGCAATCCCAGCAGAAGGCACTGCCACAACCTCTGAGTACCCAGCACTGATTGAAAGCTCTCATTAACTATATTTTAGTTTTATATTCCCCGGGTGGCTTGGCCTCACAAATAGAGCTGTCACAGGCAGCAAGAAGTGGCTGTTCTTTCATTATTTTGAACTTTCCCAGCAGGATTCACCGCTCGGGCTTTTTTGAGCCACTTGTGGTTTGGAGCATGCAGGCCCCATGCATTATGTACTAGCTGGGATATTTCTACCTTAAATAGGTGGTGGAACTCTGCAGAGACTGAGTAACCTGTTGGCAAAATGTGACTGGCTCCAAACCTCAGCGCGAAACCTCAAACCAAAGTTTAAGAGGAGAATTGGTTGGGAAAAAAGGTTTCTGCCTCGTGTCTCTGTGGAGAATTGGGTTGATGGAAATGGGCCAGCACCTTGGTACAGGATTAAAAAGCCCCAGGTTTTATTCTTCCTGCAGCTGAGAGAACTCCAAAATCAGGCTGGAAAATCACTGAAAATCAGGCTGGGAAAGAAACAAAAATGATGTTCTAGCAGAACAAGAACCACTTGTTGGCACCTGATGGGCATTGAAGGGGCTGAAGGGGTGGGAGGAAAGACCTCAAATAAAATTTAAAAAAAAAAAAAAATCCAAAATATTTTATAGAAACACAGATTCATTGAGGTAGGAAAAGGGTTTCAAGCCCATGGAGCCATGAGGTTGGAAGGAGGTTGGAAAAGAGGTTTGGAAAGAGTTTGAGGTTGGAAAAGAGTTTGAAGTTGAGAAAGAATTTCAAGCCCATGCAGTGCCAGCTGTGCCCACCTTGTGCCCAGCCCAGAGCACTCAGTGCCACCTCCAGGGCACACCTGCAGGGATGGGCACTGCAAAGCTCCCTGGGCAGCCCCTGCCAAGGCCTGAGCTCCCTTTCCATGGGCAAATTCCTCAGCAAAGGTCAGGAATTTTGGCAGGACTGGGATGGACAGGGAGAAGACTCCCCAGGCCGTGTCCCCTGTTCCTTGGTGGGGGTGAAGGCGCCAGCTGAGGTTGCTGAATGTCATTCTAGGACACAAAATAAAATGACACAGACACTGGAATCTCCAAGGTAACGAGAGAGAAAATGTAATTTTGAATTTAACATTTACAGATTTTTTTTAAGCAACAGTGGATTGGAGGATGACTGTGCCACTTCTCCAATGACACTGGACCAACCAACAGCCCATCAAATTTCTCCTCCTCCAGAGAATCATGCGAAACAATAATTATTTACATAAAGTTGTATAAGAAAGTTGTTTGCAAGAATGTAAACATCAGAAAGCTTAGAAGAACTCAGAAGAACAGGGTGACAGCTGAGGGTGCTGTGAACCCTGTGGAAGTCAACAAGAAACTCCTTGTTGCCCTAAATTACTGGGGAAATTGGGCATGGAAAAGGGGATGAATCCCTCATCTGGGGGTTGTTCCAGAGCAGCTGGGGCTGCCCCTGCATCCCTGGCAGTGCCCAAGGCCAGGCTGGACACTGGGGACAGTGGGAGGTGTCCCTGCCATGGCAGGGGTGGGATGGGATGAACTTTAAATTCCCTCCCAACCCAAATCCAGATTTTGTTAATCCTTCTCTCTGATTCCCTCTGCCTTCCCCCTGTGATTTGAGTTCCATCCCCTCAGGACTCACTCCCTGTGTCCAGGTTCCTTCCAGACCTCCCTGGCAGGGGATCCCTGTGCAAACCCAGCTGGGAATGGTCCCAGTGCCAGAGGGCAGGGCTGGGTGGGATCCTGGCAATGAGGAATTGTTCCCTGGCAGGGTGGGCAGGGCTGGCATGGAATTCCATCCCTGCATCCCTGGCAGTGCCCAAGGCCAGGCTGGGCTGCCCCAGGACACTGGGGACAGTGGGAGGTGTCCCTGCCATGGCAGGGGTGGCACTGGCTGGGATTTAACCCAACCCATTCCGTGATTCTCTGTTCTGGAGCAGGTTGAGAACTCCTGGTGCCTGAGTCAAGAAATGCATCAGGATCAGCATTTTTGTCCCTCTGCATCCTGGGAATTGCAGAGCAAATTCCAGCACAAAGCTTTCCCATTAACTGGAAAATTCTCCCTGGATTGTGAGGAATTTGGGATGGGATTTCTGAGTGGTTTTAGGTGATGTGAATTTTTTTGAAATCTTTTACATGAAGGGTTTTGTCTTTTTACAGGAAGGGTGAGTTTGGTTCACATTTTCACTATATGGTTTAAAAGGTCACAAGACCCTCAGTTACAAGATTTTTCAAGGATTTATTGACTAATAAAACACTGCTAATGGGTATTTATATTTTTGACTAAATCCCTCAATATCTGGTCTTATGGATTCATGCCATAGTGTAAGATTTTTTAGTTAATTATGTTCTGACACACAAACCTACAGTGCTGCATTCTAAACTCCTTGTTTACTTTTTAACTACTTTTATTTTTTTATATCTCAAACTCTAAAATTTTAAACTTTCCTTTACTTAGCTTAACCTGTGTCTGCTTTAAACTATAAATCCACATTCTCACTTCCAGCTCCTCAGTTTGGGAGCTTTTTCCAAGGTCTCAGATCCAATCCTGGGTTTAATTCTAAGCTTTGGCTTCCAGGTCTAAAGTTCTGAAAGTCTCCTGCATTTCAGATTCTAACACTGGATGATTCAGCAGATCATCATAAATATTTTTTTCTAAAAAAATTCTCATAATTAAGGATTTTGCACCATGTTGAGTTTCAAGAAAAGGAGGATATCATCCAACAAGGTTAGGAAACAAAGGCAGCAAAAATGCAAATCTCTCCAAGTTCTTTAAAGATTTTTTTTTTCCCATTTTATTTCCTTAGCAATCTTATTCTGATCTGTTGCAGAATGTGGTATCTGGTATCCAACTGTATCCATTTCCTTCCTATTCCTAGAGACAGATTTATTCCCAAAGGGAAGAGGAGGAAGAAAGGAATAATTTTTCTAATTCTTCCAAATTTTCTAGAAGCGTTTAATGAAAGCCTGGAGGAAAATGAAGCCCTTCCTGGAGTTATTTAATACAAGCAGTCAAGCAGAGCCTTTCCAGTGGTCATAAATAACTGTTTGTGCTCACAGGAAGCAAAATTATGTTTTGATGAAAGCTCATTAAAGGGAAAAAAGGCACTTTTTTATGCTTTACCACAAATGCAAGGCTTTGCTGGCAGAGCAGGTTTCAGGAAGAGGAAAAACTGCAGGAGGAATCCATGGAAAAGGAAGGATTCCTTTCATTCTCAAATAATTCCCAAGCGTTTCTCAAGTGCCTCCTCATTTTGTAGGCCCTGGAAGAGCCATTGGATATTTCTCATTCCAGGTGTTGTGCAATTCCTCAGCAGATCCTGGTTGGATTTGTCCATGGAAGCATGACCCACCTGCTCCAGCACATTCCCCATGTGAATTTTATTTGTTTAAACCACTTAAAGCTCAAAAAAAGTCCTTCAATCCAGGAGGAAAAATCCTGCAAAAATCTGCACCATTCCCCCATGCACACATAATTATGAGTGCTGGAATATTTTCTCTTGGATAAAAGCAAATGGTAAATTTGCCTCTTTAAAAAAATTATTTAATTGCTATGAAAATTGCTATGAAAATTTCCTATCGGCTCATTTTTCGTCTCCCTGATGAATAAAAAACGACAAAAAAAATCTGTTGGTGGCACAGCCCCACCACATTTTTATTTCCTGTGTCCTCAGCCTTCTCCTGGGAATCTTCTCCCCATGGGACAAAGGAGCATCCTGAGCTTTCCAGGGACCTGGGAACGGAGACAATTCCATGTGCTGTCACCTCTTAGCCCTCAGTTCCAGGTTCTATTTCCAGGTTCTATTTCTATTCAACATCCTATTTCCCAGCAGGATGTTGAATTCCTGGACTTTTTATCCCCTCTGTTCCAGCTGAACATTCCCAGTGCCCTCAGCATCCCTGGTTTGTCCTCCAGGACCCGGGCAGATCCGAGGCAGGGCCAGCTCTGGGTATCCTGAACCTTTCAGCAAATCCCATTTCTGGCTGAGCATCACTAAACTCACAAACTCCCTGCCTGGGAGGGATGGACACACCTTTTTTTTGGGATTTTAGTAGGATCTGGGCCGGGTGGGGAGGTTGAGCTCCATCCTTTCCTCACCTCGGTGCCTTCCCAGCAGGAATTTTCTGCTGCAGCCTCTGCCTTGCCCTGGGAAGGAGAGAGAAGCATTTCCCAGCTCTTGGCTCTCTGTGTTAATGACAGAATGACACCAAAAGGCCGCTGGAAGAAGTGCAGGTGGGAAAAGGGAGCTGGAATCCTTTGGGAAGGCAGAATGCAGCCAGGGAACTCGGAGAGCATCGCCCCCACCACAGCCCCCTACCACACCAGGGCAGGGATGGGCATTTCCCCAAAATCTCCTCAAAATCTCAGTCTGAGCACCCTGGGCTCCAGAGAATTCCTAATTTTGACATCAAAATTCCAGCGGGATGAGGCCGAAATAACAGAATTGAAACAGAATTCAGCAAGGTGAAAATGGGAGTGAGAGCAGTGAAGAGGAGCAGAGATAGAAAATATCGTGAAGGGAATCACGTCCTTTAGGAAAGCAGAATCAACAAGGTTGGAGGAGACATTCAGGATCCTTCAATCCTAACATCATCACCCAAAAAAACTCCTCAAATCCCTTTTTGAAATATTTTATTTAAAAAACTCCACATGTTTACAGGTAAAAGACATAAAAATTCAAATGGCTGTAGAAGCTGAGCATGAAAAGAGTTTGCAGGCTCCACAAACTGAAGTCAACAGGCTGAAAAAAAAAGGGAAAGGGAAGGGAAAGGGAAGGTTGGAAGTTTGGGAAGTTTGGAAGTTTGGAAGGTTTGGAAGTTGGGAAGGGAAGGTTGGAAGGAAGGAAGGTTTGGAAGGGAAGGTTTGGGAAGGAAGGTTGGAAGGGAAGGGAAGGTTGGAAGGAAGGGAAGTTTGGAAGGGAAGGAGTTGGAAGTTTGGGAAGGTTTGGAAGGGAGGAAGGAAGGGAAGGAAGGGAGGAAGGAAGGGAAGGAAGGGAAGGAAGGGAAGGAAGGAAGGGAAGGGAAGGGAAGGGAAGGGAAGGAGGGAAGAAGGAAGGGAAGGAAGGAAGGAAGGGAAGGAAGGGAAGGAAGGGAAGGAAGGAAGGGAGGGAAGGGAGGGGAGGAAGGAAGGGAAGGAAGGGAGGGGAGGAAGGAAGGTTTGGGAAGGGAAGTTGGGAAGGAAGTTGGGAAGGAAGGAAGTTTGGGAAGGAAGGTTTGGAGGTTGGAAGTTTGGGAAGGTTGGAAGGTTTGGAAGTGGGAAGTTGGAAGGAAGGAAGTTGGAAGGTTGGGAAGTTGGGAAGTTTGGGAAGTTTGGAAGTTTGGAAGGAGGAAGAAGGAAGGAAGAAGGAAGGGAAGGAGAGGAAGGAGGAAGGAAGGGAAGAAGGAAGGAAGGAGGAAGGAAGGAAGGAAGGAAGGAAGGAAGGGAAGGGAAGAAGGGAAGGAAGGGAAGGAAGTTGGGAAGTTGGAAGGTTTGGAAGGGAAGGGAAGGAAGGGAAGGGAAGAAGGGAAGAAGGGAAGGAAGGAAGGAAGGGAGGGAGGAAGAGGAGAAGAGGGAAGGAAGGGAAGGGAAGAGGAAGGAAGAAGGAAGGGAAGGGAAGAAGAAGGGAAGGAAGGGAAGGGAAGGAAGGGAAGGAAGGAAGGAAGGAAGGAGGGAAGGGAAGGGAAGAGGAAGGGAGGAAGGAAGGGAAGGAAGGGAAGGAAAAGGTTTGGAAGGAGGAAGGAAGGTTTGGAAGGGAAGGAAGGAAGTTGGAGAAGGAAGTTTGGGAAGGTTGGGAAGGTTTGGAAGGGAAGGAAGAAAGGAAAGGATAGGAAAGGATAGGAAAGGAAAGGAAAGGAAAGGGAAGAGGAAAGGTAGGAAAGGAAAGGAAGGAAAGGAAAGGAAAGAAGGAAAGGAAAGGAAAGGAAGGGAAAGGAAAGGAAAGGAAAGGAAGGAAAGGGAAGGAAGGGAAGGGAAGGAAGGAAAGGAAGGAAAGGAAAGGAAGGAAGGAAAGGAAAGGAAGGAAAGGAAGAAAGGAAAGGAAGAAAGGAAAGGGAAGGAAGGAAAGGAAAGGAAAGGAAGGAAAGGAAAGGAAAGGAAGGAAAGGAAGGAAGGAGAAGGAAAGGAAAGGAAAGGAAAGGAAAGGAAGGAAAGAAAGGAAAGGAAGAGGAAAGGAAGAAAGGAAGGAAGGAAAAGGAAAGGAAAAAGGAGAGGAAAAAAGGAAAGGAAAAGGAAAGGAAAAGGAAAGAAAAGAAAGGAAAAGAAAAGGAAAGGAAAGGAAAGGAAAGGAAAGGAAAGGAAAAAGGAAAGGAAAGGAAAGGAAAGGAAAGGAAAAAGGAAAGGAAAGAAAGGAAAGGGAAAAAAGGAAAAAGGAAAAAAAGGAAAGGAAAGGAAGGAAAGGAAGAAAGGAAAGGAAAAAGGAAAGGAAAAAGGAAAGGAAAGGAAAGGAAAGGAAAGGAAAGGAAAGGAAAGGAAAGGAAAGGAAAGGAAAGGAAAGGAAAGGGGAAAACTGTGTTGTGCATCCTCCACCTCACACAAGGCACTCACTGCTCCAGGCAGGGAGGAGTTTTTGCCCAGAACATTCCCAGAGCACTTGGACAAAGCAAATCTTTCTTGGCTGTAGTTAAAATCTTGTTTTCCTTGGTGCTCAGAATAATCCCAGTCCATCAGCACAGCTCAGGGGGTGCAGGTTGATATTCTGCAAGAAAGAGCAGACACAGAGTGAGGAAGGGGAAAAAAAGGGAGGGGGATTAGCACCAGTTTAAAACTGTCAGACCCAGACAGCTCTAAATGCAAAAGGGAGCCAAGGTTAAGGTCTTTGCTTGATTCACTGTCACTTGATAGCTACAGGAAATTAAACCACAAAAGCTCTGGTCAAAAAGCATTAATAAAAGCAAGGGAATTGAGGTGGGGAAAAATGTTCTGATGATTAAATGTCATTTTTTTTTTGCGTTTTGGGGATGCTCAGGTGAGGGCATCCCACTGGAAGTGTGGCAGGACCTGTGGATTTTGGTGTTGTCACTGAGTTTTTGCAGCTGGGCTGATCCCAAGTCCTGATGGAATGTGACTCACACACAGCCTCAATCCCAACAGTGCAGTGCAGGGACATTCCAGCATCTGTTAGGAATTGTGGCAGCTCCAGAGGGCACAGCTGGCCACGTTTGAAGTTGAGACCCTCTGGTTTGGGCAAGGAGCTGTGGTGGAAAAAGAAATGCCAAGGTTCTGGAACAAAGGAGGGAATGTTTTTTCCTCGTGGAGCCATTTTGCATTGGCCAAAAGGATGGTGTAACTCACAACAGAACTTTGGGGGTTAGATAACTGGTCTGAAATGGTCTGAAACTGGGTTGTTCCTCTTAAAAACGTCTGGGTTGGAGGTCTGGAATGGCTTCATCCATGCTTTTCCACCCAGCAATAGTGGCACATTTTCCTTTCCAGTTCTATGGGAAGCCCTGGAATTTTTTGGTCTCTGGATCTGCTCTAATCCTGGGGTTTGGATGTGGAAAAGTGCCTGGGGATCATCCTTCACTTCAGCCCTCTTGCCCCTTTCCCAGCACTTAAAAGAAAGCTGAAAGTCTCTCTCATCATAAAGGAAGCCCCTTAATGGAAGTCTTTGACATGGATGGAGCAGTGGAAACACTCAAACTGCTGGAAATGGCCAGGGGAAAGGGGGGAAAAAGGGAAAAACTCAGCAAGAACAAGCCCAAAATGAACTATTTGACAGAGAATCATAAGCTTGTTTCAATTATAAAAAGCTCCTTGAGCCCCAGTGTGTGTTCCCCGTGCACGACAATAAATCAAGATCACTTACTTGAGGTGCTTTGTTATAAAGCAGCCCTGCTTCCTTCTGGGATTAATGACTAAAAATCCTGCTAAAGATTAACTGGCCGGCTTTAATTTCATTAAGGGGGAGAAAAAAAAAAAAATCAGCATCTCCCACATTATTCAGCTTTGTTCAACCCCCACTCTGCACTTGGTTGTTGGGGCAAAGCCTTCCGAAGGAGTTTTGTTTCAGGGAATGGTGTTCCCCAAAGTGTTGGAATTCTGTTCCTCTTCCTGTAATTCCCACATTAATAAGAGCTCCCTGGCTTCCTGAGGGTTTTGGGAATCAGCTGTGCAGAGCAGCTTGAGTGGGAACAGTCGGAATTAATGGGAATTGTTTCCTCGTTTTTCACACCGGTGACAACGACCAAATGCCCAACAAATCCTTCATTGCTTTGGGTTTGGAGTTTTGGGCTGATCCTCCTGGGCATCCACTTTACCTGGGGTTTTCCTCATCTGCCATGGATTGCAGGATTTGGAGGATTCAGCTGCACAAACTTCCTAAGAAAATCCTGGGACAGAGTGGGCATCCCTTCAAACCCTGTCTGGATAACCCTGTTCAAAACAAAGTGAAAAACAAAAGGAATTTTCCACATTTCAATGCGTAATTCCCTCACAAAGCATTCCCTGTTTTCTCCAGGTAGGTGAGAAAGGACTGTGCACTCAGCTCTCCTGAAATAATTAAAAGGTCATCAATTTGCTGTCACTGTAGTGATATGCTTTAATTACATTCTACAAATCTATTGAACGAGCTATCAAAGGCAGATTATATTGCTGAGATGTGTTATTATTTTAACAACAAACCAATGTCTGTTTGGAGGAATGCAGGGAAATATGATCCGGGCACAGCTGAGATGAATCCAAATCTTCTCTGCTGCAGCATTATCTGGATTTGCCAATCGGAGAACTCAGCTCAGAAATGAGGAACAAAAGAAATTCAGGCCAGCAGCAGATCTTGTACATCAATGTTCGATGTTATTTTGGGTTCAAATACATGTTCAAACTGAAATAGGGGAAATTTAGGTTCAAATTTAGGAAGAAATTCTCCCCTGTGAGGATGGGGAGGCCCCAGCACAGATTTTCCAGGGAACCTGTGGCTGCCCCATCCCTGGAAGTGTCCGAGGCCAGGCTGGGTGAGGCTTGGAGCACCACAATTCACAAGTACAACTCACATCCCTAAATTTCAAAGTTACATATCCGTACTCAATCCTAATGATCTCCAGCTGGTTTGTTTTCCAGCACACTCTGCTGTTGGAATCTTAGCAGGCAGCTCAAATGCGAAATAAATTCTGTTTTATCCTATCAAAATGATTCTCCCTCCTGTCAAATGAAATGGCATGGAGAGGTTCCTTCAAGGGAATCAGGGCAGGGAGGAAGGATGAGTGAAGCAAAAAGAACAATGGAACGCAAGAGATTTAGAAGATGATGCCAAGGATTTGCTGGAAGTGCCTGTTGGAAGGGCACTTTTCCCTTTGCTCCTCACCAGGACAAAGGAGGATGGAGAAACAACAGCAGAAGAGGAAATCTTCCAGACCTGGAACTCTGTCCCTCAGCTTGGCTGCAGCTCTGAGGCTCAAGTCTGCCTCATAAATTTTACAGGATTAAAAGGCACAATAAAAAGGCAATTTCAGAAGAAAGGAATGAGTCAAGGTCCATAAAACCCTGGGGAAATTTGGTGCCGTTCTCAGGAGGAGTTCCCAGCATCCTGCAGAAAACATCCCACCAAAATCATCCATGGTAAGGTGGAAGATTGTCTGGTTTTCGGCGGTTTGAAGGGCCTGGAAAGGCCCAGGGTGGCCTTGGGGCAGCCCGCGTTTCAAAGGACGAGAAGAGGCTTCAGTTCTTCTTTCGGTTTTTATGTTTATTAATTGTTTATCTAAAAGATTTTCTTTCAGCCCGACAGAGCTCTGCTCAGCAGCCAGCCATGAGCACACTGTGCTGCCCTCCGGGCGGTCACCTATCTTTATACCCAAAGTTACGTGTACAATATTTATCATTTTTCCCCAATACCATTTATTCTTATTGCCCAGTGCACTTTCAGTAATGACCAATCCCAAAGTGCCACCATCACCACAGAAGATGGAGGAGAAGAAGAAGAAGAAGAAGGACAGGACACGCCCCAATTCCTCCATCTTACTTCTCTAAACCCCCCTGTACAGAAATCCTAAACCCTGTGTTTCACTCTCTAATTAACTGATCCCTTCACCATTCACCCCGGTGAAACCCTCCTGTCCTCATACAGGTGTCGTCTCCTGTGTGGGATCAAAGTCCAGCCACCAGACACTTCTGGAACATTCCAGGACTCCCGAGCCCCCCAAGGGTGCTCTCGGTGGCTCGGCACCTCAGGACTGAGGTGCTGAGATCCCACAGAAGATATCTAAAATCTCCCAGTCTGACAACAAAAGGTTGGTGTCACCATGTCCCCAGGCTGCTGAGAGCGTCACCGACCTCTGTGGCACATGTGGCCACACACCAAAATCCAGAAAAAGGATTACAGAGGCACCATCCCCTGCCACTGATGGTGCCCTGTCCTTTGGAACAGAGGCTCCAGGACACGTCCAAGAGTTCAGTCCCTTCCCAGGATCCCTGGGGAGCTGCAGGGAGGGAAGCTCTCCCACATTATTGTCACAAGGAGGGGACACTCCACGGACCTGGCTCCACAACTCCTCAGGGTGGAAACTGCAGCCAAGGCCCGGAGCAGGATCTCATCACATGGAATGGATCTCGTCACGTGGAATCATGGAATGTTCTGAGCTGGAAGAGACCCACACGATCACCAGTGCCAGCCCTGCCCTGCCCAGGGCCCACCAAGCCCAGCCTGGGCATCCCTGGCAGCTCCTGGAGCTGTGGCAGCCTCGGGGCCGTGCCCATTCCCTGGGCAGTGCCAGCACCCTCTGGGCAAGAACCTTGCCCTAAAACCAACCCTGATTTCACTGCACTTCATTCCTCTCCTCTTTTTCATGCTCCAGTGTTTTGAAAGGATCTCACTACCACCTTTAGATTAAAAGGCTTTACTAAAACCCTTGATGGGAAGACTGACAGAGCTGAGATTGTCCACCCTGGAGAGGAGAAGCTGCAGGGAGAGCTCAGAGCCCCTGGCAGGGCCTGAAGGGGCTCCAGGAGAGCTGGAGTGGGACTGGGGACAAGGATGGAGGGACAGCACCCAGGAATGGCTTCAAAGTAGGATTTAATGGGATCTTGGGAATGAGGAATTGTTCCTTGTCAGGGAGGGCAGGGCTGGGATGGAATTCCATCCCTGGATCCCTGGCAGTGCCCAAGGCCAGGCTGGACCCTGGGGCTGGGAGCAGCCTGGCACAGTGGGACGTGTCCCTGCCATGGCACTGGATGATTTTTAGGGTCATCTTTAAGCTCTTTAAGTCGTCCCTGTGCAATCTGTGCCAGTGCCAAATGGTACCAGAATATTTGGCAGTGATTTGGGCCATATATTCTCCATGCACGCACAGAAAGTTGTTCCTAAATCGTTCCCTCTCCCTGTTCTGCCCTTACTCTGCATTACCTGACTGAAAAGAAGGGAACAACCCCATGATATTCCATTTTCCTCCCCATTAAATAAAACCCCTATAAACCCAGAGAATTAGAAACTTTCCCTCTCTCCTCTTGCTACTCTGGATAAAAGTACACTCTGAGCTCAGTGTAGGTGAGTGGTGTTTTATCTCCTGAGTTACTCCCAGTAATTACCACAAACTTTTCCCAACATCAAGGCTGAATTCCCAGCAGGATTTACTGGGAAAAGCACTCCAGCAAAACCCCTTTGTGAAAAGTTTTTACCTCACACTGTTTTGTTCATCATTCGCCGAACACAACAAAGTATACAAGGTACCACTATAAATATCAGTATTAGAACACCTAGTACATAAAGACCTATCTTGCAAAGTTGCCTTAGCCAAGGTGCAAAACTCCATTTTTGAAACAAATCATCCAACCAGGAACCTCCATCTTCTTTAATTTTTTAATGAAAAGTTTTTACCTCACACCAAGCACCTGAGGACCAGATATTCCTCACAGGAGAAGTGTCAGTCCTGAGCACACAAATCCTGGCTCCCACCAGCTCCTCCTGGCTGAAAGGGAAGGGCTGGGAACCCTTTCCATGCATTCAGTTTGGAATCCTGGCTGGAGAAGCAGGATTTGGAACACATTCAGTTATCCATGAAACCTTTAATGATTCGCAATCCTGGCTGAAAAGACTGGCCTTCCAATTTGTTTGCAATCTGACGAAGAGCAGGAAAACCTTTCCATGCATTCAGTTTGCAATCCTGCTGAAGAGCATGAGAAGTTTCCATGCAAGGAATCCTGTAGAAGCAGCTGAGACCCTTTCCATACATTAATTTGCAATCCTGGCTGGCGTGAGAACCCATGCACGTGAATTGGCTGGAAAAAGACACCTTTCCATGCATTCAGTTTGCAATCCTGGCTGGAAAGGAGGATGGGAACCCTTTCCATGTATTCAGTTTGCAATCCTGGCTGAAGAGCAGGACTGGAACCCTTTCCATGCATTCAGTTTGCAATCCTGGCTGGAAAAGCAGGACTGGGAACCCTTTCCATGCATTCAGTTTGCAATCCTGGCTGAAGAGCAGGATTAGGAACCCTTTCCATGCATTCAGTTTGCAATCCTGGCTGGAAAAGCAGGACTGGGAACCCTTTCCATGCATTCAGTTTGCAATCCTGGCTGGAAAAGCAGGATTGGGAACCCTTTCCATGCATTCAGTTTGCAATCCTGGCTGAAGAGCAGGACTGGGAACCCTTTCCATGCATTCAGTTTGCAATCCTGGCTGGAAAAGGAGGACTGAGAACCCTTTCCATGCATTCAGTTTGCAATCCTGGCTGAAGAGCAGGATTAGGATTTCCATACATTTAATTTGCAATCATGTGAAACACCCCCAGCCTGTGGTCAGCGGCCGCACGCAGACTTTGTCATTTTGCTTACTGACCACACGCTGCCATTGATCAATCCCAAATTGGATTATTGTTAGCTTTAAAAGCGCCTCAACAGCAGAAAGTGGCGGGGGAGGCTGGCAAAGCAGAGATGGATCGTGGAATAAACAGCCCCAGTGACAGGATTTCAGCCAGAATTGATCACTGTCAGCGAGTTAGTGGTCAGCTGTCTGACCTTTGGGGCCCAAAGCAAACATCAGAATAATGTTTAGACAAACACATTTGATTTTGGAGGTAATGGGTATGTCAACTAAATGACAAACCTTAGAAAGGTCAAAGGGAGAGCCATTTTTCAGGCTTTTTTCAGGCATTAATCGTTCGTTTGGGGAGCGGTGTCTTTTGGAGCTGGGCGGAGGGAGAAGTTCACTTTGTGGGTGTTTTTGTGTCTCCACAGGCACCAAAAATTCAGCCACAGGGAGCATTCCCATCCTAGCCAGGCTGTCCTGAACTCCCAGCTGCCTGTAGAACCTAAAATCCTAAAAGAACCTAGAATCCTAAAAGCAGCGGGGTCGGGATTTGGGGCTCTGGAGGGATTTCAGCAGAGTTTAACCCCAGCACAGCTCCCTGCAGGAGATGTGGGGAAAGGCTCTGAGCACCTGTGGGATCTCAGCACCTCAGTCCTGAGGTGCCACCGAGAGCACCCTTGGGGGGCTCGGGAGTCCTGGAATGTTCCAGAAGTGTCTGGTGGCTGGACTTTGATCCCACACAGGAGACGACACCTGTATGAGGACAGGAGGGTTTCACCGGGGTGAATGGTGAAGGGATCAGTTAATTAGAGAGTGAAACACAGGGTTTAGGATTTCTGTACAGGGGGGTTTAGAGAAGTAAGATGGAGGAATTGGGGCGTGTCCTGTCCTTCTTCTTCTTCTTCTTCTCCTCCATCTTCTGTGGTGATGGTGGCACTTTGGGATTGGTCATTACTAAAAGTGCACTGGGCAATAAGGGTGAAAGGTATTGGGGAAAAATGATAAATATTGTACACGTAACTTTGGGTATAAAGATAGGTGACGCCGGAGGGCAGGGAGTGTGCTCATGGCTGGCTGCTGAGCAGAGCTCTGTCAGGCCGAGAGAAAATCTTTTAGATAAACAATTAATAAACACCGAGACCGAGAAAAGAACTGAAGCCTCTTCTGTTCCTTTGAAACGCGGCTGCCCCAAGGCCACCCCGGGCCTTTCCAGGCCCTTCAAACAGCCGAAAACCGGACAAGCACCTGGATGAAATCCAACTTCTCCACTCGTCATGGCCTGGCACCACTCATCCCAAAATCCCAGAGCTGTGGAATCAAGGTGGGAAGAGCCCTCCAGGATCATCCAGCCCCACCATCATCATCATCATCATCACCCCAAGGGCCACATCCAGACACCTCCTGAACACTTCCAGTGACCCCCACACCTCCCTGGGCAGCTCATTCCAGTTCCTGGCCACTCCTGAGGGATGAAATTTCGTTCCTCATGAATCTGAACATCCCCATGTACAATTTAAGGCCATAATTGGGGTTTTTTCCTCGCTTGTTGTGCCACATCCTCCAGGCTGGGGAGGCTCCTGCAGCACATCCATACAGGGAGGGAGGCAATGGAAAAATGCTTGGATATGTTTTGGAGAGGTTAATAAATGAGAAATCCTAAAGGGACTGGGAGAAATAAGAAATCCTAAAGGGAATATCCTTGTGATTTTGCAAGACGCAGTAAGGACAACTCAGGGAAAACCCCAGGAATGCTGGTGAAAAATTAAGGAAAATGAACAAAAAATGAAAACATAAATAACAAAAAAAAAAGCTTTTGAGTTGACAGTTGCTGGCTCTGGCTCTTGCACTGCTGTTTAAACAGATTTTTCCCAGATTATTTTCCTGACAATGTTGAAAGCAGCGTGAGATATTCTTGCAGAAAACACCAACAGGGTCTTCTTCATGGTGTGTACATCAAAATCACTTGGGAAACAAAGTGATTTTAATAGTCTTATTAATGAACTTATAATTTATTGTTATTAGTAATCTTATTATTAAAAATTAATAATTATTTTAAAATCTTATTGTTAACTAATTTATTCACACCCACCTTCTGTCCCCAAAAAACCTTTGAACAACAAGACCATGTTAAGGAAGAAAGGCTCAGGAATTGGAAAAAGGAATATAGAAAAAGCAAAGGAATACTTGGAATATCCTAACAATATCCAAATTAACTGTTTATGCAAAAGCAGATAATTTATCCTGGAAATGAGGAATATTTTTCATTTTATATTCTCCAGTCCTTGTCTTTTTAGGTCTCTGTTCTCACTGCTGGAGGTGACAGAGCTTCAGTGTAGAATTGATCAAAAGTCAGGAATTTTGTTTGGCAAGAAGACTTCCAACCAAAGCAGAAATATCCAAGACAGGAATATTCTTTCCTCAGGAAAATTTAAAATTTTTAAAGTTTTTAAGCTTTAAAATTTTTAAAGTATTTTAAAAGTTCTCCCCGTCTGCTAATCATGACAATCTCACCTGCTTTAAAGCAGCTTTCCGTGAAGTAAACCTATTTTAGACTAATTTTTCTATCAATATAATTAATTGGAAGCATGGAGAATAAAGTTTCCTCCTTACTGCTCCTACAGTGAAATGTCACAACATTTCTGGGATTTCTTGAAGTTTCAGCACAGGAATATTTTAACATGGCCAAACCTTTGCTGGATTTAGCTCAGACTAAGAGGGAAAGGAGATAAAAATACTTTAAAAGAAGTTTGGTTATAAAATACAACTTCATTTAATCATGGATTTGGAGTCATCAAAGGCTTGGGTTGGAATAAAGATAATTTAGACCCAGCCCCATCAATAAATACCTGTATTTACAATCAGGTGTAGGTTCTGCCCCCATTATAACCCACGTCAGAAAGTGGGTTTTTTTCCATCAAGGAGAAGAGGAAGGGGACACAACCCACTGGAGCTGAAGTTTTCCAAAACTCAGTTTCCAGATGGACCCTGGAGGTGGAATTGCAGATGGACACCAAATTTTGGGCAGTTAGTTGTGGAAACCCCATCCCTGGAAGTGTCCAAGGCCAGGTTGGACAGGGCTTGGAGCAACCTGGGACAGTGATTGCAGGATCCCAGGCCTTGGAGTTTCTTCAGGACAGCTGGAAAAGCCATAACGTGTCCTGATTCCCTGGCATCCAGGGGATGTTGGAATATCCTTATCCCAGGTTTCCCATCCGCTTCTCTTGGTAATTTGTGTCCCTGAGCTGCCTACGCGTGCTCATTAATTAAATTAATAAAATAACAAATTAAATCAATTAAATATTGACAGGTGAACAGGATGTGAAAATTGTCCAAAGGGAAGTGCAGGAACATCAGGGAACAGTTTTCCTGTAAGAGACTGAGGACTGGCATGGGATGCAGATGGAAATTATGGAGAGTTTTCCTTGGGGATGCTCAAATCTGGACCTGGGACTGGCTGTGGGTGGCCCTGCTTGAAGATTTGGACCTCTCCATCCTCACACATCTGTCATCATCAGGACCAAATCCAAACATTTTTTGTCCCAAAATCCCTCTGGATCTAGGGCCACTAGCATCATTTTGCCATTGTTTGAGATTAAACTTAAACTCTGACTTTCCAGGCCAGGCTTAACTAATCCCTGTCCCTTCCAGCAGCCTTTGGGAAGGTCCTTGCAGATGCACAGGCTCTGCATCGATTCTCATGGCTTGTACAGTGGCTGGGCTGTAGCAAAGTATGGTGTAAAATGAGAGAAAATATTGATTTCCAGAAAGTTAATATTATTAAAAGGCAGTTGTATTCATCTCCTTCTGGAATTTTAGCTGGGGGTTTTCCTCTTGGAAAAATCAATGGAAGTAATAGTCTTGTTATAGCAGGAGCACTTGTTAGACAATTTTTTCACTCCAACGTTTTAAGTTGTTCTAAGAGCAGAAGAGTTGAAAGGCTATAAAATTATCGTCTGGGATTTACAGGACTTGAATGACTGAAGGTTTTATGTTCATCATTTTTCGTCATTTTATCCAGCAGGGAAATATTTTAATTAAACAGGGTTTTAATTGTGTCTGGGTTCTGTTTGCACCACCAGAAAAATCCCAAAGTATTTGAGGTAAAGTCTCCTCATCCCAATTTGCTTCAATGATCAGATTTGTGAGAGGACTCCAAAATACCTCAAACTCACACAAAATAATTTCTGCAAATTTCTGGAACATATGAATGACTGACAAGCAGATGTTTAATATTTCCCCTTGAAAATTCAGTTTTCTCTCTCAACAATTGCTTAGATATCCTCCTCTCATTCTTGGGAACAGCTCATTTCACCTTCTCATCAATGCAGACCAGGCAAGGTCCAGTTTCAGCTGGAAATCAAATCTCTAAATTGAGAAAAAATCCATAAAATTCCCACATTTTTTTTTCAGGAGAAGCTCATAATGACCAGTTCCTTGACTCCAACACAGAACCTGCTTTTTTAGCCAAAACCACCTTCATCTCATGTTTGCACCCTGGTTTTCCTATTCCTATTTTTCAACCAAGACGTTTAGATAGAAAATAGAAAAATTGTGTCGTAAATCACCTGAAATTTCTCCTGAAACTTTGTACAAAGAGAGGAAACTGTGGGTGCTGCCATCCTCAGCTCATGAGCCAAGGAACCATTTGGAGCAGTGGGCTCAGACTGAAGGAGGGCAGGGTTGGATGGGGTTTTGGGAATTAGGAATTGTTCCCTGGATCCCTGGCAGTGCCCAAGGCCAGGTTGGACACTGGGGACAGTGGGAGGTGCCAGGGTTGGAACTGGATGACATTTGGGGTCTCTTCCATCCCAAAGCACTCCATGATTTGATGCCACCCTCTCCCCAGAGCTCCTGCACGCTCAGGTGTGGACACCACCAGCAAAGAGGGCTTGGATTTTTCTCCTTGTCCATCTTTTGACCTGTGGGATCTCAGCACCTCAGTCCTGAGGTGCCGAGCCACCGAGAGCACCCTTGGGGGGCTCGGGAGTCCTGGAATGTTCCAGAAGTGTCTGGTGGCTGGACTTTGATCCCACACAGGAGACGACACCTGTATGAGGACAGGAGGGTTTCACCGGGGTGAATGGTGAAGGGATCAGTTAATTAGAGAGTGAAACACAGGGTTTAGGATTTCTGTACAGGGGGGTTTAGAGAAGTAAGATGGAGGAATTGGGGCGTGTCCTGTCCTTCTTCTTCTTCTTCTTCTTCTCCTCCATCTTCTGTGGTGATGGTGGCACTTTGGGATTGGTCATTACTAAAAGTGCACCGGGCAATAAGGGTGAAAGGTATTGGGGAAAAATGATAAATATTGTACACGTAACCATGGGTATAAAGATAGGTGACCGCCCGGAGGGCGACACAGTGTGCTCATGGCTGGCTGCTGAGCAGAGCTCTGTCGGGCCGAAAGAAAATCTTTTAGATAAACAATTAATAAACATAAAGACAGAAAGAAGAACTGAAGCCTCTTCTCGTTCTTTGATACGCGGGCTGCCCCAAGGCCACCCCGGGCCTTTCCAGGCCATCCAAACAGCCGGAAACCGGACATTGACCCCAGGATGTGCAGCCAGAATTCCAAAGGTGTTGGATTGCTAAAACCTCTTGGTTCTGGGTGGTTTTGGTGGAAGGGGGAGCTCACACAAAGCCTGGAGGAGCATTCCCAAGGCGTGCATGGCTGTTGGCTCCTGAACCCAAGGAAAGGCCGTGTCCCTGTGGTTTCTCCTGGTCAGTGAAACCACAGCCTCCTCCTCTTCTCCTCCATCACCCTCTGGCTCTCAACTCTGCCTGATCCCTCTAAATCTGCCAGGGCAATTATCTGCCATCAGCTCCGTGCTATCAACAGGAAACAAGCGCTCCGTGTGACAAGAGGAGCCCCACAACGACACAGTTTGGAGCCAGACCAGGCTTGACCACAGCTCAGCTTCCCTGCTTTTGAAAATCCAAGGTGCAAAAGGCAAAATCTCTCCCCTCACAACATTTCTTAGCCAAATAAATGGTTTATCCACGTCTATGTGGACCACACACCTCCTCACAGTGAAAACTGTTTGTAAAAGGAGGTAGTAAATGGCTCCTGATCCGAATCATCAATAATTAATGACCAAAAAAAAAAATCTTAAATAACCTTCTTCTTCCTGCAGAGCAAATGCAAATGTTTCAAGCTGCAGTAATTGCCTACAAATTAACTTGGAGCAGAAATGAAGAGGGGAATGTTCTGCTGTTCCTGTGTCACGCTGGTGTTTTACAGCCACTTAAGGAGAACATCTCACTGTGAGCTCAGTGTGTGGACTCCTGGAGATCAAAGCTGTGCCAGATTATGCTTTTATCTGACCCTGAGATGGGGTAACTGAGAGGTGTTTTAAAAACTTTTATTCAGTTTTGATCATGAGAAGGGTGAGACAATACAGATGTTATAATTTATGTTATCCCAGTCAGAAGCTATTTTTTAATTGTAATACACTGTAAGCGTTTCTTGGCCTATCAGCTTTAGTCACACCGTGTTGTAAATGGTTTTAAGTTAATCATCTAAAATTACTCCTCATGGGTCCCACTACAATGCATCTTTCACTGTTCTGTTTCTCCAAACTGTCCAGTCTTATTTTCAAGGCCACCTTTCGAAACTTATTTCTAGTTCAATTTCTCTCTCAGCAATGCCTGTCCCATTCCAGGGCATTTCTAAGCCACCATTTCTTGTCTCAGGGTTTGAATACAGGTGCACAAACTGTGTGAGCCTTCTGTCAGGCTTGGAGAATTCCCTCCAAATCCATTTTCCCCAAAGCTGTGCTCACCAATCCCATCCTACACCCAGACTGCATTTCATGAGCCAATCTTGGCACAGGAGTGGTTGTGCCCAGGGCCAGTGTGGGAACCTGGGAGAGGAGTGAAGTGCAGGGCCAGGAAAGCTGACAGGGTGATGCCAGAGAGGACAGGAATGCCGTGAAAAACTCTTCTTTAATCTCTTATTTTACATGATCACGGAATTCTCTGTTGTGGATCCAGGCTGGGAGAGCTGGGGGGGCTCACCTGGAGAGGAGAAGCTGCAGGGAGAGCTGAGAGCCCCTGGCAGGGCCTGAGGGGCTCCAGCAGAGCTGCAGAGGGACTGGGGACAAGGATGGAGGGACAGCACCCAGGGAATGGCTTCAAAGTAGGATTTGATGGCATCTTGGGAATGAGAAATTGTTCCCTGGCAGGGTGGGCAGGGGCTGGCATGGAATTCCCAGAGCAGCTGGGGCTGCCCCTACATCCCTGGCAGTGCCCAAGGCCAGGCTGGGCACTGGGGACAGTGGGAGGTGTCCCTGCCATGGCAGGGGTGGCACTGGAAGATCTTTATTAAGGTCCCTCCCGACCCAAATCCAGATTTTGTTAATCCTTCTCTCTGATTCCCTCTGCCTTCCCCCTGTGATTTGAGTTCCATCCCCTCAGGACTCACTCCCTGTGTCCAGGTTCCTTCCAGAGCCATCCCTGGCAGGGGATCCCTGTGCAAACCCAGCTGGGAATGGTCCCAGTGCCAGAGGGCAGGGCTGGGTGGGATCTGGGCAATGAGGAATTGTTCCCTGGCAGGGTGGGCAGGGCTGGCATGGAATTCCATCCCTGCATCCCTGGCAGTGCCCAAGGCCAGGCTGGACACTGGGGACAGTGGGAGGTGTCCCTGCCATGGCAGGGGTGGCACTGGATGAGCTTCAAGGTCTTTTCCACCCCAAACCATTCTGGAATTCCATGAGGAGGCAACAATTTTCTTATTGGGATTAAGCGCTGCATTCCATGGATAATTTTGGAAGGCTGCTGGGACCCTGAGCCGAGGGAAAGGACAATTAGGGACACGTCCACCAGCTCACAGGTGAGGGGACCCCTTCTCCTGCCATCCTGTCCCATCCCAAGGATCTCCACAAAGGATGATCGGGCTCAGGCTGTCCCAAACCTGCTGCCCAGGGACTCATCTAGGGTGCCCCAGTCACCATCTGGGGTGGGAACTCACAGCCAGCTGAGCTGGGGTGCTTTCCTTTTTAAAATAATACATTAAAAACAACAAAATATATGATTTGTGACCTGCCTGTGGGCAGCTTTACTACAACCCTATGCCTGGGTCTAATAAACCACACCACAACCTTCCCTCTCCCCGCTCCCCAGTCCTAAATTATTAATTCCTGATGTCCAGTGATTATCAAGAGATGTGGTGGCCTTTGAAAAGGAAGATTTAGCAATATTAATAACTCCAAATTGCCCAATCTCACCCAGGCCACAGCTCAGGGCAGCTGGAATATTCTCAACCAAATGTCATTGCATTCAAATACGTGTTTATCAAGGCTGGGTTATTCTGTGGAGATTTGTTGGGTTTGACCAAGTTTTCTGAAGGCCAGGGTTTCTGTCTTGAGGCCTGCACCAAAGCCTGGAGCTTTTCAATATGAAAATAGAAATTTTTGAACCACTTCCAAGTCAGAAAAATGTTCCTAAAGTTTTGTTTTCATTCCAGCAGGGAACAAAAACATTGTTGGAACCTTAATATTTTCATGACACTGAATTTTTACTCTCTGGCTAGCACCAGCAAAACTTTTCTTAGTGTGAGTTGATTGTGAATGAAATGTCTTTATTTTGTGGGTGTTGATGCTCTTCTGCCTCAGTACATTTGCGTATGAATTCCATTTATCCTCTTTATGCTTTTCATTTTTTGGGCAGCTGATTTCTTGTGGTGGATCATCTGCGAAAGACGGGACAGAAGAGCAGTCCCAGGAATCATGAAATCATCAAGGAGGGATGAGACCTTCAGGATCATCCAGTCCCACCAGCATCACCCCAATCTCTGTCCCCAAGGCCACATCCAGACTGCTCTGGGACAATTCAGGGACTCCAAACCTCCCTGGGCAGCTCAGCCCAAGGCCTGACCACTCTGACAGGGATTTTATTTTCCCAATATCCAATAGGAATTAAATTTGAGGCCATTTCCTCTCCTCCTTTCCCTGTCCCTCCTGCCAGGAGCTGTGCAGGGCACTGAGCTCCCCCCTGATCCCCCTTTGCTCCAGGATTTGCTCTCCAGCCCTTTCCCAGTTATTTTTTCCCCTCTCTGGCTCAGCTCCAACCCCTCAATGTCATTTTTTGGGTGACCCTGCACAAGCTGGGAGTGAATCCCACTCCCTGCCCTGCTCTGGCCCAGGTTTGCAGCACTGCAGGGCAGAAGCTGAGTTTGTTCCCACTGTTGCTCAGATTTGCAGCTTCAATCTGAAAGGGAATTTAGAACAAGAAGGAAATCAAGCTTTTCTTTTTTCCCCACAGTAAGATCCCAGCTCAGCCCAAGGCCTGACCACTCTGCCAGGGAAATTTTCTGTGCCAATCTCCAACCTGAGCCTGCCCTGGTGCCATCTGAGGCCATTTCCTCTCCTCCTTTCCCTGCCCCTCCTGTCAGGAGCTGTGCAGAGCACTGAGGTCCCCCCTGTGTCCCCTTTTTTCCAGGCTGAGCCCCCCCAGCTCCCTCAGCTGCTCCTCCCAGGATTTGTTTTCCAGCCTCTTCTCAGCTCCATTCCCTTCTCTGGATTCCTTCATGTCCAGTAAATAAATTGGGTGAGGAACCCATAAATATATTAAGAAGGTTTTTTTTTTTTTTTTTTTTTAAATATAGAATCACAGAAGCATGGAATTATTAAATTGTTTGGGACCTTAAAGCTCATCCCATTCCCACCCCTGCCATGGCAGGGACACCTTCCCCTGTCCCAGGCTGCTTCAGCCCCAGTGTCCAGCCTGGCCTTGGGCACTGCCCAGGATCCAGGGGCAGCCCCAGCTGCTCTGGGAATTAAAAGCTTTTCCCCTCTTTTCTGTTCCTTATTTATGTATATCTGATTAAAGCTTATGTCCCCCCAAAAGGACACCTGAATGTTTTGCTTCCTATGGGATGATCTCTGTGTGAGTTTGGGATTTTTTATTGCTTTTCCCAAAACACTGTGGGGGCTGAAATTATACAGAAGCAGCTGGGCAGGCTGGGCCATTATCTTCATCTATTTTATCATGATTTGAGTTATTTCAGTTTTTGTGGTAGTGGCTAGGCAGGGAGGAACAAATGTCTGAGCTAATTCAATTTTTGTGCCTTCTGATCCATCCACATTTTGGACCAGGAGACCTTATTCCAAAACACTCCATTTTGGGGGCATTATTAAGTAAGAAAGGACTGTCTGGAGGGGGTTTTGAAGCTCAGAGGTGGGAAGTTTATCTCATATTAATCCTTTCATTTACAGAGAGCCCAACAGCTCCAGCACCAGCGGGAATTCACTCATTGATTCCCAGGTTTCCTTTCCCACAGCACTTCCCCGTGCTGGTAACCCCGTGTCATTTGTGGCTAGAAAATGAAGATACCCCAGTGTGTTATTGTCAGTCCCAGTCCCTGGCCAGGCTGTGACAGCCTGGAGAAGCCAAACCCTGCTCCTCCTCCAGCCTCCCAGAGAAACCCAGCCAGCAGCTGGACGACAGGAGGAATTTCCATGATGCAAAAAAAATTAGAGCTGATTGATAGGAAAGCACTCATAAAATGTCATCTCTCATGGAGGGGGAAGGACCCCAGCAGCAGCAGTGACAAAGTGACGCTGGCCAGCCCTGACAAACGGGCCTGGGAGCTGCAGCACCGACGGCCAGGCCCGGTATCGATCCAGCTGCCAGCCTGATCATATTACACAATCATGGGATTGGATTTGCATTTTTAATTCTTTTAGGAGGAATTGGCCCCCAGGCAATTACAAGAAGGAAATGCTGGGATGGAGCCTGCTGGTCCAGCCTGGCAGAGTCAGAAGCTTTTAGGGAGAAGCAGCCACTGTCAAAGGGAAGTTCTGCTCAGCAGGGCCGTGACAAGGAAACAATGGGGACACAAAAGCAATAAAGCTCTCAAGGATTTGTTCCCAACTGCCTGGTCTCGAGGGACAAAAAGGCAAAACCAGCTCACCATTAAAGCTGGGCCAATAAAGACAAAATCCATGGGATCTTGGCTTTGTATGGATCATAATCCCATGGATGTGCGGCCTAGAGGGTTTGGACAACACCGCAAGAAAAAAAAACCCAAAATATTTTAACCCCAGACCTCACCTGTTTGTAGAAGCCCATGGATGTGAGGCTTGGAGAGTTTGGACAACACATCAGGCTAAAAAATTTCAAAATGTTTTAACCTCAGCCCTCACTTTTTTGTAGGAGCCCATGGACATGAGGCCTGGAGAGTTTGGACAACAGAGCAGATAAAAAAATGCAAAATATTTTAACCCCAGGCCTCACCTGTTTGTAGGAGCCCATGGACATGAAGCCTGGACAGTTTGGACAACAGAGAAGGCAAAAAAAAAGTTAAATATTTTAACCCCAGGCCTCACATCACCTGTTTGTATAAGCCCATGGACATGAGGCCTGGAGAGTTTGGAAAACAAAGCAGTCAAAAAAAAAAAATACAAAATATTTTAACCCCAGGCCTCACTTTTTTGTAGAAGTCCACGGATGTGAAGCCTGAAGAGTTTGGACAACAGAGCAGATAAAAAAAATTTACAAAATATTTCAAGCCCAGACATCACCTCTTTGTAAAAGCCACCCAAGTTGGGCCCAACCATGTCAGGCTTTTCCAAGCCAGGGGAAAGGATGAGTTGGACAAAATCTCTTCCCCGCACTGACATGCCCTGTTGTAGGATTAATTCTCCTGGAATTCTGTCCTCAAAGGAGATCCCTTGAGGAGAATCCACCCTCTCTTGGCTCATTCAGCTCATGTGAAGTGAGGCTCTTATTGCCTTTGCTGCAGTATCACTGCAAGAAACACTGATTTATTCTTCATTTTTAACTAGAAAAAATAAGGGGTTTGTGGTGTTTTGAAGCCTGTGGATGAATTGTCCTGAGCAGGTTTTTGACCCTAGAGCTCCTTTTGGGAGTACCTGATTTTTGAGGACAGTTTTGTTTTTTTCAGATTTAACAATGTTGTATTAAATTATTCCTCCCTTCCCCAGTCCCAGATCTTCTGCACCCAGTGAGCTCTTCCTTGACTTCCTTGACCATGGTAACAGCAACCTTTGGATCTGGAGCTGCTGGATTTGCATTCAGGGACCATTTTTCATTTTTTTCTCAAAGCAAAAAATACGAGAACCTTTGGATCTTCACAGAATCACAGAAGATCAGAGGACTTTAATGAAGAGCTGACTGTAATTACCCGTTAATTCCTATCAATTTCCAACCCCAGCCATTCCATGATTCTGTGACACGAATTAACACCATCGAAGTGGGATGAGCAAGAAAGAGAAATCCAACCACCCTCCTGTCTGGGAGCACTGGGATTGCACCAAAAAAAGTGAACAAAGAGGCAGAAAAGGAAGGAGAAAACAGACAGAAGCCCAGAGAGCTCCATCCCACTATTCAGGAAGCACAGGAATGAAGACAGAGCTACTAAAAATCCAAGTTTAGCTAAATTTTGTGAAGGAAAGGAGAACCACAAAACTTTCTTCAGTTATCTAAATAAGAGTGCAGGGTAGTGAGGAGAAAAGCAGGACCAAATCAGAAGGTGAGGAGGGATTAAGGATTTTAGGTAATGCATGAAATTTAGATTAGCTAAAAAAATAAATTTAAAAATATTGAAAATAATTATTTGCCCCACATTAACTGAGGGGCATTTAATATATATTTAATGCAGAAAAGTGGAAAATGAAGGAAAATGCCAGTGAAAATGAAAAGAAATGGTCACTGCTTGAGATGAAAACAAGACATTGCAAGGTGCAGCCCAGAACTCCAAAGGAACAGGAGAGGGAATTGCAGGGAGTTGGACATGGTTAGGAAGGATTTTTAATAAATTTGTCAAATCAGAGATTAGACCAAATTCTCACAGAATGACAAATGCATCACTTAAGGAATTCCTCCCCTTCTGACTCAGGTATCTCTGACTTAATCATATGCAGAGCTTTTAGACAAATTTTGAGAGAAAGAGTATTTAAAGTGTTGAGAGAAAATTGTAAATGTTGTCACATCAACATGGCATTGGAAAAGGGAATCATTCCAGGCTGATCCAATACTCTCCCATGATGTGCTGACTGATTTATTCCATTTTAAGTCACTGGATCTATTCATGTTTCAGTAAAATATCAGTAAAATTATTACATTTCAGTAAAACATTTGCTTTAGGTGCTGAAGGAGAAGTTATTAGATAACAAAAGCAGATAAAGATTACAAAAGAGCCATAAGAATTTAATTAAAGAGTGGTGATAATGAACTTGGACAGAAGAAGAATGTTTGAGTTGCTGAGAGGTTACAAGGACATTGCTAAGATGAATTTTAATGAGCCAGATAAAAATGGAAATTCTAAGGACAAACAGCAAAAAATTCTGGAAATAATTAGGAATTTATCAATTAGAAAAGACCCAAAGGAAGAGAACTTGATTTGTCTTGATTTATGAGTAAATCCTTGTGGAAAGGCAGGTGTGATCCAGGAATGTGGGCGGGGAAACACCACCAGGAGAGAGCTGAAATATTGCTGGCAAAATCTTGGATTTTCCCTGAATTCTGATCTCCAATGTCCTTCCTGTTCTTCTCTGCTCCTCCAGGCAGAACCTCCATCTGGCTGATCCAAAGGGATTAAGGGAAGAGTTTGAAGGAATTCTGCCCTGGAAATGTTGATTATTGGTGTTTTCTTTATGGCACACCCACATCAGGTGGTGCTTTTACAGCCACCCTCTGGACTGACCTCGTTGCTCCAAACAAAACAATTCCAAGCAAGATTCAGTCCTTGGGGCCCTTCCCTGTCCCTCATCAGGCAAAGCCTGGAGATTGCCATCACCAGGACCCTGAACCCACTAAAATGCCCTGGCATCATCATTTTTGTGCTTTTTTTGATGTTTTTTATTGATCTAAATCCCAAAAAATAGTCATTGTGGTCCTTCTGAAGACGCTTGAGACCATTGGGTGAGGGCAGTGGTGGGAGGGTGTTGCAGACATCTTTTTATGAAAATCCTTTCCTTAGGATTTTTCCTCCTCAGAAGCTGAGAGGCCTCAGGAACAAAATGTGAACATTGATTATCTGCTGCTGTGGAATGCAACAGGTGCATCTGGGATTGGTCTCATGTGGTTGTTTCTAATTAATGGCCAATCACAGCCCAGCTGGCTTGGACAGAGAATCTGGGACACAAACCTTTGTTATCATTCTTTCCTTTCTATTCTTAGCCAGCCTTCTGATGAAATCCTTTCTTCTATTCTTTTAGTATAGTTTTAATACAATATATATCATAAAATAATAAATAAAACCTGAACATGGAGTCAGATCCTCGTCTCTTCCCTCAAAACGAGACCCTGTGAGCACGGTCACAGAAGGGATATTTGGGAGGCTGTTTGGGATCACAAAAGGCACAAAAGTGGGGAAGAGGCCCATCCTCAGCTTTCCTGGGGGGCAGAAGGATCCCCCATCCCACCCTAACCCCGAGCTGTGGCTGGGAATCACCTGGAATCAAACTAAAGGTAGCTCCAGCCAGCAGGCTCACCATTTCTGGGAGTGGATAATCATATTCCAGAGGGCAGGAGCCACCACCAATCCTCACTTTAGTATTCTCTTCACTTCCCATGAGGAAATGAGCCTCAAACAGCCAAGCTGATAAAATTCACAGCTCAGGTGGTGTCGGATCTCAGGATCTCAGTCCTGAGGTGCCGAGCCACCGAGACCACCCTTGGGGGGCTCGGGAGTCCTGGAATGTTCCAGCAGTGTCTGGTGGCTGGACTTTGATCCCACACAGGAGACGACACCTGTATGAGGACAGGAGGGTTTCACCGGGGTGAATGGTGAAGGGATTGGTTAATTAGAGAGTGAAACACAGGGTTTAGGATTTCTGTACAGGGGGGTTTAGAGAAGTAAGATGGAGGAATTGGGGCGTGTCCTGTCCTTCTTCCTCTTCTTCTTCTCCTCCATCTTCTGTGGTGATGGTGGCACTTTGGGATTGGTTATTACTGAAAGTGCACCGGGTAATAAGAATAAATGGTATTGGGGAAAAATGATAAATATTGTACACGTAACAATGGGTATAAAGATAGGTGACTGCCCGGAGGGCAGGGAGTGTGCTCATGGCTGGCTGCTGAGCAGAGCTCTGTCGGGCCGAGAGAAAATCTTTTAGATAAACAATTAATAAACATAAAAACCGAAAGAAGAAGTGAAGCCTCTTCTTGTTCTTTTGAAATGCGGGCTGCCCCAAGGCCACCCTAGGCCTTTCCAGGCCCTTCAAACAGCTGCGAAAACCCGACAAGGTGGGGTGCAAGGCACAAATTCCTTGGCATAGCCTTTGATTTATTTGCCTTAATCCCTTTATTTCCCTCAGTCCTGCAGCTCTCCATCATTCCACGAACTGTGCTCTGTAGTCCCTATCTTAAACTCAAGACTAAGTAAGTCTAGATGCAAACAAAGGCTGATTTTATTCTCCTACACTCCTGCAAGCAGAAACTTCACTGCAACAAGGTAAAAAATCGTCAAGGCCATCCCATTTTTCTACAGGGGATTCAAATAGATCATATTATGAATGGACAGATATTAAAAATGGCTTTTCCCAGTGGGAGGGAATCTCATGAATATTAATATATTTAAGCTCTCTGTTCCCTGGCAGACTAGAGTCATGGCTAAACAGAAGAGCTGGAGCTGAGAAGAAAAAAACCCAAGAAATGAAGAAAAGCAAGGAAAGAACCAACCTTGGACAACTCCAGGGATGAGACAGCCACAGCTGCTCTGGGTAATCTGTGCCAGGGCCTCACCACGCTCACAGGGAAGAAAACTGGGTCAGTACATTAAGTTTTGAACACATTCAGCAAGTTTTGAACACCTTTAACAATATTTGAACACCTATAAGAAGTGTTTTCCCCCAGTAAATGTAAATATGGAGCTGAACATCCTTCCAGAGAAGTCTCCATATCTCAAGTATTTAATTAACTCTGTTTATTTGTGTTTTGCAATGCCTCTCTTTGCTCCTCCCAGAAAATCAAAACCCTGCATTTTTAAGCAACTGTGTAAAATAATTCTAATTTTTTGCACAAACAGACAAAACTTCTGGAGCAGCTTTTAGCCCATCCCTGACTGTTTGCCTTCAGTCTCCTCCAGCAGAGCATTACCAACCCTGACAGCATTGATTTTCAAACGTATGATTGCTGGTGAAATATTAAACCCTATTGATCCGAAATTCAGGATCGGCTGCCTGCGAGATCCTTTGAATATTTTGGGCATGGACAGTTTCATTTATCAGCTCCTGGGATGGCAGAATAATGAGAGCTCCATCATGTCCCCTTTGGAGATGGAGAGTTTCCCGTCACATTACGGCATCTGCAATCTGGAGAAGTGTCCTCTGCATTATGTTTGCTAATTGGGCAATTCATCCTCCCTGGGAAGCTTTCCCATCCATTTCTCGGGACGAAAACATCCATCTTTTCGCCCAATGAAATTTCACATCCTTCTCGTCTTCTTATGGAAGGAAGAAGTGATAGGAGCGCAATGGAGATTTCCATGATTCAACCTGAAAATCGAGGAAATTGGGGTTGAAACAGAGCTTTCCTGGTGGGTTGGGATTTATGTTTGGAGATGGAGAGTGAGATTTGCCCCAAAAATGCTCCATGGAAAGGGCACAGTGGTACAAAACACCCCAAAAACTCTTCCTGTGGGACACTGAAGGGAATCCTGCCTAGGATGTTCTTTAGAAACTCAGAAATATTTAAAAAAACATAAACATAGCTCATGGTTTTCATGCTAAGAGAGGACTAAAGACTGAATTTCATAAGCATGGTACAAGATTGAATTAAGAAAGAAGACAATAATTTTAAATTTGGACATTCTGGGCTGACTGAGGCTAAACCAAACCCTTCACTATTTCCCTCTCCACACTGAGTCTCTACCTGGTATCAAAATGGTTTTGCTTTACTGATTTCTGCCACTTATTTTTTTTTTTAAAAACCAACTTATTCCACTAGGAAAGCAACCTGACTTAATTTAGCTCATTTACAAACTTCTGATATCCCCCCACAGCAAAAAATTTTCAAAAAATTCTTCCTTTCCTTCCTCTTCTTTTCTTTGCCTCTGCTTTTACTGTCAAGGTGAGATTTTGGTGTCACAAGATGCTCGTTGCCTCTCCAAACTGAGGTGACAATATCCACAATTTTCTTCCACAGTCTCAAATATTCTCAGACTGACCATCAAGAACTTCAATTCATCTGTGTCAAACATGAATTTTCAGCCTTAAATAGAATCTTGGAATTATTTCCATAACACTGCCTGAAATTTGAGGAATTATGACCACAGATACGTATTTTGTCACCAAACAGAAAAAAATCCCTCTTTACATTTTAGCCATCAACTTTTGTATGGGATTCATTCCATTCCAAACCTGTGAAAGATTTCTCTTGATGCCTGCCCATCTCTAGCTCACTAAACAATGAAATGGAAAATGTCACGCTCCTGATTCTGTCAGCAACAGTTCAGGAATGTAAAGCAAATATTTTCATCCTGTAAAAATGTTATAACAAAAACATGTAAAAAATCTGTAAAATATTCAGAGTTTGGACTTATGCAAAGTAATCTTTATATTAATATGACAAAAGAGTTGCTCAATTACTAGAACACACTTAATTCTTAATAAAGAAAATTAAAAATTCTTGCCTAAATTTGTAGCTTAGACACAAATATTTGATGTTAAACCATTATCACTGGTGTTTTCCTTCCTAGGAGATCCCATGGTGAATCCATCAGAAAAACCCTCTAATTTGAGCCTCAGTTTTTTCCACCTCCCCAGCCAGTTGGATTCTGCATGAGCTGAGGATACAGATGGATGTGGAGCCCCATTTATGGAGGAATCCAGGCTTTTAGGGTTAAGGGATCACTTAGTGCTAAAAATATTCTGGTTTTCAACCTGGAATCTCTAAAAAGGTTAATCCACACAGGAATTGAGAACATCCTGACTGTGTCTGTACTCAAAAATGTAAAGAGGGAAATTCTTTTTGGTGATAAAACATGTTTTTTATGGTCATAATTCCTCAAATTTCAGGCAGCATTATGGAAATAATTCCAAGATTCTATTTAAGGCTGAAAATTCACGTTCGGCACAGGAGGGATGGACAGAGCAGTTTGGACCAGCAGGGCTGAGCCTTCAGCTGGGTGATGTCTTCAGGCACTGCTGCTGTCAGGTGTTGGGTGAGGATCTCCCATCCTTTCTCTGGGATTTAATTCCAAATTTCCCAGGTTCTGCTCCCTAAACGCAGGGCTGATGCCTTGGAGAGTTCAAAGCCCAGGCAGGGAAACACTGTGTCCAGGTTTAGAGCAAATTTAGGGAAGAATCCCCCAAAGGAGCTCCGGTGGGAAAAGCAGATCCAATCGGCCCCTTCCTCCAGCTGGTCCGGGAGGAAAAAATACCTCCTTGGAGAAAGGTGGAAAAAAACCCCTGTTTATTAAACAATAAGACCAAAACAGTATCAAAACAATGAGCCCCCTTGCCACTCTAAAAGAGATGACAAACTGAGAAAACCCCGGGTTCAAGCAGCAGCTCGCTCAGTCTCTGCTCAGTCCCTCAGTGCTGGAATTGTCGCAGGCCAGGCCCGGCCTGGTGGGCCTCAGGTGGAGCTGCCGGTGCTCTCCTGGGTGTTCAGTCCAGAGCAGTTCCAAGAGGTCCAAAGAAAAGGGAAAAAAAACCAGTCCAGGGAACTTCTTTGCCTCAGCTAGCTAACACTAACTAAAAAGCAAAAGAAGAGCTCTCTGCCCCGCTGTCTGTCCGCAGACAACACAGTCAGGAGCAGGAATGTGGAGGAGTGAGCGCAGTGTCTGAAAACAAACTGCGCGCTTCTCTCTCCCCCTTCACTCTCTGTAACACTCTTAAAGGTACAAAACTTATTATTATTCAACATAAACAGAATGAGACGATTGGGGATAAAAGCATCATATAGTCAATCCAGGACACACTGGGGGAATAAAAAACCCAGTGGATGATCCAGGTACCAGTGTAGGGGAAAGAACTGATCCCAGAAACCCCTCTGGGATCTGAGGGAGCTTTCCTTTAACTGATCCTCAGCTCGAATCTCCTGATTGTTTTGCTTTAATGTAGAGGCAGCGCAGACAATCCATCATCCCTCGTGTCATCTTGGTGTTTGGCTTTTTTAAAATATTAATGAACAGTCTGGGCCCTCCTTTTGCTGACCACTGAAAACAGCCCCCAGCTCCCCTGGGGGAACCCAGGCTGATTCTTTAAGCCTGGGATTGAAATTCAGTCAAAGCTGGGGGTGAATGGAAATCATTTGTTGTGTGACAGTGACACGAGGCAGCTCCTTTCTGTTTGCCAGAGAGCTCAGGGATTCTGTGTCTATTTATTGTCATCAGCCGAGGTATTGATGGTCACCCAAAACTCTGTGGCTTTGGAGAGGGGAGGCAGCTGCAGATTTGGCAGAGGCAGAACCTGAGTTGGAACAAGAAGGGCTTTGCTGGTTTTTGTTCAACAAACTCTGCACAGAACGAGGAAACTCCAGCTGGTCTGGCTGGGAATGGCAAGGAATGGCCAGGATGGTGCCAGGTGATGGAGGACGGACGTGCCAGGGAGGTGTAGCCCTATCTATCCCCTCATTTCTGCTCCCAGTGAATTCTCCTCCCAGTCCGTGCTCTGTCCGTTTATCTCGGCTGTTTGAGGGGCCTGGAAAGGCCCGAGGTGGCCTTGGGGCAGCCCGCGTATCGAAGGACGAGAAGAGGCTTCAGTTCTTCTTTCGGTTTTTATGTTTATTAATTGTTTATCTAAAAGGTGTTCTTTCAGCCGAACAGAGCTCTGCTCAGCAGCCAGCCATGAGCACACTCCCTGCCCTCCAGGCGGTCACCTATCTTTATACCCATGGTTACGTGTACAATATTTATCATTTTTCCCCAATACCATTTATTTTTATTACTCGGTGCACTCTCAGTAATAACCAATCCAAAAGTGCCACCATCACCACAGAAGATGGAGAGAGAAGAAGAAGAAGAAGAAGGACAGGACACGCCCCAATTCCTCCATCTTACTTCTCTAAACCCCCCTGTACATAAATCCTAAACCCTGTGTTTCACTCTCTAATTAACTGATCCCTTCACCATTCACCCCGGTGAAACCCTCCTGTCCTCATACAGGTGTCGTCTCCTGTGTGGGATCAAAGTCCAGCCACCAGACACTTCTGGAACATTCCAGGACTCCGGAGCCCCCCAAGGTGGTCTCGGTGGCTCAGCACCTCAGGACTGAGATCCTGAGATCCGACAGTGCTCCTGGCTGGGATTGCCCTGCCCCAGGTTCTCCTGGAGCACTTCTCCTGCTTGTGCACTTTGCAGTCTCCTGCCTCACCCTGCAGATGAAATTTTGGGTTCCTGACTCCTCCATCCAAATCCCTTCGGTGTTTGACTGAAGTGACACAATCCAAAAAAATCTCCACGTCAGATTTATTTCTTCAGGCCCTCTGAGTGGACAATTCTTCTTCTTCATGGAATTACTGGCTCCTGCCTCAGCCCTCAGCCTTGGAGTTGCTCAACCAGCTCAAGCAGCCTCAGCAGACCCCACCTGTGGCTTCTCCACAAATGGAGATAAACAGCAATTCCTGATTCAAAGCACTGCCCTGTCATGGGAGGAAAATGTGGGAAAAGTAAAAAAAAAAAAAAAAAACTTTTTTCACTTTTCCCAAAGGAAAAAAAGGACAAAAAAAGAAATAGCCAGTTATTGTTGAAATTCTAAATAGAGAATCTTAACATAACACAGTCCCTAAAAATAATTGTTCTCTTTCCTGAAAAGGTGATGTAAAATCTCAGAAAAATGTCAGAGTGAAGAGATTTCTTGGGAACACTTAATTACAGTGCGACTTCTCCTCTTTTAATGATGATTGCTTTGCAGGAGGGAAAAAAAGTGTTTCCTGCTGGAGAACCCAAACAAGAGGTTCAGCAGGACTGAGTCTGCTAAGAAATTCCAAAAGACAAGAAATTGCAATTTTTTTCTTGGATAAATATATTTTTCCAAAAGAGAAATAAATAAACAAACAAATGAATAAATAAATATGCCTTTTGCATAAATACATTTTTCCAAAAATATTTGAATAGAAATAAATAAACAAATGAAAATAAATACCTAAAAATAAATAAATAGAAATAAATAAATAGTGCAGCCTCTCCATTTACAGCTGAGACTCTCTGTGACCTTGGCTCCCAGAGAGGTTTAACCTACTCTGATTAACTTTCCCATGTTATTCCATGAAATAAAACCAGTTTTGACACCCAGAGACTGAGGCATCCTAGGGATAACACAATAACCCCATGGAATCATTCCAAATTGAGTTGCAATAATTCATTTAGGTGACCATACAGATTTGTTATGTGGAATATGAAACATTGCAAAATGAAATCAATAGAAATGTTTCTTGTTAATGAAGATAGACTGGGCTCTTCTGGGTGGGATTTGGACTCCATAGCACAGAAATCCGATTTGGATTCAGAATTCCTCAGTATCTGACTGCTTAAAAAATGAGAAAAACATTATTTTATAATGATATGGTTGGACAGCTGGGAAATTATAGCCTGAATTTTGTTCCATGCTTTGCTCATTATGAATGCAAGCACAGAGCAGCCAACAGCAACGGGAGCTTGGCTGTTTTCTTCCACAAGGGCTTCACCCTACATTTTTTAGGGATTATGATTCTCAGTGAAATTCATCCTCCTGACATGGGTTTTAAAGGACGTGAATTTTCAATGGCGGATTTTTAAAAAACCTTACAAAATTTGGTGCTGATTTGTTCTTAAGAAAGACAAACACGCTCAAGTGTAACAAGTGACAGGAGGAGAGGAAATGGCTCCAAGTTGCTCCAGGGGGGAAATGATGCCTCAGGTTTGAGCTTTTCTATGTTTCCCATTCTGTGCTGCTTCAGTGTGTGGCTCTGGGTTCACATTCAGGGATGGTGAGCTCTGTGCACAGAGCAGGGACACAAAACAATTCCTGCTCCAGCTGGGCACCAAGGACAAATGAGCCAAATCTCAGCCCAGGAGCACAAACCCCGTGGGCTGGAGAGAGAAAAACAAGCAGGGTGGGACTGCCTGGGCTGAAGCTGGAATGGGACAATGAACTGCAAGGTGCAAATGGAGCAGAACTGATCCCAGGGACAGAGCCCGTGCCCGGCCGTGCATTTTGGGGCCATTTTGGTTCATCTTGGGTGCAGCCCTGGCTGGGCTCTGGTGCTGCCCAAGGTGCATCCATGGAGGAGATGCTGGGAATAAATCCCTGCTTTGTTCTTTAGCTCTGCCCAGCTCTGCTCTGGGTCAGCCTGCACAAGGCATCACATCCTGCCCAAAACATGGACAGAGACCTCAGGCACCAGCCCAAGCTTTGCAGATAAATCTCAATCTCAAATGACCAAAAAAAGATCAACATTTTTCCAGGGTGTGATGTTAGTTGGTAAACCAACCTGGATTTCACTGCTGCATCCTGCCCAAAGCAAGCACAGAGACCTCAGGCACCACCCCAAGCTTTGCAGACAAAGCCCAAACTCAGATGACAAAGGAAGGATCTTGTGAAATCCCACACAATTCATGGAGGAAATCCTTTTATTAAATCCCTGCTTTATTCTTTAGCTCTGCCCAGCCTCTGCTCTGGGGCAGCCTGCACAAGGCATCACGTTAAGTTGGATATTATATAAAAAAAAATCACAGAAAGGGTTGTAAAACATTGAAAAGGGCTGCCCTGGAAAGTCATGGAGTCACCATCCCTGGAAGTGTTCAAAAAACCTGTGGATGTGGCACCTGAGGACATGGCTTAATAATGAACATGATGGTGATGGTTGAACTTGATGGTCTTAAAGATCTTTTCCAGTCTTAAATAATTTATTGCATAAATGCAGCTGGATTTTTATTAGTGACCAAGAACTCCATTTCAGATTCCCTGGAAAATCCCTGTGTTGCAGCATGGACATATCCAGTGGTTTTTGCTTTTTTTTCTGCTTGTACAGAAATTCTCTCTGTCTTTGTCTCAGAGGCTTTGATCCAAAAATCCAGGGAATCGGCAGAGCTGCTTAAAGGAGATCTCTGGGATTAAGGCAAAACCCAAACAATCATGGACACAACAGAACATTTAACAGCAGGTCCTGCAGGATGTCATCCCACTTTCCCATTGGAAATATGGAATGCCTTCAGAGTCAGTGCAGCATCAAATCTGGAATAAATTGGCTGAATTTAATTTATTTAGGGAACCCCAGACTGGCTCCTTAAGGCCCTGAGCAAAGACTTGTGATAGGTTCAGCCAAGACAACATCAAGGCAAAACTTGTGACTCCATGGGAGGAAAAGGAGCTCTTGGAATGATACCGAGAGCTCTGGACACAGTGATTAAAGGAGGTTGAACTCCTTGACCTGGCAAATCAAATTGGTGGCAGCTCACTATGTTAAACTACATTAAAATGTATGACATTGAAGAAGAGGATCAATGTGTGAATAAAGGCTAAATCAGGAGACCTCTGGAGCAGGGGAAAACAATCACCTGCAGGATTTCCAAACAAAGATTCCACATTCATTTGCCGGCCCCAAAATAATTTGAAAGTCTCTTTGAAAGGAAGAGGAAAAGAGATAAAATGCCTTGAAAAAAAAAAAAAAAAAAACCCTGTAAATGGTCATTAGAGGGAAAATCTGAGGAAGTTTCACTAAATAGCTGCAAATGACATTTTGTAAATGGCTTTTCTGGCTCGGGGAAACGACCCCATGACAGCAGCAACCTCTGGCCAGGGTTCAGGGCGCTGGAAATTCAAACACCTCAGCCACAGTTCAGGTGTCAAGCAGGGCTTTGTGCCCTGCAAAACAAACTTATTACAGAGCTGAAAACTTATGATGAAAAGCAGTGCTTACAGCTCCTTAAAGCACTTTGGAATTTCAATAATGATTTCTTTAATTAAAGGGATGCTGTCGAGGTAAAGCCATTTCTTAAAATAAAAAACTTTAAACCTTTATTTTGCTAACAACAGTCTTTTTTATTTTAGAAATGGCCATGGAAAGCCATTTATTTTTCGGTGGATTCACCTTTAATTTGTATTTTTTATATGGTTCAGCCTGAACTAACAGTTTTATTTCCATTTTTACAGCTTTATTTCCATTAGTAATCAACTCTGATGAAAATAAAGAAACTCTCGTAACCCTTCCCAATGTCACCTGTGTTTCCAAAAGAGGAAAATCCAAAAATAATGCACAGGGTCTGACTCTTTAGCGACTTCTTATTCTAAAATTGGGTTGGAAGGCTCTATTTTGTAAATCCAAAAAAGGGGGAGCTGATAAAAAGCAGACAAAAAGCCAAATCAAACCAACAAGAAGCACAGCTACTCTGAAGCTAAATCAGAAATGGTCAAATATAATCCATTAATGCTTTCCCAGCTTTTCAGTGCCACTAGAAATGGCCTTTCCTCATCACCTTGCCCCCAACTCTGACACATAAAAACAGCAGCAGTTTCCACCTGCAGAATTTACCTTTATTTCATTCTTCCTCCAAAAGTGAAGAGTTCAAGAACCTTTGTTCACTTCCAGCATCTCTCCCTCCTCTCAAAAAGATAAAAATTACAGAAAGCTTGGATGTTCACTACACATTTAAGGGCAGATCTCCCAGTAATCCTTTGGATTCTCATGAAATATTTCCAGGCATCCGAGTGGGTGTAAACAGCAACCCCACAATGGCAAAACAAGCAGCTGTTCCTGGCCAAAGGGAATTCCTGGGGGTTTTCCTGGCTGTTTTCCAAGGTGATCCTTGGATTGGAGATGGGATTGTTCCCCCAGTGGATTCTGGGGACAGTCATGTGCTTGCAGCAGGAACAGGGTTTGAAATCCACTGGTGTGGTGTCACGGACATATTTAATGAAAAATCCCTTGGACGGGATTTTTCCTCCTGAGAAGCTGGGAGGCCTCAGGAACAAAATGTAAACATTGATGATCTGCTGCTGTGGAATGCAACAGGTGCATCTGGGATTGGTCTCATGTGGTTGTTTCTGATTAATGGCCAATCACAGCCCAGCTGTCTCAGACTCTGGTCAGTCACAGGATTTTATTATCATTCTTTTCCATTCCTTTCCTTTCCTAGCCTTCTGATGAAATCCTTTCTTCTATTCTTTTAGTATGGCTATAATATATCATTTTCTTTTAATATAATATAATCATAAAATAATAAATCAGCCTTCTGCAACATGGAGTCAATTCTCATCTCTCCCCTCATCCTGGGACCCCTGTGAACAGCACCACAGCGTGGCTCAGTGATTTTCACACCCATGGTCAGGACATGAGATCCATGGGCTTTTCCATTTTCCCACTGCTCTTCTGGGAGAGCTCCTTGGTGCTGCCTGAGCCAGAGGGACGCTGAGAGCAGAGCGTGGTGGTTTTAACAAGAAATAAATTAAGAATTGATGCCACTTTCACTGAATCCACTCACATCTAAACGGCACCTCCGCGGTGCCGAAGGGATCCCTCAAAATGATGGATGAAAATCCAATAAAGATACAGGAGCCAGGAGGGGACAGGGGGTTGTGTGACTGCAGTCCTGGCACCGAGCCAGCCTCTGCTCCATGGGCATCCCAGGCCCTGGAGGGCTGGGATGAGATCTGGGCTGGGTTGGGAAAGGTGCAATCCAGGCCTGGCAGGTGCAGAGGGTGAGTGTGTTGTGGGGATTCTTTGGAAAGGTGATCCCAGGTTTTACATTGGTTTTAAGATGTCGGAGAGCAGGGTTAGATGGGATATTGGGAATGAGGAATTGTTCCCTGGCAGGGTGGGCAGGGCTGGGATGGAATTCCATCCCTGCATCCCTGGCAGTGCCCAAGGCCAGGTTGGACACTGGGGCTGGAGCAGCCTGGGACAGTGGGAGGTGTCCCTGAACTGGCACTGGATGAGCTTTAATGCCCCTTCCAACCCAAACCATTCCATGATTCTATGAGAATATTCCCATTTCCTCTTAGCTGCTCAATCATTTCCCTCTCCTATCCATATGATGTTCCTCACTTGTGTCCCTGTCACAGTTAAGACAAAGACAATACAAAACAACACACTCTGTTTTCAGAAGGCCTCAAACTGTTTTTATTCTAGCATGCATGGTTTTTATATATTCTTACAAAACTCCTAAGTTTACACTCCACTCATTGGTCAGGAAAGAAAAACAAATGCTTATTGGAACAGGCAGTTGCAGGTTTCTCTTATTTCTCCTTCTTTCTTTCTTGGTTTCTGTGTCAACGACCTTGGTAGGAAATTCTTTCAGGGGCAGACATGGATCCTCTCATCAAATTTCTCTCTGGCTCACAGAAGTCACTGTAAATCCTCTTCCACATGCCCCAGTGCTTCCCAGTTCTAGCCCACTCTTTTTTGTACCTCCCCCTCTCTGATTTTTCCACTCAGCTCCCAATCCAATTTCACACTTGTGCTCTTCTCCTTTATTTTTCTCCCTAATTTCTCTACCCAAAAAAGCAGATCAGACCAAATTATACCCTGCATGGTCCTGTCACCTTTTTCCATGACCTTTGGCCAAACTGGGTCCAAGAGCAGAGCTGGTCCCTGGCCACCAACCTGGGGTGGGCACCAAGTGTCCATCCCGGTGGGAACTGTCCACCAGGAGCCAGGTGCTGAAGGATCAGGGCACGGGGACCCTCCCACACTCTGCTGCCACCAAAACTGCTGGGACATGCAGAGTTTTATCTTCTTTTTTGCCAGGGTCAGGACTAAATGTGTGAGAGGGTATTTCTTGTTGGGACTCAGATGTTTATCAGTTCTTATCTCTGTCACAGTCTCACAATCCCTGAGCTCTGCAGCACTTCACTCCAACAAACTAAAAATGGAGCCCTGTCTCTCTCTCCAAGGCCTTTGAAGGATAAACTGTCCAATTAAGAAATGACACCTCAATTATTTTCACTTTTAACCCAATACCCAACCACCCGTGCCCGCAATGGGGACTTTTTTATCCAATGACACAAAACCACCCAAACCCATGGAGAAGGAGGTGAAGGAGCAGCCTCCACCCCAAAACCTCCACCTTGCTTTCTGTCTATTCCTGTGTTCTAAACCCTTCAACTCTGAGTTTCCCACCCTGTGATATCACACACTTCTGTTCAAACTCCACACCTTTAATCTCAGTTTTATTATTGAATTTTGGAAGCTTCTCCAGGCCCTCAGGCCAGTACAGTGTTCTTTTGGGGGTCAGTGCCTGGCAGCACAGAAAGTCTGGAATTCTCAACAACCAGGGTTCCAACAGGGACAGAGGGAAGAATGCCCTTCAGTTTTCCTTTCAGTTTTTTCCTTTCAGTTTTCCAAGTCCTGGGAGAACTTTCCAAAAACTGGTGCCTGTAAAGTATGTGTGGTCTCTTCCCAGACAAGGAAAATGTCAGAAAAAATCCTTCACTTTAGTGTTTCCCCAAAAGTTCAAAAGATTGTCTTCACACCAAAAAAATGGAGGAAAATTTACCCCTGGAATTATTTCATCTGCTCTTAAGGGGCTTTCTTAATTAAAACACCTTCTCCAGCCTCTCATTATCCTTTTACATGCTTTTAATATATTATTTCTTGGGGATTTTTTAGAGGCTCAGACGTTGTCATCAGATGGTGATTGCATGACAACTCTTTTCATGGAGTTTGTGCTAAGAAAATGGAAATTGAAAGGTTGATTCTTCTTGTGTGTGGCTGGCACAGCATCATGTTGTGCCCAAACATTCTTTCCTTCCCTGTTCCTCCAAAAGGTTTCTTCTCTGCTGAGTTCTTAATTTAGGGAAAAAATAAAAACAAATTGGGTTTTTCTGCCACCATCTCTTCCTGATCTTTGGGACATCCATGACAACAAACCGAAACATTCTGATGACTGAAAAGAAACATTTTTCATCTCTGGGATTTTAACTATTCCATTTTGTTGTTACAATATGGGATAAAATGTCTCCCTTTCCCTGTCATGGCCTGCAAGAACTTTGGTGTTCCCATTCCATGGCAGAGATCCAAAGCTGCGATGAAAAGACACCTTTTCTGTCCAGTACATGATTTCTTTTTAAAAATTCTGACTTGCCAGCATCAAGGAAAACCATTTCATTTATTTTTTATTATTAACGTACATTCCTGCTGCTGTTCTTCAGCCACAAGACTCTCCCAAATGGAAAGGCTGGACAGAAATCCTGTTCTCCCCAGGATTTTTCAGTCATTGATCCACGTTCAGCTACATCAGCTTCCAATACTTTTGCTTTCCAGTGCGTTTGTTTTTCCTACTGAATTTTTCAGGACACTCATTGCACCTGGGGATATTCTATTGAAGGCTTTGGGGCCAGGGCTGATATAAAGAGTTCAATGTAGGCACCTAATGAGGAACTTTGTAAGTTGTTTTACATTTGTATGAGGAGAGGTTACTCTTGTTAATTTATCCAATCTATAAATCAAAAAAAATGTTACTGTTTTAAATTTATAACACAGTTTTTCTATGGATCCTTTCAACACGGGCGAAGTCCACAGACAATTTCTTGAGTAAAAATTTCCCAGTTTTACTTCACCCCCGTTTTAGAAGACAAAACTCTCCAAAGTTCTGTCTGGAGAGCTGGAAAGATTTTCAGTCAGGATGGGCGTTATTCCTAAGGGAATAAGAGGAATTCCTTCAAGAGAAACCTGGAGGGGAAGGAAATGTGATTCCTCCTCTCTCAGTCCTCCTGAATTTTGAACTGCACAGGGTGGAAGTTCCCATCAATAATTCCACCCCTTGTTTGTAGGCTCAGCAATTTCAGGCAGGAGCTCCCTGGGGAACGGGCACGGCCCCAAGGCTGCCAGAAATCCAGATTTTGGACATTTTGGACACCACTCCCAGGGATTCCCAAGGTGGGATGGTTTGGGGGTCTGTGCAGTTGGATTTGGATGACCCTTGTGTGTCCCTTCCACCTCAGGACATTCCATAATTCTGATTCTCTGGTGTCTTTAATCTGCCCAGCTCACAAGGAACTTGCCTTGTAATTAATTAGCTCCAAATCCCTTCTCCACTCTTCCACCTCAGTCCCACAGCCAGGGAATGCTCTAAATTAAACATTTTATGGAAAACAAGGACTTGGACTTCTGCCTCCAGTGCCACCGGGGCAGCCACTTAATGTTGTTAAACCAAACAAAAAAAAAAAAGTTAATTGAATGACAATTTCTAAATTTAATAGATGTGGATCTTCACTTGGAGCAGGCTGGAATTACCTTGAGTCCTAGGAAAAGGTTACCCATTAACTCCTGAGTTCTGATTGGAGGATTCAATATTGGGATTTCATTAACAAGATTTATAGGAGCATTTGGTGGCTGCTGTAGTAATGATTGTTATCATTCCATAATCAGGGAAATATTTTCTATATTTTCTGATTAAAGTCCAATTTCTTCTGAAATTCTAATGTTTGTGAAGCAAGCAGATTTAATGACAAGCTGTGACTGCAATACTATAACACCAGCCCCTCTTTGTTTGTCCTGAACCCTGCTGACACAAATTTCATTAATCTTAATTTCAAAAAGGCCAAATTCTGATGGTTTTAAAGAGTCCTCAACAAGTCCAACCAATTTAGAGAGGAAAATGTTGTTTGGTCCAAAAGAGGGATGCTCAGAGACGTTTCCATGACTTCCTGCATGCAACAAGGGCTTTTCCAGCCTCAATAATTCAGGAATTTTGTGATTATAAATCACAGAACATGTCATAAACACCTTTAAGTCAACCCTCTATGCCACACAACTTGTGAGTAGAGCTGGGAAAGCTTTTTACATCAAAAAGATGTGGCCGTGTATAAAATCTTCCAAATTTCCCCACTATTTTTATCTTCTCCCTCACACAGAAATGGTTTCAAAGTTCTGATGCTTTTGGGAAGAAGTTCTAAATTATTTACTCTATTTTTCCCCTCCTCTCTCTCCTCTTAGGCTCTGTCACCACAGCGAAAGCACTGAGAGTAGTGACAAGTCCAATATCAATAAACATAATAATAATTGATTTCTGGGAGATGAAAAATCTGAAATTAGTGGCAATTTCCCCCCAGAGTGTTGTCTGATTAATTTAATGTTCATCTAAGTCTAAGTCATTCTAATACTTATCTGCTCAGCAAACCTTTGGGATGTGTCTGTGGGCCAAGGACCAGAAGAAAGTGAAGAATTATTGCACAGACCAGGGGTTTTTTAATTTTTCAAACAAAACAAAGAAAGAAAGGCTTGAGGAGAGGCTAAAAGTTGTGTTTGCTGTATTTATTTAATTCTGCCATTATTTCTGAAGAAAAGATTGTCAGTGTGGGACAGGAGGTGGAGCAGGAAGCATTGTCCCGTCTCGTGGCTGCCATGGAAAAGCTGGAATGAAGGAGCACGGGAGGAGTAAGGGGGAAAGATGAGCTTGGCTGGGATTTATCCAAAAAACATTGCCAACATGATCAGGGACTAAAAGCTCGGCAACAAGGGAAGATTTGAGACAACTTTAGGATATAATTCAGGAAAAAGGACAAAAATTTGGCACAAAAAGGGAATAAATTTGAACAAATTTGGCACAAAAAGGGAAACTGTGACCCAGCAAAGAATCTCTGGGAGGTTTCTCCATGTCCCAGCAGGCCACTAACATAAAACATGGAAAAATTACCTGAGATTGGGATGGACCAGAAGGAGAACATCTCAATTGTTTTCCAGGGTGTGATGTTCCCTGTTGGACCATCCTGGATTTCACTGTTGCATCTGATGTCTCAGGTTTGAGCTTTTCTATTTTTCCCATTCTGTGCTGCTTTAGTGTGTGGGGCTGGGTTCACATTCAGGGATGGTGAGCTCTGTGCACAGAGCAGGGACACAAAACAATTCCTGCTCCAGCTGGGCACCAAGGACAAATGAGCCAAATCTCAGCCCAGGAGCACAAACCCCGTGGGCTGGAGAGAGAAAAACAAGCAGGGTGGGACTGCCTGGGCTGAAGCTGGAATGGGACAATGAACTGCAAGGTGCAAATGGAGCAGAACTGATCCCAGGGACAGAGCCCGTGCCCCTCGTGCATTTTGGGGCCATTTTGGTTCATCTTGGGTGCAGCCCTGGCTGGGCTCTGGTGCTGCCCAAGGTGCATCCATGGAGGAGATGCTGGGAATAAATCCCTGCTTTATTCTTTAGCTCTGCCCAGCCTCTGCTCTGGGGCAGCCTGCACAAGGCATCACATCCTGCCCAAAACATGGACAGAGACCTCAGGCACCAGCCCAAGCTTTGCAGATAAATCTCAATCTCAAATGACCAAAAAAAGATCAACATTTTTCCAGGGTGTGATGTTAGTTGGTAAACCAACCTGGATTTCACTGCTGCATCCTGCCCAAAGCAAGCACAGAGACCTCAGGCACCACCCCAAGCTTTGCAGACAAAGCCCAAACTCAGATGACAAAGGAAGGATCTTGTGAAATCCCACACAATTCCGAGACATGGACGTTTTCCTGCAGCCCATTAACGATTCAGACGGCCCCAGAATTGTTCATTACTGGGAGAGACAGCATTCCTGTTGTTTAGGCAGTGGCATCCTTCATCAGTCCTTAATCATCCCTAAATTGAGCTCTCCTGAGTGGGCTCCCTCCTCTCGGAAAGGAGGAAGAAACCCTGCACGACAGGAACTGGAGTTAACTGCCTGATTCTTTGCACCCAGTGTGGTTTCAGAGAGGAAATAAAGAGCATTTAGAGTGACTGAATCCCATCAGATCTTCCAGACATCCTCATTAGGCTGTTCTAATTAGGGTTGTGTTGTTTGCTTCATTTTCTCTCGATAGTGTTAGCTGGCAAAGACTGATGCCTTTAGCCCTCTAATAAATTAATTATTAATGGAGGAGTTAATAATTCATGTTAATTGGTACTATGAGCTACTTTCCCCAACAAATGTGAGCAAAGGTCAAAACTTGTTAACAGCAGAGGTGAATTCTATTTTTAAGTTTTCTGTTCCATAATATATCTGGAAAATCAATGTATAGCTGGCAAAATTAACTGGTTTTCAAAAGAACAGCATAGACTGAGGGCAAAGGTGTGGCCTATTCACTTGGTTGCATTTTACTGGGAATTTCCACAGCTCTATACAGAGACGCAGGAAATTTGGGATTGGCCAGCATGGATCATCAGGAATTGTCTCTCACCTGAGCAGGGTGTGATGGACAAAAAAAGAGACCGAGAAAATGTCAATTAGTGACCACCGGGCTGTCATTTTAATGCCACCTGGGAAGTGCATGGTGGAGTATCCATGGTGCCTTTCCTGGAAGAGAAGAACCTGTCCCATCATCACTGGGAGGTTCACCTTAGGGGAACATCAAATAATCCCCTGTAATTATTCCTTGCTGCTCAGATGAGACAAATTCACCACTCAATCCTTGACTGAGGCGCGGCGCTTTGATCTCTGTCTCCCCAAACACGGCACAGCTCCATGTGAGTGCCTCTCCCAGCCCCTTCATCTGGAATATTGGAGCTGGGATCTGCTTTTAATTTGATGGAATGCTTGAACAAGGCCATGTGCTGTCACATGTGTTCAGCAACCATTTTCCCATGTAAAGAATAAATCTCCAGCCTCCCTTCCCCAACCAAGAGGAAACCATGTCCTTGTTTGGGTTTTGTTTGTAAAGCAGGCGTTCCAAAGAGCAAAGTGAGGGAAGAGATGTGTAGAGTTTGGGAATAGCTTAAAAGGAACCAGCAGAATATGCTTTTAATAAAAATAATCAGCTTTTCTTTAATAGTTGTAACAACCTATTGTAAGTAACTTATATAACACCAGGCTTTCCCAGTACTCACCAGAAGCCAGCAACTCAGTTTTCATCATTTCAACACGAGGATGAGGTGGGAATTCATCCAACATCCACTGTCATCAGTGGGAGCTCTTCCACTGCCTCCTGTGGGCACTGGATCCGGCCACGGCTCAGCAGGACGTTCTCATTCTGGGAAGAAACAGCAATCTCCTTGGAAAAGCTTTCCTTTAGGACATGGCCAATATATATTTACTCTTTTCTTGTTATTTTGGAAAATCCAGCTGATGTTTTATAAGGAGAAGAGAGCACAGCTCAAGATAAACAAGCAGAGTTTTATAACGCTTGGTTCTATTGATGGGAAGCGTTAAAAATTCTGATGGGAAACATCTCATGTTCTGTGTCCAGTTTTTCACTCTGAGTGCATCCAGTTTCCATAACACAAGTGACCTGCAATTCCACACAAATTATGGGGGAAATTGCAGGGACACCTCCCACTGTCCCAGGCTGCTCCCAGCCCCAGTGTCCAACCAGTGAGAGCCACAAATCCTCCCTTTGCTGGGGACATGGGACACAACAAAACCTCTCCCCAGGCTCCTCTCTCTGCCCCAGCCTCTCCCTTGGGATTTTTGATCCTCACTCCTGGATGAAGCACCCAAAATTCCAAATCTCCAGCTGCTTTTTGTGGCTTTCTGCACCTAAATTCAAGCACTGCAAATTATCGCTCTTGGCAAATTAAAGTGAGGGAACTCCAGAGACTGGGACCAGCAACTCCTGGTGCTCTCTGGGAAAAGCACAGCAACAAAGTCATTCCCTCCTTCCCTCATTTTGGTGGGGAATCATGGAATCCCAGAGTGGTTTGGGATGGAAGGGACATCAAAGATCACCCAGTGCCACCCCTGCCATGGCAGGGACACCTCCCACTGTCCCAGTGTCCAACCAGGCCTTGGGCACTGCCAGGGATCCAGGGATGCCCTGTGGCAGGGCCTGCCCGCCCTCCCAGAGAGGAAATTGTTCCTAATATCTGATCTAAACCTGGAATTTTTCAGTGTTAGGCCATTCCCTGTGTGCTGTCCCTGCATCCCCTGGCAATTGTCTCTCTCCAGCTTTCCTGGGGCTCCTCCAGGCCCTGCAAGGCCGCCCTGAGCTCAGCCCAAAGCTTCTCCTGTGCAGGTGAGCAATGCCAGCTGTGCCAGCCTTTCCTGCCAGCAGAGCTGCTCCATCCTCTGCCCATCCTGGAGCCTCCTCTGGGCTCTGCAGCAGCTCCAGCTCCTCCCTGCAGGTGGGGAATCACCTGAGGGGCACAGGGACAGAAATGTCTCCCACTTGCACTAAAATTCCCCCTGGCCTTCCTGTCCTTCCCTTATCCCCGCACTGCTGGATCCACTGCCTGGATCTGGGGTGTGCAGAGGGCTCCACATCAATTATTTCACCTCAGAGCTCCTTCACAGCACTGCAGAGGTGGAAACACCAGAGTCTGTTTCCAAGAGCTCAAGTTAACAGGCAGTGGAAGCAGCAAAGGAAAAGGGCAAACAGGAGGTTTGGGCTGGGGGCAATTCTTCATTTCCTTCTCTGCCTCAGGGTTGGTGTTCCCCTGTTGTGCCACTGGGGCAAAAATCCAAAACCAAGCCTGTCTTAGGTAAAGAAAAATTAAAAATCTAAACCGAACAAAATCTCAAGCAAAACAAAACTCCACGTGATGGTGCTGAGCCCTGACTCACACCCACAAATAAATTCTATTTCTCCCTCCACACTCCATGTTAAGCAAGGAAGAACTTCAAGTCAAAGGAAGAAAAACTCCAGAGGAACTAATCCTGACACAGACAACTTGGAACAATCCTGCAAATCCTTCCTAGGGATTGTGGGAGGTTCCAAGCACAGTTTGTGGGCAGGGATGTGAATCACGGGGGCTCTTCATGGTGGGGGTGCCACAGGAAGCTTTTGCAGAATCCTCTGTGTCAGTTCTCCAGGCTGGGAATTGTCATTAATACCTGGAAAAATGTGTATCACAGGGGGTTTGGTGAGGGGATGAGTCTTTCCTGGCTTTCAATCCCAGGGCAGGGAAGGGACTGAGTAAAAGGCAACAACAGCAGCTCTTGGCATGCGTTGTTGTTAATTTTTCTTGGCTTGGAGTACCTGTCTGAAAAGCTGCTGCAGTGCAGGAAGGAAATTTTTCCAGAGATTAAACTATTATTGTTTCCTGTGGGGCTGTCTTCACTGTATATGAGGGAAAAAAAAAACAAAAAAAAAGGAAACAAAGCCCAAAGAGCTCTAAGGGCACTTGAAAAGGGATTTGTCTGAACAGCAAAGTTGTTGTGATTCATCCCCCGCCTCAAAGCGCCGGGATTTGGCCAATTTCCTCAGGAAAGTGGCTGATTAGGCCCACGGATTGCTCCAGATATGAAATAAAGGTGATTAATGGTGAACCCTCCATCATAGGAAGCCCAGAGTTGAGCAGAGCTATTTTCAAGGGCAGGGAAGGAAAAGAAGTCATTTGTGTTTTTGCCAAAATGCTCCGATGTTGAAATGCCTCTTTGTGCTCCTGGAAATTAATGCTGCTGCCTATCAGAGGCTGGGGGATTTTCTGGTTTTACAAGTTGGTTTGAAAAATGGATTCAATGTGTTGCAGTGTTTACCTAAGAGGATCTTGTGGAATTAAAGTGAAATGTTTCCACAAGACCAGCGTTTGCTGCTATCCCTGAAAACCAAGGATGTCGGAAGCTTTTTATGCCCCTTCCCAAGGAAAGGTTCACCTGGATTTTCCCCAGGAGGCAGTTTGCCATTATCGGGCAACTTGATGAGTGTTTGGGGAGATAATTACCTGCCCTGACAAAAAAAAAACAAACTCCACTGAGCCTTTGAGAAATCACTGAAAGCTCCAAAACATGAGATTTTTTAGGCATCTCCTGTCAGACACTTCTTTAGTCTGATCCTTTTTCCCAATAATTTTGGTCGTCATGTATTCCTTTTGTTTTCAGTGTGATTGGGCAAAATAAACCCCACAGGGCATAAGGCAGACTGAGATCTCTCTTTTTTTATTGTTTTTGGTTGGGTTTTTTAGTGCTGCACCCAATCCTTTGTGTAAGCATTGAAGGATTTCCACCCGAAGTCAACCCAGGGTTGAATTTAGGGAAAACACCAGAGGTCTCTCACCATAATATGGGACTGAAAATGTCTCTGAAAAACCAGGATACCTGCAAGCAATACTGTGTTGGGATGATCTACACCGGCAGGACCAGCTCTGTGTTGGACAATAACCCCACAGGTCAAAATGCAAAGGAAGGAATTCAGATCAATCCTGGCTCTGGGGTCAGCAGAGATCCCAGGAGAGCAGGCACCATCCCCAGCCCTCTCCTGGCTCTCCGTCCTGGCTCTGCTGGCAGCACAGCAGCTTTTCCGACCAGCACAGGGTAAACATTTCATGCCAGGAATGGGATGGAAGAAACCCAATCCATCCGGGCATCGTGCAACACGATGCAGCATCTGCTGATGGGAATGAACTCTGGAATAACAAACTGAGGGATCCTGGCAAACTGGTTTCCCAGCAGTGTTTTTCAGAGCTGTTATGATCCTGTTTCCTCTCCTTTAGGGTTGAAGGAGAAACCAGTTTCCTCTTCTTTTGTCCCTACCACTCCTTCCTCTTATCACACTCCTTTTTCCATAGCTGCTCCCATTCCCACTTCATTCCCATCGTTCCAGTCCATGCAACTATTTTCCCTGTTCTTCCTTCCACAGCCCCTTAACCATCATCAGTCTTTTGCCCCTTTCTGTCTCTCAGACCCTTTCTGTGTCTCAATCCCATCTTGTATCCTCATTTCATTCTCATTCCCAGGTTTTTTGCTGTTTTCCAGGTCCTTTTGTCTTCTCACAGCCACAGTGGGGCAATCTGCACCCTCAGCACCACCAGAGATGATGCACAGCTCTGAATTTTCAGCCTGTATTATATTTTCAAACATTATCTTCCTGTGTGCCATCGTTGTGAGCACCAGAATGTTTTGAACACAAGCATTGCTCACTGAAATTATCCAGGAAAATAATCCCTGGGCTGATCAAAATCATCCATTCTGAGTTGTCATCCATAATTAATTGCATGTAGAAATTCTTATTTGAGGGAAGAATTTTCAACTTAAAAGGAAAAGGCTTATTCTACACATCTCTTGTGTTTTTCTCAATCTGTTGATAAATACTGAATTTTAAGAGAAAACTGCCTTTAAAAATCCCTGGAAAACATATATTCCAGGAGAGCTGAGATGATCACTGCCAGAGGGCAGGGCTGGATGGGATCTTGGGAATTGGGAATTGTTTCTTGGCAGGGTGGGCAGGGCTGGGATGGAATTCCATCCCTGGATCCCTGGCAGGTTGGACATTGGGGACAGTGGGAGCTGTCCCTGCCATGGCAGGGGATGGGAACAAGATGATTTTTAAGGTCCTTTCCAACCCAAACCATTCCATGATTCCATGATTTCAGTCTCTCCAATTATATCAGCATTTGGAATTCATGGCCCAGGCTGGAAAGATCACAAAGGGGTTTTGGTTTGGTTTGGCCTTTTAAGAATTAAATCAAAGCTTTGCTTGGCCCTTCACCTTTCCTCCTGCAAATACAAGGCTGGGAGGTTCCCTGCCCATGGCAGCAGGGTTGGAACTGGGTAATCCTGAGGCTCCTTTCCAACCCCAGGCATTCCATGATTCATGATGACAGCGAGCTCTGGAGAGCAGAGGTGGAGCTGACCAAGATTTTGGGGGGCACAAAGTGTGAAAGGTCCTTTTCAGGGGATTTGTCACCAGGAAAAGTCGGACTTCTTGGAGGAAGGTCTCAGCAGAGCTGCTCTGTCCCAAAAAAACCATGCCATGTAAGTGGTAACACATGTTCCCAGGAATCTGAAATACCTGAACTTTGAGCAAGGTCTGCGGCCTTTCAACAGTTCCAACACAGCTTTGATTTTCTGGCTTAGACTCCAGGACTGAACTCCAGCGTGGAGCAATAAAAATGGGGAAAAAAAAAAGAAAAAAACATCAGCCTAGCACAGAGAACGTATTTAGAGCTTCCTGGCAGCAGGCAAGGAGCAGGGAGCTGTTTATCCTGACCAAGGATTTCCTTAGGCACTCATGGAAAACATTCCTGGTGTCAGAGGGGGCCGTGGTCACACCGAGAGGGACAGGAGAGTCACAGAATGAGGGACAGGAGGGTCACACAGAGAGGGACAGGAGGGTCACACAAACAGGGACATGAGGGTCACAGAATGAGGGACATGAGGGTCACGCAAAGAGGGACAGGAGGGTCACACAGAGAGGGACGGGAGGGTCACACAAACAGGGACATGAGGGTCACACCGAGAGGGACTGGAGGGTCACACAAACAGGGACAGGAGGGTCACAGAATGAGGGACATGAGGGTAACACAGAGAGGGACAGGAGGGTCACAGAATGAAGGACATGAGGGTCACACAGAGAGGGACAGGAGGGTCACACAGAAAGGGACAGGAGGGTCACACAAACAGGGACAGGAAAGTCACACAAACAGGGACATGAGGGTCACACAGAGAGGGACAGGAGGGTCACAGAATGAGGGACATGAGGGTCACACAGAGAGGGACAGGAGGGTCACACAAAGAGGGACAGGAGGGTCACACAAACAGGGACATGAGGGTCACACGAGAGGGACAGGAGAGTCACAGAATGAGGGACATGAGGGTCACACAGAGAGGGACAGGAGGGTCACACAGAGAGGGACAGGAGGGTCACACAGAGAGGGACATGAGGGTCACACAGAGAGGGACAGGAGGGTCACAGAATGAGGGACATGAGGGTCACACAGAGAGGGACAGGAGGGTCCACAAGAGACATGAGGGTCACAAGAGGGACAGGAGGGTCACACGAGAGGGACATGAGGTATACAGGAGGGAGAGGTCACACAGAGGAAGAGAGTCACAGATGAGGGACAGGGTCACAGGAGAGGGACAGGAGGGTCACACGAAGGGACATGAGGGTCATACAGAGAGGGACATAGGTCACACAGAGAGGGACAGGAGGGTCACACAAAGAGGGACAGGAAGGTCACAAAACAGGGACATGAGGGTCACACAGAGAGGACAGGAGGTCACAGAGAGGGACATGAGATCACAATGAGACGAGGGTCACACAGAGAGGGACAGGAGTCTGGGATCACCAGCAGCCCAGACAGGAGGAGGATCTGCTGACTCCCAACCATCCCACAGCGCTGACGACACGGCCTGGGAAGAGGGAAAAGGTTGTGGAGTTGGTATTTTCCTGTGGGGAAATGTCATCACCACCCACCCACAAGGCAAATAAAGCTCGGAGCACAAGAGGCACACACAAACTGCATTTCCAGCTCTGAGGGTTCCGGCTGAGCTCAAATGGGAAGTTATTTTTCCTACCCACTGACGTAGGAGGCAAAAAGAACCCAGATTTTCATGACCTAGTGGGAAATCTCCATAAAATATCCAGAATCCAGTCACAGCCTCAGGATATGGGCAGTGGGAGTGAAGTTTGTTGCTCCTCATTCAGCTGGATTGCAATTAATCCCTACAGAGAATCACAGAATCATTAAAGTGGGAAAAGCCCTCCAGGATCACCCAGCCCCACCAGCACCACCCCAATCCCTGTCCCCAAGGCCACATCCAGACTGCTCTGGGACAATTCCAGGGACTCCAAACCTCCCTGGGCAGCTCAGCCCAAGGCCTGACCATTCCACCAAGGAGAAAAAATTGTAATATTTAACCCGAGCCTCCCCTGGTGCAATTTGAGGCCATTTCCTCTCATCCTTTGACTTGGGATGTGGCACAAGAGGCCGACCCCAGCTCTGTCGGGTTTTCTGGTCTGTTCGAAGGGCCTGGAAAGGCCCGGAGTGGCCTTGGGGCAGCCCGCGTATCGAAGGACGAGACGAGGCTTCAGTTCTTCTTTCGGGTTTTATGTTTATTAATTGTTTATCTAAAAGATTTTCTTTCAGCCCGACAGAGCTCTGCTCAGCAGCCAGCCATGAGCACACTCCCTGCCCTCCGGGCGGTCACCTATCTTTATACCCATGGTTACGTGTACAATATTTATCATTTTTCCCCAATACCATTTATTCTTATTACTCAGTGCACTTTCAGAAATAACCAATCCAAAAATGCCACCATCACCACAGAAGATGGAGGAGAAGAAGAAGAAGAAGAAGGACAGGACACGCCCCAATTCCTCCATCTTACTTCTCTAAACCCCCCTGTACAGAAATCCTAAACCCTGTGTTTCACTCTCTAATTAACTCATCCCTTCACCATTCACCCCGGTGAAACCCTCCTGTCCTCATACAGGTGTCGTCTCCTGTGTGGGATCAAAGTCCAGCCACCAGACACTTCTGGAACATTCCAGGACTCCCGAGCCCCCCAAGGGTGGTCTCGGTGGCTCGGCATCTCAGGACTCAGATCCTGAGATCCCACACAGCTCACTCCACCTCCTTTCAGTGCTGTAGAGGGAATTTCTCCTCCTGCCCTCAGGAATAGCAAGGTATTTGATTTATCACACAGCTCCAACACACCCAGTTTAAGTCTGGCCAGAGGGTCCAGCCTGGGCCTTAGTAAATTTTCTAAATATTAACCTGAAGTTGGTCCATTCTCTCTTAAAAAAAAAAAAAAAAAAAAAATCTGATTTTAAGCCTTGCTTGTGTTTCCCTGAGATCTCTTCTACCCACTCACATTCCAGTTCTAAAAACTCCCCCAGGAGAGGATTTCCTTGCACAAGGACTCCAATAATCCTGGAGGCCCAATCCTGCAAACAAAGGGGATATTTCCACTCTCTGCTGTGCAGCTTGATTTGGGATGAGGGACCAAAATAGCAGCTGCTCTAGGTGAAAATATAGAAATAGCTATATTTAGCTTTTTCAGGATAACCTCCCGACCAATTTCAGCACGTGGAAAAATCTCCAGCAGTCAGCACTCACATAATAAATCCCCTCTTTTTTTAATATATTATTAGGAATTCACTAAATGCAGAACAGATGTTATGACCCTACAGGAGATTGAGGTCTGAAGCAGCTTCGAGAGAGCTGCCAGTGGTAACTTATTCTTGTGTAGTCCAAGCAAAAATTGTTATTATTTTGATATTCTGTGAGGAAATCCTCACTGGAGGAAAACAGAGCAGTGGAAAATGGGTGGCATTCAGGAATAACATGAGATAAAATGATTCTGAAATCAAGCTCTCTGATTTCCTTGGATTTCATGCTCATAAACATGAATAAAACCATTCTAGCTGCCCTAAAACCAGTTTTAGATACCCCAAAACTAGTTCTAGCTGCCCTAAAACCATTTCTAGCTTCTCCCCAGAACTCTCACCTCACAGCATCGTCACAAAGCTGTCTAAAGCTGTCTCAGCATTGTTGAAGAATCCTATGGAATATCCAGGCCAAGGACCAGATGAAAACCCCTTTTTTTTTTTTTTTTTTTTTAAATCCAAAGAAGCACCTGGAAATAATTAGAAGGAAAATACAAAGAGAGATCGTGTCAAATGCAAAGTTTGCCATGCTTGCTCTTCTTGATCACCCGATTAAATTTTACGGTCAGCAGACACGGGGAGATGCTGCAGGAAAGAAGATTTCGTTCAGATCCCATTTTTCAGACACTTGGCTGATATTTGCCACCTGTTTCATCAACGTGTGGCTGGGAAATTATAAAATCTGCCAAAGTCCCTCGTGGGCAGGAGAAGAGGAGTAGGAAAATATGTAGTTTGCTGTTTCACCCCAGCCCAGCACAAGGGAGAAGCCAGTGGGTGTTTTGGCGCTGAGCAGATGAAGTTTGGCACTGAGCCACGTCAGGAACCCGGACATGGTTCATTTGCATACCCAAAAATGCTTTCCCAGAATCAAAAAGGTTGGAAAATCCCTTCAGGATCATCCTGTCCCAGCCCCACCACCACCATCCCTAAACTACATCCCAAGTGCCACATCCAGACACCTCCTGAACACTTCCACCACCTCCCTGGGCAATTTGTTCCAATTTGTTCCAAAAAAAAAATTTGTTTTTTTTAATTTATCTGATCTGTGTTGTTGCAGAGAGTTCATTAATCCTTCCTCCAATTAATGGGGGAGAAGCAGCCCAGCCTTCACCCGTTGCTTTCCGTGCTGAGAAACGTTGGAGACATTTCAGGAACACCTCCCTAAATTGCAGCAGGACCTCTGGATTTGGGAAGCAGATGGTCTCCAGCTCAGGCTGCACTTTGGGCTTCCTCTGGTCTCCATCCCCTCTTTGCCAGTTCCATACACAACCAATTTCTCCCCTATTTCCAAATTTTCCGTTTGTTCTGCCCATCCCCTGCATTACAACCTGTGACTTGTGGAGTGTCCAGTGGCAATTCCCAGTTTTCCTACTCTTTCCTTCTTTCCTCACTCCAAATCCCCCTCTTGGACCTGTGGGCTGGGCTCACCTGGATGTGCCTGCGGAGGTTGGAATTTCTGCCTCTTCTCTGCCCTTTTCTCCTTTGTGGGGAGCGAGTAAAGGCTTGGATCTTATGGAGCTGTTGCAGACTGGTAGATAAAAGGGCACAAAATTTCACATTATTAGCATTAGTAAATATTATCAACGTATTTATATAGCATTAATTTATTAGTGGTAGATTAATCACCATTTCTCCATAAAACATGGGGGATCAGTTGTGTAGATGGAGTCTTTCGTGGCAGGTAGTGTCTATTTCAAATCACCATTCTATCTCAATCAATTTCAGCTAATTTCATTCCATTCCAATTAATTTCATTTAATTTCAATCAATTTAATTCAACTCCAATCAATTTCAATCCATTTCATCCAATTCCAACCAATTTTAATGCATTTCATTCCATTTCAAATCAGGGAATTTATTTCAAATCCCCACCAGAACTCACAAAAGGGAGTGGGCAACCAAATTCCCACCAAGGCCACCCTAATCCATGATTTTTTTTTTCCCAGTTTTCAGCCCCTCAAAGGGAGGAGAACAGAGCCCACTTTTAAATTAAAACTGCTGCTCCTTCAGAATGGCTCCTGTGAACCCCAGGAGCCAGTTTGAATTTTCCAGTCTGAATCCTCATCCTTGTGCCAACAGAATGGAAGGAAAAATAGATTGGATCACAATTGTGGCTCCTCCTCTTGGATAAATTCCATTGTAAAAGGGGAGGGAGAGATAAACTTAATGACAGGAGAAAAGATGTGGATAGATCCCGAAATGGGAGATATAAAGTGGTGGCTGTTACTGGTGTTAATGGGAACTGGGGGATGTCCTGCAGGCATTTAAGATCTGAGCCACAGGAAAACTCAATTTCAGGGACAGTCCCACATTTTGTTATTTGTTATTTATGTTTTGTTATTTGTTATTTGTTATTTGTTATTTTATGTTTTGTTATTGTCTGATATTCTCTCTTCCCAGATGTCTCATCCTGGCTTTCACAGCTCCCATTTTCCATGGGAATTCCTGGCTCTGCCTCTTACTATATGTTGTAAACCTGTAGTATCTGAGCAGGCAATGCTCCTGTGAGACCCTGCCCCTGAGGCCTCGAGGAGCAGCGCCTGGGCACCCCATTAAAATCTTCATTTTCCAGTTTGAATCCTCTTCCCTGTGCCAACAGAATGGAAGGAAAAACAGATTGGATCCCAATTGTGGTTCCTCCTCTTGGATAAATTCCATTGTAAAAGGGGAGGGAGAGATAAACTTAATGACAGGAGAAAAGATGTGGACAAATCACAAGGTGGGAGATATAAAGTGGTGGCTCTTCCTGGTGTTAATGGGAACTGGGGGATGTCCTGCAGGTATTTAAGATCTGAGCCACAGGAAAACTCAGTTTCAGGGACAGTCCCACATTTTGTTATTGTCTGATATTCTCTCTTCCCAGAAGTCTCATCCTGGCTTTCACAGCTCCCATTTTCCATGGGAATTCCTGGCTCTGCCTCTTGCTCCATGTTGTAAACCTGTAGTATCTGAGCAGACAATGCTCCTGTGAGACCCTGCCCCTGAGGCCTCGAGGAGCAGCGCCTGGGCACCCCATTAAAATCTTCATTTTCCAGTTTGAATCCTCTTCCCTGTGCCAACAGAATGGAAGGAAAAACAGATTGTATCCCACATTATTTGGAGTGATTCCTCTTGAATAAATTCCATTGGAGCTCCTTCTCTTGAATAAATTCCATTGAAGCTCCTTCTCTTGAATAAATTCCATTGTAAAAGGGGAGGGAGAGATAAACTTAATGACAGGAGAAAAGATGTGGGTAGATCCCGAAGTGGGAGATATAAAGTGGTGGCTCTTCCTGGTGTTAATGGGAACTGGGGGATGTCCTGCAGGTATTTAAGATCTGAGCCACAGGAAAACTCAATTTCAGGGGCAGTTCCCCGTTTTCTCGTGGCCTGATTTTCTCTCCTACACGGAATCCATCGATCCCCTCCCAATTAGCCCTGAGCTACATTTCATCCCTGACTTCGTTTCCCAAGAGTGATTGCTCCTCCCAAAACACCCAGAGCCAGATTCCAAAACCCAGCTGATTTTATTAAAGCCCCGTAAATTCAATTTCCCCTGACATTTGCTGTTCATATCTGCTGGGAAGCATTTGGACCTCCATCTTTTTGGAGTTCATGTGGAGTTTAACAATATGAATTCCTTATCAGGGAAAAAATAAAAAACAACCTCTGTTCATTGGAGAGAGCCAAGGAGAAGACGAATTAACAGCTATCAAATTCCAGAGGGAAAACAATTTCTGCTGCCAGCTGTCAGAATTCCATCTGAGCCAGGAATTTCCCTTTTTCTCCTCGTTTCCTTCAGCAAAATCAAGATCCCAGCTCCCACTGTTCTTTTTACAGTGGTCACAAAGGATATTTTCCTTTTTTCCCATAGAAATGGAGCTGGAATCTTCACCAGAGATATTCCAGAGATATCACCAGAGATATTCATCAGCTCCCACTTCTCTTCCCACAATAGCAAAAAAGGATATTTTCTTTTATTCCTGTGGATATGGAGCTGGAATCCTCACCAGAGATATCCTAGAAATATCATCAGAGTTATTCAAAATTCCAACTCCCACATCTCTTCCTACAGCAGTCAAAAATGATATTTTCCTTTATTCCCTTGGAAATGGAGCTGGAATCTTCACCAGAGATATCCTAGAAATATCATCAAAATTCCAACTCCCACATCTCTTCCTACAGCAGTCAAAAAGGATATTTTCCTTTTTTTCCCATGGAAATGGAGCTGGAATCTTCACCAGAGATATTCTAGAGATATCACCAGAGATATTCATCAGCTCCCACTTCTCTTCCTACAATAGCAAAAAATGATATTTGCCTTTATTCCCTTGGAAATGGAGCTGGAATCCTCACCAGAGATATCCTAGAAATATCACCAGAGATGGTCAAAATCCCAGCTCCCACATCTCTTCCTACAGCAGTCAAAAAGGATATTTTCCTTTTTTTCCCATGGAAATGGAGCTGGAATCCTCACCAGAGATATTCCAGCTCTTTTCTGAGCTCCAATATTTAGACAAGCAAAGATGGAGCACCCACTCCTGTGTGAAATGTTATTTTCTTGTCTGCTTTGTAATTTCTTCTTCCAATAAAAAGCCAAGATTTTCCAGGAAAAACGGAAAAAATAAAAAAGCAAACAGCTGAAACCCATTTCCATTAAAGACTTTTCATTTTAAAAAAAAATTGTTTCATCAGAACAAAAGTTTTCCATAAAAAAAAAAAAAAAAAGAGTTGAATGGAAAAAATCATTTGTGAGTCCAAATATTTTCCCATTTTAAATAAGTGGTTTTTGACTTATTCTTCTGGGAATACCCAGCACAGATTTAGCTGATTTAACTGTTCCATTGCCTACTCAGAAAATCCCAGATTTTTCCAAGATTTTTCCAAGATATGACATATTTTCCCAAGATATCTAGTGCTGAACATTCTAAGCAATTCCATGATTTTTTTGGCCAAATAATTTATTTCTCTTCTTTCCCTCCTTCCCATTCCTAATTCATAAATTACTCAGAATTTTCATTCTTCTTCTCCAAAGCAATCTTTGTTTCCAAAATTAGGACATTAAATCTTATAAAAACTTGTTCAATATTAAAAATTACAGTATTTACCAAGCAGCATTACCTATAAATAGATAAATGGGTAAATAAATAGATAAACTATTTTAATCTGTAATTCCAATGGAAAACAACCATGGATCTTTGATCTCACTACAAGAAAATTGCAAGGAAATGCTGAATTTTAGCAAAAACTGCTGGGAATTTCTGGCAATTATCTTTCAGACTGCATAATATAAGTCTTTATAAATATTTTAAAATACAAATATTTCTATTATTTTATTTATTTCTATTCATATAAGCATAATAAAAATATACTAAAAATTAAAATATTGCCTTAGAGAAATTATAAATGAGAAAATAAACGCTGAAATCTGTCTCTACATTTTTTCACCATATTTAATTTTGGTTTTTTTCTACACATATACTCCAAATTTTCATCTTGCCTGGAGGCAAAACTCAACCACCCTAAAGAATGAAACAAAACTGCTTTTTCTGCAAATGTTCCACATATAAACCAGTATTTTTACAACAAATCATTCTTTCAGCCTCATCCCCTAAAGTTTACATCAAAGAAGAAAAGAATTCAAAATTGTAAAGTAATTTTTTGGCATGGAAGGGATGGGGGTACCCAGACACGTTTTATTTGGTTTATTCAAAGAAATGAGGAGCATCCTCAAGGGAAAAACACAGGAGCAGCTGGACATTTTTCCTTTAAAATCTACTCAAAAATTCCTTTTCGTTATCACAAGAAACGTTAGATGGACTAATTTGAGTGGTTGGATTATTTATTTTGTTTTCTAATAAATTTTAGTCCATGGACTTTCCTATGCTTGCTAAAAAAATGGGTTTAAATCTAAAAATAGGAGCTGAAAACACCCATAAAAAGATGGAAGACCAATAATTCTGCCTGTGTTTTAAACATTACCTGGTATCTGCTGCAAAAATAATCCCAAAGTCCGTTCTCACAAATTATCTTTGAGATGGAAATTTCATGTTCTCAATCCCAACCAAATTAATTTGTAGTGTTCAAACCAAGACAGTCAAAAATGTTTTCCCAAATAAATGTTTTTTCATGGCTACAGCTGGACTGGCACCAGAACTTGGCTTTGCCAGATAAATATAAATTTAAATATAAATATTAATTTAAATAATATTGGTAGAAATGTAAATAATATACTTAACGTGTACATAAGTGTAAATACATAAATATAAATATAAATATAAATATAAATATAAATATAAATATAAATATAAATATAAAATAAATATAAATATAAATATAAATATATAGATACATAGATATATAGATACATAGATATATAGATAGATATAGATATAGATATATAGATAATATCGCTATTAATGTAAATAATATGCATAAAATGCAAATCAGTGTAAATACAAAAAATATAAATATAGATATAAAATTTAAATAAATATCAGTACGAATTTTTAAAGAAATATATTGCAGTACAGCTTTGCACTCTCATTCCCAATGTGGAATCTTCATTAAATCACAAAAACCAGTCAGTGAAATCAATAAAATTCTGTAAAACAAACTCAAAGAAAGGCACATTAAAACTGGCTTTTCCAACTGATTTTAAGCCATGATGAACCATTCTGTACTATTGAAAAGAAGGAATTGTTAAATTTAAATTGTTAAATTGTTAAATAATTGCCATGGGTTCAACCCAGAATTCCAATTTATACCTGGATTTTCAACATCTGAGTGCAGAATGTCCCAAAATTATTTTATCCCCTGGTTTGAACAGAGAGAGCCCGGTCCATATGGAACATAAAAAATTACCTTGAAAGCGTTTAGTCCATGAAAATGAGATAATATAAAATATAACCAACAAGCTTTCGAGACTTTTACCCAAATTTTAATTGTGATAATTCCTGTGAATGGAATATTCAAAAAAAAGCATATCCAGGGCTTGGAACAACCTGGGGCGGTGGGAATTTCCCTGCCCATGGTGGAAGCTGGAACGAGGTGAATTTGAATCCCTCCCAATCCAAACCATTCCATGATCCCATATAATAATTAGGAATAATTGGGCCAGGAATATATATATATATATATAAAATAGGATATATAATATATAATATATATATAATACAATAATATATAATATATAACATATAATATATAATATATAATATATAATATATAATATATAATATATCATATATCATATATCATATATCATATATCATATATCATATATCATATATCATATATCATATATCATATATCATATATCATATATCATATATTATATATATATATATATATATAATATATAAAATAGGAATAATTGGGCCAGGAATCCATGGGATTCCTCAATGGCCAGCAGCAGCAGAAAGTCAAAAAAAAAAAGGAAAAAAACCCAAATAAAACAAAAGATATGGAGCTGGGTGAACCCTCCCATTCAAGCACAGTTTAGGAACTCTGTGAATTAAACAGAATTTTTGTGTATCATGACTGTAAAAACCCACAGATTTTATTATTTTAAGCGTTTTCATTAAAAATAGTGAAGGATATTTCAGTAGGTCTTGAAATCATTCGTGCTCAGTTTGAAAATGCCAATTTTGTTGAGTTTCTTGGTGGTTTTTACAGAATGGTAACAATTTCACCAAAGAAATCTCTGTTTATGATTTAATGAAGATGCAAATTAACAACATTGGGGAGGAGCATGTAAAACTGCATTGCAATATATTTATTTTAGTTTCTTAATGATTTAATACATATATATAATATATATAATGTATATTATATATTATATCTAATATACTATATATTATATATTATATATTATATGTTATATATTATATATTATATATTATATATTATATATTTTATATTATATTTTGTATATTATATATAATATAATATATACTATATATTATATATTATATAGCATTTATGATATAGAATTTATTATATATTATATTTACATTATATATAATATATAATATATAATATATAATGTATAATATATAATATATAATATATAATATAGAATATATAATATAATATATAATATATAATATATAATATATAATATATAATATATGATATTATATATTATATATTATATATTATATATTATATATTATATATTATATTTACACTAAATATTTATTGTATCTTAATATACTTTAGTTTCTTAATAATTTAATATATCTATTATATATAATATATAATATAGATAATAAGTACAATATTTCTATTATACATATATTTCTTATAACTTAATATATTTATTTTAGTTTCTTAATAACCTTGTTTTAAAAAACAAGTTATTCTGTCAGTGCAGCTTCAGGGATGAAGGTGCCAATAAGCACAAAAAGTGTTAAATCCAGACATCTAAAATCAGCAAAAGACAGAGGTGAACAAAATGTTCAGGAATTAATGTGACAGAAAAATATGGAGAGTTCCAAGGACAGCCATAAACCCAAATCTCTGTGAGCTGAGGCTTCCTATGATGAAAAATGAAGAGGAAGTTAAAAAATTATGGGGGTGTGATTAAGAAAAAAAAGGAAATTGCCTGGTGGAAATCAGCCTGGAAAGGCCATGGATTTACAGCACTGAGGATCAATCAGGCAATGAGAGAATTTGGAACTTTCCCTGAAATTGAGTTTTCCTGTGGCTCTGCAGGAAATAAATAAATAAATATTTATTTATTAAATAAATAAATTATAATTATTTATAATAATAAATAATTATTATTTATAAAAAATTAAATACCTGCAGGACATCCCCCAGTTCCCATTAACACCAGTAAAAGACACCACTTTATATCTCCCATTTCGGGATCTATCCACATCTTTTCTCCTGTCATTAAGTTTATCTCTCCCTCCCCTTTTACAATGGAATTTATTCAAGAGGAATAATTCCAATTAATGTGGGATCCAATCTGTTTTTCCTGCTCTTTTGTTGGCACAGGGAAGAGGATTCAAACTGGAAAATGAAGATTTTAATGGGGTGCACAGGACCTGGTCCCTGAAACCTCTGGGTCAGGGTCGCACAGGAGCATTCCCTGCTCAGATACTACAGGTTTACAACATGGAGCAAGAGGCAGAGCCAGGAATTCCCATGGAAAATGGGAGCTGTGAAAGCCAGGATGAGACTTCTGGGAAGAGAGAATATCAGACAATAACAAAATGTGGGACTGTCCCTGAAATTGAGTTTTCCTGTGGCTCAGATCTTAAATACCTGCAGGACATCCCCCAGTTCCCATTAACACCAGTAAAAGACACCACTTTATATCTCCCATTTCGGGATCTATCCACATCTTTTCTCCTGTCATTAAGTTTATCTCTCCCACTCCTTTTACAATGGAATTTATTCAAGAGGAGTAATTCCAATTCATTTGGGATCCAATCTGTTTTTCCTGCTCTTTTGTTGGCACAGGGAAGAGGATTCAAACTGGAAAATGAAGATTTTAATGGGGTGCACAGGACCTGGTCCCTGAAACCTCTGGGTCAGGGTCGCACAGGAGCATTCCCTGCTCAGATACTACAGGTTTACAACATTTAGTAAGAGGCAGAGCCATAAATTCCCATGGAAAATGGGAGCTGTGAAAGCCAGGATGAGACTTCTGGGAAGAGAGAAAACACAGAGAAGGTGAAGTCACTTGTCACAAAATTACAAGCAATGAAGGGCGAGCTCTGTGTAACAAACAAATGAATATTTGATTGTAGACAGCTCAAAACACTGCTCAAAAATTGGATTAAAGTCAGAGATGCCAAGAAAATACAACCACTTGGCATCTAAAACCAGCTTTCTCCTTTAGCCCAGAGTCTCTTTGATGGTTACCTAAATATACCAGCAAGGCAATTCTGGCGTGGCTTTGCTTAAATGTGGTTATATAAAGTCATACAAAAATAAGTTCTGGCTTTGCTGCAAATGTGCATAATGGAAAGACAAACATTATTAAAAAGCCCATCATTTTTCGAGATTAAAATAATCCACAGCAAAGGGGAAAAAAAAAAAAAGAATAAAAGAAAAAAACTCTTGTGTAACTTTCCCAGTTGCCATTTATCATAGTTTTGCAAAAAGAAGCCCCGGTAATTTCATTTTTCTTGACTTCTATTAAAAAGATCAATACTTATGATTCCAAAGAGTCTCGGCTCATGAAAAGATGGAGCTGCTCTGTAATCATAGCTGAAAGTATTGGTTGTCATTAGCAGGAAGATTGATCTGTAAAGACAGAGTGAAAGTACTTAAAAATTTCCATCGGGCTCCTGCAGAACAACAGTGCCCAGCAACCTTTCACCTCGCAGATAATTAAATCCAGATAACGAATTACCATATTAGGAGGAAGAATTGCACTGGGGATATTCAATAGATGCCCACTTTAGGAAAGGAGTTCCAGATCTCTGAATAATGATTTTGTTTTGTGCATAAAACCTAACGAGCTCCGACAGGAAGAAGTCGTTTTTCAGCGTGCATTTCAATCGGGCCTGTCAGGGGGGATATGGATGAGTCACCTGAGCTCCAGGAATCGCTGATGGCCTTGGAGCAGGAACATTCCAGAGCCTCGCACCATCTGGGCTCTCAGAAGAGCATCAGGTGGGCTTTGCAGGGCAATGGCTTTGCTTGGAGTCACAGAGGAATTCTGATCCGGCTGAAATTGGTTTGGACGGGGAGGAAAATTTGGGGAGGAAAATCCCTCCTGAGCCCCCACAGGTGATTCCCCACCTGCAGGGAGGAGCTGGAGCTGCTGCAGAGCCCAGAGGAGGCTCCAGGATGGGCAGAGGATGGAGCAGCTCTGCTGGCAGGAAAGGCTGGCACAGCTGGCATTGCTCACCTGCACAGGAGAAGCTTTGGGCTGAGCTCAGGGCGGCCTTGCAGGGCCTGGAGGAGCCCCAGGAAAGCTGGAGAGAGACAATTGCCAGGGGATGCAGGGACAGCACCCAGGGAATGGCTTCACACTGAAAAATTACAGGTTTAGATCAGATATTAGGAACAATTTCCTCCCTGGCAGGGCAGGCAGGGCTGGGATGGAATTCCCAGAGCAGCTGTTGTGAGATTCACATTCTCTGAAAAATCCCTTCGCCCAGGATTTTTCTCCTGGGAAGCTGAGAAGCCTCAGAGAAAAGGAAAGCAATTCTTATCTCATTTGCTTCTCCTGTGTTTGCTCCTTTGGAATGTGTTTGGAGATTGGTTACTGTGCTATACCTTCTCCCTTCCCCTCGCCTGCTGAGTGTGCCCTGTCATGGGCTACATCAGCAAGGCGTGTGTGATTGGTCCTCAGGCTGGGGGACATTGGCCCGTATAGGTGTCCTCGTCCTTGAGACCCTGCCCTTCACTGGTTGGTGGCTCACGTCCCTCCTTCCTGCCCCGAGCTTAAAAGGTTAGGAGACCATGCGGCTCCATTGGTTGGGCAGTTGCCCGTTCAGACCTCTGTAACATGGAATAAACATCGGGATATAACCTCCGCAATCCTCTCCTTTTTCTCTTACCATCGCAGAAGCTCTCTCTCTGAGGTACTGTGAGTCGTTCTCGGGCTGCGGAGTCGCTTTGCCCACCTCAGGGATGCCAATATATTGAAAGGAATCCAATACCAGTTAGATGGTGCCTGGTCAGTGTGACCTCACTGCTGAGCAAGCAGCACTGGTGCTTTACCCAGAGATACCTGCTGCTGGAGATTGCGCAGGGCACTGAGCAAGTCCAGGTTGTCAGGGACCCGTTTACCTCAGGAGAGAGAGCTCTGGCGATGGTGAAGAGAGAAAAGGAGGATTCTGCCGAGGGTTATATCCAGATGTTTATTCCATGGTTACAGAGGTCTGAACCGGGGCACTGCTCCAACAGATCGAGGCCGCATGGTCTGATTACCTTTTAAGCTCGGGGACAGGGAGGGGAGGGAAGTGAGCCACCAACCAGGTGAAAGGGCAGGTCTCAAGGGAGGGACACCTATACGGGCCAATGTTCCCCAGCCTGAGGGACCAACCACGAGCCTTGCTGGTTGTTAGCTGATTGACAGGCACACTCAGCGAGGCGAGGGGAAGGAAGGGATATTGGCACACCTGGGAAGGGACTGGAAGTTTAACAGGACATTGCAACACACTGCAACAGGTTACCCACAGGTGATGGTTTCATTGGTTTCATGTGAGTTGTTTTCACTCTTTGGCCAGCCAGGGCCAAGCTGTGCCAGGACTCTGGAGAGAGTCACAAGTTTTCATTATTATTTTTTTAGCATTGTGTAAGTATCCTTTCTGTATTCTTCAGTATAGTTTAGTATAGCGTTCTTTAATATATTACAGTATTATAAAGTAATAAATTGGCCTTCAGAGAACATGGAGTCAGATTCATCATTCCTGCCTTTGTCAGGACATTCCCAGAAAACAGAACACAGTGGGGCTGCCCCTGCATCCCTGGCAGTGCCCAAGGCCAGGCTGGACACTGGGGACAGTGGGAGGTGTCCCTGCCATGGCAGGGGTGGCACTGGGTGGGCTTTGAGGCCCCTCCAACCCAACCCAAGTCTGGAATTTTGTGATTTCCTGATATGCCCCTCCAGCCTGCAGCCACCCCTGCCACAAAGGAGGAACGTTCTGCACCCCCTGTCCTTCCCAATCCATGAATGATCTTGGACAGCCATGGAAAGAGAAGAGTTTCAGGAGTACTGGGAGAAGGGGAAATCAACAGATTATTTTCAAACAGATCTGTTAAACTGAAAACAAGAGCAAATACTGGAAAATTCTGAGATTTTTTGATACTTGCCTTTCATCAAATCCCTTGAAACAGTCAAGGACCAACAACTGTAGATCATTAGCAGCCCTCCCTGATAAAGGTTTTATAAATGAGGGAGAAAATTGAGAAGACAAGAGAAAAACCTGGGATTTCCAAGAGGTGGACTGTCAGTGGGAAAGGAAAACAGCTGGAGGAAATAGAAATAAAATAAAATATTAAAAATACAATAAAATACAATAAAATAAAAAATAAAATAAAATAAAATAAAATAAAATAAAATAAAATAAAATAAAATAAAATAAAATAAAATAAAATAAAATAATAAAATAATTCTGGAAAGAGAAAGGAAGTGACAAAGTCTTGGAACTGATGCAAATTGGTCAGTGATGCAAGGGTTTGTGTTTCACTTTGTAGAGCCTAGGGCAGAAATTCTGGGAAGAGAGGGAATATAATAAAATGGAATATAAAACACAGGAAAAAAAAATCTTTATTTAACGATGGAGAATAGTCCAGGTGTTGGACACCTGAAATCTATTTGTGAACCAAAAGCCCAGGGGAAAAAAATACACATCCAGTAATGTCACAATTCCCTGGAATCAGGTAACCCCAAAAATGGGGTTTTTAAACCTTTCTCTGACTGGTCCATGAAAGAAATCAGCCCAGAAAATTGAGTGTAATTTGGAGTATTCTGGGAAGGATATTCCTGAGAGTTTTCATGAAAAACTATTTTTTCTCTCTTCTAAATAAAATAATGGAAGAGAAGGTGTTTTTATGGAAATGCCATAAGGTAAGGAATGCTCAGTTCCCTGGAATTTCCTTTAGGAATGCCAGAGGGAAGGTGTTTCCTCATGTAATTCCACTGCAGAAAAATGGATGTGGAAAGGCATTATTATTCCTTCCAAACCCAGAATTATATTTTCCTCCTAAAACGTGGTTAAAATTAGATTTTGTGGGATTATTTCGCTCCTACCAAAAATCCACCTCAAATCCATCTGCCAGCAGATTCAGGCAGCACTTCCTGACCTTCCATTATCTCGGAATCCCATCACAGCCAGCATGGAAAAAACACAGTTTGGGTCCAAAAATTCGTTCCCAGCAGAAAAAAACACCTCTCCTGCCATTCCAAAGTGGAATAAAAGAAGGAAAACATGGAATGCAATGTTGAGAAATTCGGCTGAAATTCAGTTTCCATGTGGCCGCGCCTGTGTCACTGTTGGATTTCAGGACAGTTTCATTCCATGGTTTTTGGTTGGGTGGTTCCTGGTGGAATATTCTGAAGCTGGAATCAGAAGGATGGGCCTTGTGGGGTGATGAGATGTTCACTTGTGCAGAGCTGCTTCAGTGGATAATTGTGTTTATGGTGTGGGGAGTGTGAGATTAATGAGCTCTTCAATTATTCATCTCCCAGCTCTTGAGTGCTCGTGTTTTGTAAATTATGTGATGGAGTCTTAACTGGCTCTCCAAAAAAATGAGGGAGTTTTGGCATCTCTCAGGGGCTTAAATTGTGTCCTAAAATCCTTTATGCAAATAATGCTTCCCAAATTATTCCATTTCAATCACGCACAGCACAGGAAGCACTAAGAGCTCCTTTGGAGCGTCCTCATCCTACAGGATCATGGAATGGTTTGGGTTGGGAGGGATCTTAAAGATCATCAGTGCCACCCCTGCCATGGCAGGGACACCTCCCACTGTCCCAATGTCCAGCCTGGCCTTGGGCACTGCCAGGGATGCAGGGGCAGCCCCAGCTGCTCTGGGAATTCCATCCCAGCCTTGCCCACCCTCCCAGGGAAGGATTTTTTCCATGAAAAGCCGACCAGTGTGGAGCTTTCCAGGGAAACTGGGCCCAAGACCAAGGAGGGAAATCTGGGATCTCCCACCAAACTCTGGGATCTGCCTCCTCAGCTTCTTCCTGCTCTGCCTCTGAAGGCTCAAAGACAGGCAGGGTTGGTGTTGTCCCTTCAAAAATGTCCCTTTGTCCCTGAGGTCAAGGGACGCTTTTTATTGGGAATTGTCTTTTCCATCTTCCTAAGCTACAACGATACCACCAGGCTCTAATGGATGGGATAATTCCCAGCTTTGTCCACTCAGGAATTGTTGATTCCCATTTCCCAATTCCCATTAGGAATTGTTCCCATTTAGGAAATTGTTAGGTTTGATCCCAAAGTATTCAATAGTGCCCAAATCCCACTCCTCTACAACTTCCAGTTTCTATCCCAAGCAACAGAAACATTCATGGAGAGTTTTAAACCAAAGCACCAAGAGAATTTTATTTTTATTTATTTGTCTTGAGAGGATCAAGCTTGTCCTGTGGCACCAATTGCTTGGAAATAGGACTATTCTGGGTTCTAAAATCCCAATCCCTTTGTCCCTTAATGTGGATGGAGATGAGCATTCCACAGGCAAAATCCAGGCAATTGCTGAAGAGAAAATTGCACTGAAAACATTTTTCTTTTCCTAAAGAGAGCTCAGGGAGGCATATTTATTTAATAAAATGGAAAATCAATATAATTTTAATTTTAAGAAGTCAGAGCCAATGCCAAGCTGTCCTTTAAGGAAGCTTGATAAGAATTCATGGTCCTCTTTTTTTTTTTCCTTTGGTAAGAAAAATAAAATTAAAACCAGCATTGATTTAATGATCCTCCTCCAACTTTGTTTAGAGCCTGGAAGTTTTGTTCACCACTTTTCCTTCAGTATCTTTGTTTTACTTGTTCAAAACCTGCTGGATCATGATGAATTTACTGAAGAGCTGGAACATGCGTGGAACTCTTCCCTCCCTGGAAACTTGAGGATTAAATCCTTGTGGCAGCTGATAAAAATAGAGGATATGTTTACATGGCTTGGTGCAGAAAATCAAACACTGGCATTTCAAGGGTCGTAAAGAGAGGATGCCAAGGAATTTTGGCCTTTGGAATGGAAATGCTCTTAAATCTCTGGGATTTTGGCCTGGAGAAAGTGACGGCTCTCATGGGTGGGGGGGAACCAGTGCAGGTCTCTGAGTCACAAATGATTTCCCAAAAAACCTCCCAAACTGCTTTTGGGACATTCCCATTTTAACAACCTCAAGGAAAGCCACAGCTGACCCTCATCCATATTTTTTAAACAGTATTAAACTCAACCAAGCTGATTTTTCATTGTTCCTGGTATAGAAGCACGCAGTGGAAATTATCACACCCAATAAAATCCACATTAGTCCTGAGCATCAAATCAAAGAATCCACAGCGGCCTTAAAGGCCACACCCAGACACTCAGATTGCAGAATCAGAATTTAAGAGACATATTTGATTGTGATAATAAATGAAATCCATGTAGGATTCATGAAAAATCCATGAAATTTTCAGCCTGCACAGGAGAAGCTTTGGGCTGAGCTCAGGGTGGCCTTGCAGGGCCTGAAGAAATGACAAGAAAGATGGAGAGAGACAATTTCCAGGGAATGCAGGGCCAGCACATAGGGAATGGTTTCCCACTGAAAAATTACAGGTTCAGATCAGATATTAGGAACAATTTCCTCCTTGTGAGGGTGGGCAGGCCCTGGAATAGAATTGTGAGGTCCCTCCCATCCCAAACCATTCCATGATTTTATGAAATCTCTGCACTTGGTAAAATCCCACATTATTCCTACCCAAATCCAGTATTTGTAAAAATCAATAAACAGGCAGACCAGCGTGTATTGACTGAAAAGTAGATTTCTGAGTTGAAAGCACAGATCCAGCCTAAATCTGTCCCTGATGTGTGTGCTTGTGTGGGTCAGCCATGATGTCACTTCTCCAGCACTCTGAGGACACTGCCAGCTCTGGGAATGGTTTATTTTCATCTGCTCCATCAGCACACAGAGTTTGGAAGTTGGGGAAGTGCTGTCCCAGTCGATGCTGGCCTCTCCAGTGGTGCCAAGGCCAGGCTGCCACTGCTGCAGTGGCTGGAGTGACCTGAGGGTGTCCCAAAGCACTTCCCAGGATTTGGAGCAGACTGGTCCCAAATCCAGAGACCAAAGAAACCATAAAATCCACAATTTCAAAATGAACTTTTACATGTGGGGGGGTTGGGTATTTAAGGGACTTAAAAACGTGACAATGATGATGGGAATAATTTCCTTTCTCCTGTATCAATGAAGGAAGAGGAATAAGATTGTTTAAATTTTTTTTCCTCTTGAGTGTTAATTAAGGAGTTCCTGATTGCTGATAACTCCCCTTCAAAAAGGAAGCTTGACTGGTGTCCACAAGCCTGTGGGTGAGAGAGGAATATCCAGAGTCCTTGATGGAAGTTATTGACACCCACTTGGATCTGGAGGGACAGGACTCAGAGACATCACAGGAAATTATTTTCTGCTGATATTCCCTGAGAACTGACAGTGCTGAATTTACAACAAACAGGAGAGGGAGAGAATCCTGGAATCACAGAAGGTTTGGATTTTGAAGGGAATTTAATCCAGTTCCAACCCCCTGCCATGGCAGGGACACCTCCCACTGTCCCCAGTGTCCAGCCTGGCCTTGGGCACTGCCAGGGATCCAGGGATGGAATTCCATCCCAGCCCTGCCCACCCTGCCAGGGAGGAAATTGTTCCTAATATCTGATCTAAACCTGTAATTTTTCAGTGTGAAGCCATTCCCTGTGTGCTGTCCCTGCATCCCCTGGCAATTGTCTCTCTCCAGCTTTCCTGGGGCTCCTCCAGGCCCTGCAAGGCCGCCCTGAGCTCAGCCCAAAGCTTCTCCTGTGCAGGTGAACAATCTCAGCTGTCTCAGCAACACATTTGGTACAAAAATTAAGGAAGCAGAGCCATCATTCCTTCCTCTCCAGCCCACCTCCACAATTAACCAGGGCAATGTATCTTAATTTTTATGAAAAAAGAGATTATTTTGTGACCAGCTTGTTGGCATGAGCATTTCTGTGCTCAATTATGAAATATTATTTTTTGGGCTCAATAATTTTTTCTGAGGGGTTGGAAATATGTGAGAGGGAAAATCTTCTAGAAATTTTATTAAAATTAGACCCAGGACTGATTTTTTCATCTACCTGACACAAGGAATAATCTTCACTCCTTATTCCTTCCACGGGATTGTTCATCCACACTCAGGTAATTCTTGTCATTAATGAGTCCAAAATAAGATATTCCATTGCTTCCCAATGCCATGTCCTTCCAGAATTCTTCCTGAGGGAAAAAATCCTGCCTGTAGTTATTTGTCCTATATTAAAAGCATTTCCTTTGTCCTCAGAACTTCCAGGAATGCTGGTCAGGGGCGATCCTTGGGAATTGCAGCTGGGCCTGGATGCAGAAGGAACACACCCACGTGTGCTGGTTCTACCCTGGGCTCTAGGATGTCTCCTGGGCTTAAATATCCATTGACTTTGAAATTTGTGGAAGCAGGCAGATTTTTGCAGCCCTTCATGTGATAGAATGGCAGGGATTTGAGAGCTGTCAGCCCTTTTGGTGCAATTTAATCCAGGCTGGTTCAGAGGAGCAATAGGAAATCTATGGGAGCAGCTTCCAGCTGTCAGCTCCAATTTGCCAGGACAGCCCCTGATGCTGCCAGGGCTGAGCAGCAACCAAAGGGAAATTTGAATTCCTGGGGGAAGATGCTGGGAGGGACACCCAGAGCTCCAGGAAAAAGAAGTTCTGTGGGCCTGGAAGGATGGAAGAGAGCAGAGCTGTCAGTGACAGGGATTTTATGGGAATTGGTGCTTGTGGCTCCATGTCATCACTGAAAAAGAGGCGCTAAGAACAGGAGAGACCTCTGGAAAACTCCTGTATTGAATTCCAGAATTATTTGGGTTGGAAGGGACCTCAAAGCCCACCCAGTTCCACTCCTCCCACTGTCCCCAGTGTCCAACCTGGCCTTGGGCACTGCCAGGGATCCAGGGATGGAATTCCATCCCAGCCCTGCCCACCCTGCCAGGGAGGAAATTGTTCCTAATATCTGATCTAAACCTGTAATTTTTCAGTGTGAAGCCATTCCCTGTGTGCTGTCCCTGCATCCCCTGGCAATTGTCTCTCTCCAGCTTTCCTGGGGCTCCTCCAGGCCCTGCAAGGCCGCCCTGAGCTCAGCCCAAAGCTTCTCCTGTGCAGGTGAGCAATGCCAGCTGTGCCAGCCTTTCCTGCCAGCAGAGGAATATCCTGAAACTCATCCTGGTGCCACCCCTGCCATGGCAGGGACACCTCCCACTGTCCCCAGTGCCCAGCCTGGCCTTGGGCACTGCCAGGGATGCAGGGGCAGCCCCAGCTGCTCTGGGCACCCTGTGCCAGGGCCTGCCCACCCTGCCAGGGAACAATTCCTCATTGCCCAGATCCCACCCAGCCCTGCCCTCTGGCACTGGCAGCCATTCCCTGGGTGCTGTCCCTGCAGGCCTTGTCCCCAGTCCCTCTGCAGCTCTCCTGGAGCCCTTCAGGCCCTGCCAGGGGCTCTGAGGTCTCCCTGCAGCTTCTCCTGCCCAGATGAGCAGCCCCAGCCCTCCCAGCCTGGCTCAGAGCAGAGGGGTTCCAACCCTCGCATCAACATTGTGGCCTCCCCTGCTGTTTTTCCAATATTTCCTTGCTTTTCTTGTGTCCTCCTTTGCCCCAGTACCATTCTCACGTGGCAGTGACACCGACCTTGCCGCCCATCCCCATATTCACCCTGTTTCATCTCTTCCCCTTTAGATCAAACAAAGTTTTGAAATTTGTACATCCAACCTGCAGAAATGTCCCTAAAAATCCTGGGAATTGCTCAGGCCATCACTCTGCTCCAGGGCCCAGCACAGTTTCTAACAAGCTCCTTTCATTTCATGAACTTGAAGGATTGAATTCCCTACAGCACTACAGGAATTATTTTTCCATAAGCACAGAGCAGAGTGCCCATCATTCATTTTCCTGGCTGGAGGGGCACTCTAATGCCAGGCTGCTTTTTCACCATCAGTCCCAGCCTGCCACAGTCAAGTGTAAAGCCAGGCTTTGGCACACCTTATAAATAACAATACATTTATGCAATTGAATGCCTGAGCAGTAATTCAATCAAGGCAGTTCTGCTGCTGGTCATAAACTACTTAAGCTGTTTGAGTCTCAGCTTAAGACATCAACAGAGGGCCTTGATTGAATTGCAGCCTCAGATTTACCTTCTATTATTCCAGGCTACCTCTCTGTGTGGTGAAACATTGATATGATGAGTAAATCTTGAACTGCTACCAAAATAAACTGGGCTGCTTGCTGGGTGGAATGTTCTGATGCTGATGTGGAGGGAAGTTTTAGCTCAGGTTTTGAGCAGGACAAGGCTGCAGCCCTGTAAGAGCAGAGTAATTTGCAGTTCCCATGTGGTATTTTCTGGGTCCCCTGTTGTAGGGAGGAAATTATGAATGTGACTCTATGTTCTTAGAAGGCTAATTTATTATTATAGTATAGTGTAGTATAGTACAGTATAGTGTAGTATATTATATTATATTATATTATATTATATTATATTATATTATATTATTATTACATTACATTACATTATATTAATTATACTAAAGAATAGAGAAAGGATACTTACAGAAGGCTAAAGAGACTAAAGAAAAACTCATGACTCTCTCCAGAGTCCCAACACAGCCTGACCATGATTGGTCATAAAGTCAAAACAATTCACATGTTGGATAAACAATCTCCAATCACATTCCAAAGCAGCAAGACACAGGAGAAGCGAATCAGATAATTATTGTTTTCATTTTTCTCTGAGGCTTTTCAGCTTCCCAGGAGAGAAATCCTGGTGAGGGGATTTTTCCAGAAAATATGGCGGTGACATTCCCATGATACAGCATTTATAAAGGCAGGGAGTAGCTTCCACCAGGCCAAAAAAATTGGCAAAAAAAAATAGATTTGTCACGTTCAAGATGCCTTTGAGGCCTGACAAAGACCAAGGAGCAGTGAAATGATGCAAAGTAGGTTGGACTTTATATCAGGGGTGTTTTCCAATCTAAATCTGGGATTGTGTGGGTTCAAGTAGGGAGGGACAGCCCAGAGTGCAACTGAAGTGCCACAGCTTGGGAGAAAAGCTCCTGCCCTCACCTGAGGAGACACCAACACCTGTCTGGAACCCACAAAGTGCAGCATTATTACTGTTGCTGTTTTTAATGAAGGAATGGGACTATTTTCGAGTAAAGAATGATTTATTGTTTAAATAAATATCAGTCTCAGAGGCTGTGAGATTTTAGAGGAGTATTTGGTTATAGCTCAAGAGTAGTCAAAAGTTTTTTCATTACAAGGTAATATAGAACTTTCTAAACTAATAGTTGCTGCAGGATTTATTTTGCTTTTCTAACTTATTGCCTTTACTTACTTTTACTGCACTGCAGATACTTTTATCTAACGTGTTTCTAATTCACATGCACACAAATGCTTCTGTTATAACTTCTAAACCCTTAGCTTATTCTATACAACCACACCTCTACATTATAAACCCTTCACCATCATATCAACACAGTTTCTCACTGACTTAAGGTATATTCTCACTTAAACTGTAGAAATTTAAGTTTATGATTTTTCTGCTTAATATCTGTGCATTGTATTTTTACATCAATCTAAGCTTCTTCTAAGGCTGTAGATTAAATCTTTCAGTGTCTGTGGAAGTTTTTGTTTTTCTGATTCCCACACAGCATTTCCCAGGATTAATTTTACCTCCCAAGGATTAATTTTAACGTCCTAGTTTTTGCCTTTTGAAGGTGTGATCCAGGCCTTCTAAAGCAATCACCAGCAGGAAATGTTTTCCTTGAAGATCTTGCTGGCTGTCTGTGGAAGTTCTGAAATGAAATTTGGTTCATTAAATGAAATTTGGTTTCTTCCATGTCTTCCCCATGGGAATAATTGGTGTCAATGGCAAAGTAAATAGCATTGGAGGAATTGTGGTGATGCCTCAGGTTGTTTGAGCTTATTCATATTTTTCCACCCATTCTCAGCTGGCCTGTCTTTTAGAAGTGTGTTAGGGGCTGGGTTCACATATCAACGAGGGAACTGCTGAGCTCTGTGTCACACAGCATGCAGGAGACACAAAACAAAAATATTTCCTGGCTTCAGCTGAGGAAATCCCCAAGGACAGAAATGAAGGAGGCCCAAATCTCAGCCCAGAGCACAAACCCCGTGGGCTGAGAGAGAAAAACAAGCAGGGTGGGACTGCCTGGGCTGAAGCTGGAATGGGACAATGAACTGCAAGGTGCAAATGGAGCAGAACTGATCCCAGGGACAGAGCCCGTGCCCGGCCGTGCATTTTGGGGCCATTTTGGTTCATCTTGGGTGCAGCCCTGGCTGGGCTCTGGTGCTGCCCAAGGTGCATCCATGGAGGAGATGCTGGGAATAAATCCCTGCTTTATTCTGGAGCTCTGTCCAGCCTCTGCTCTGGATCAGCCTGCACAAGGCATCAGGGGAAGAACCAGAAATGTGGGCACATCTGCTGTGAGGAGAAATTCATTTTAGGTTTTTTAAGGTTTTTTTTGGTGGGAATTTAATGCATCACCCACCCCATTTCTGAGGATTGCTCTAATTTCAAGGCTTCTCCACCGGCACAGAGGGTGGAATTGGCCCTGACAAGAACCCAGTGGCCTCCCTGGTGTAGATCTCTGCTCACAGCCCCGTCCACATCCAGCCCCAATTCCCAGAGCAGGAGCACGTCAGGACAAGCTGTGGTCTGGCCAGGAAAAGAGGGAAAGAACCATTTTTTCCCCCTCCCAGAAGAGCAGTGCTCATCCAGAGAGATCCTGAGCCTGAGAGAAAGAACACAGACATCTCCAAGCGTGGATTTGGACGGAAAACTTTATATGGCCCCGAGGAGTTCAGCTTCCGGTGCCTCAGCTGGAGCTGGGAGTTACAGCAATTTTTATTGCCAAATATAGATTAACAAATCCAAATGCTGCTCCCACTGCAATGGGAAACAGCCTGGGGAACTCTATGTTAAATTTTGTCCCCAAAACCTGAGCCCTGTGTAAAAATCCCACCGAAAAACCCCCATGGATGTGAAGAACTCTGCTCAGAGCTTTTCCTGGGTATAAATCACCATCATTTCTCACTCAAATATCAGCAGATCTCATGCACCTCTCAAGCTCTGACACACAGAATCTTCAAGCTGCCTCAATATTTCTTTTTCAGAGGAAATTCAGCAGAAAAGCAGCAGCATCGGGGCTTTTTTTTTCTCCCCACAACCTTCAGAAAAAAATCCACATAACAGAAAATGGAATATTGTGAGCAGCCCACATAATTACTCATGATAGATAACTGTATTAAAAATTAAACATAAATTATTGGAGGCATTACTGTGTTGGCACAGGATGAAAAAGGTGCTTCATATTCCTGAAAGGTTGAGCTAACTGCCTGAAAGTTTGGCTCCATAGAAAAGAGACTAGGCTGGATAAATGGAAAGCATTTATTGTTTGAAATATGGATTTTAATATAGCCCAGCACAACCCCAAAACATCAGTCCTTTTCAATAGGGTTAAAGTAAGATGGATCTTGCAGATTAAAGCAGTCAGGAAGATGCTCTTTGGCAGGGAGAAGCAGAAGAGGAGAGGAGGCTCCTTGGAGTCACTCCATGGCTTTGGAGGAGGAATCTTCACTGTTTTATTGGGCTCCATGGAGCCCTGCCCAGCTGGTTTGTCTGGGAGCACTGGCACATTCTGATGGCTTGGCATGGGAATGCCCATTCCAGCCCTGAGGGCATCCAGGAGTCAGCAGAGGGAGAAAAACCCTGAGGTTTTTCCTCAAAACAGAACCCATTCCTGGCAGATCCACATCTTCTGCATGAGGAGAGAGGATACAATTCTCTGTGGGTTTATAAAGTTCTGTCAAGGATGTAGAAAATATTGGAGCATCCTTGTCCGAGGTTGGAAATGGGGCTGTGTGTTCCATTCCCATCTGTCAGAGCTGGGGCAGTTCTCTGCTGTTCCTGGGCAGTTTTTCCTTTCTCTCTCCCACAGCCAACCCTCCCTCCAGGAGATCTCTGCTGTCCATGGCCACTGAGTGTCCCTGCAGGGCTGAGCCAATCCCAGCATCCCATGGGGAGATGCTCCGCCCAGGGGAGGAGCCAAGCATTCCTGCCTGGATCCAATCTGAGGTGCTGGCACAGCAGCACAGGGTCACCGACATCTTTTCATAAAACCCTTTCTTTGGGATTTTTCCTCTTCTGGGAAGCTGAGGCCCCAGAAGGAGAATTGTAAACGGTTGTTATCTGCTGATGTGGGATGTAACAGCTGCAACTGGGATTGGCCCACGTTCCATGTTTACAATTAAGGGCCAATCAGGGACCAAGTTCTCTGGGACAGATTCACAGAGAGCTCTCTTGTTATCAGATTCCTATTCTATCCTTAGCTTAGCAGCTTCTGAACTTTTCTCTCTATTCCTACTAGTACAGTCATAATGTATTATATATCATAAAATAATCAATCCAGCCTTCTGATCATGAAGCCAGAGATTCTCGTCCATCTCTCTCACCCTGAAGAACCCTTGCAAAGCCTTGAACAGCACAGCAGCCTTTCCAGGGCATTGCCAGAGGAGCAGCTGCCTCTTGCCCTGGAGCTGCAGAGGAAAACTCCCCCCTTGTGCAGGATCCCTGCTGCAGCAGAGCCACAGCTGGCACTGCAGGAGGGCTGAGCCCCCCTGGGATGGGGCTGGGACACCCCCTGGCACACAGGGGCAGCTCCTATTCTTACTTTATCAGTGGTTTTTTTGTTTGTTTGTACTCTTGCATTTGTATTTTTAATTTTCTTTTTGTTATTCCCATTCCCATATTTTTGCCTGAGAGCCCCTTAATTTCAAAATTACAGTAATTTGGAGGAAGGGTGTTTACATTTTCCATTTCAAGGGAAGCTCCTGCCTTCCTGAGCAGACACCTGGCTTTTCAAGCCAAGACAATCCTGAAGGTGTTTTCTGCAGGGCTGGTTCCTCCCTGCATTTATCATGGCAGCTTTTAGCAGCTCTCAGCAAAGATTTGGTTTTTTCCATCGTGTTTTGTAGGGTTGAAATATTCAGCAGGGCCTGATTTCCTAGAATTTCACTTCCAGCTCTGACATCAGGGACCAGCTCTGAATTTAAAATGCTGCAAATTCCTGGACAATCCTCAAACTGAGCCTGGCCCCTGACAAGAATGTGAATCTCAGAGTGTTGCTGGTCAGCTCAGAACACTGCTGAGTAGTTCCTTGAAATGGGAAAAGGCAAGGAAGAAACTTCTGTGCTAAAATCCCTCCTCAACAGGAATTCCTGGGGAGGATTTAGCTGAAGCTGACTGGGAAAACAGTGAGGAGAGACAGGGAAAGGTGTAATGTTGCTTTCACAAATAATTAATTGAAGAATTCCAGACGTTTCAGAATTTCCAAGTCCTTCCATGATTAAAAAGTTTGCATATCTGAAAATGTCCTTATGATTTTTAATACAGCAACAAAGAAAAATGAAAATGGAGATCAAGTAATTCTTAATATTGAGGTTTTTGGTATTTTTCTGGTATAAAAACGTGATTATGTAAAAAGCTGTGACAGGAAACTCAGTTTTATCAGATTTTTTTTCCCTTGTCATTTATTCTGTTGCTTCCCGAAGCATGATTCAGATTTTTTTCAGAGAAGGCAAAAATGAAGATATGAGACTGTGTGTCTCATCTTTCAGGAAAGATTCTTTCAAAGAGGAAATCCTGGGCAGCAGCCCTTAGGAACTTCATCCTGAGCTGTGCATTATGGAGGAAACAATGGGATTGAGGATGGATCTGTGGGAAATGTGGATTATACCTGCAGCAAAGCTTCTTCCTTGGTAGACAGTGTAATACTGAGATATTTATGTCTGTAATGAGGATTTACATCTATATATATATATATTTATATATATATATATAGTTGAGTATAGAGTATATATTTATATATAGAGTATATATATATATACTCTATATATATATTTATATATATAAATATATATATATATATTTATTATCTATATATTTATATATAGAGTATATATTTACATCCCCACTCCATCCCCTACAAAGTGTCTCCAGCCCTAGAAGGAGCACAGAAAAGTGAGATTGTGCCTCACATCCTCCACCTCAGTGGAGAAGATTTTGGGAACCTCTTTGCAGCCATATTATCCCCAAATTGTTCTTTATCCCATACCACAGAACAGACTCGATGAAACTCTTTTAATGTGCAATGAGAAGAACAATTGAAGCTGAATTTTGGAGAATTCTTTCACACCTCACCTTGTCCATGGTGGGGTGTGCTCCAAGACAAACAAAGCTGGAATTTTTATTCCTAAGCACAGATTCCCACTCCATCCCCTGCAAAGCGTCTCCAGCCCTGGAAGGAGCACAGAAAAGTGAGATTGTGCCTCATCCTCCACCTCAGTGGGGAAGATTTTGGGAACCTCTTTGCAACCATGTTATCCCCTAATTGTGCTGCATCCCACAGCTTTAGGAAGAAATATTTAACCGTCAAAGGACAGACTCGATCAAACTCCTTTAATGTGCAATGAGAAGAACAATTGAAGCTGAATTTTGTCCCCCTCCCCATCTTCTCAATGGGGGTTGTGGTCCAAGACAAAAAAAGCTGGAATTTTGATTCCTAATCACACATTCCCACTCCATTCCCTAAAAAGCGTCTCCAGTACTAAAAGGAGCACAGAAAAGTGAGATTGTGCCTCACATCCTCCACCTCAGTGGAGAAGATTTTGGGAACCTCTTTGCAGCCATGTTATCCCCCAACTGTTCTATATCCCACACCACAGAACAGACTCAATAAAATTCCTTTAATGTGCAATTAAATTGACAATTGAAGCTGAATTATTTTCCCCCTCCTCATCTTCTCAACAGGGCTTGTGGTCCAAAACAAAAAGCTGGAGTTTTTAATCCTAATCACACATTCCCACTTCAGCTCAGGACCTGGTCAGGATGGAAAGAAGAGCAAAGAAAAAGGAGTGAGAAAAACGGTGAGGTCATAAAAAATTCATCCAGGAGGGGATCCAAGTGCAGTAATGAGGCCTCTCACGCCGGGGATGGAGTACTTAGCACTAAAACCCTCTCTCGGTGCTATCTGGTTACCATCTTATCAACACGACACCCATTAGCCACTGATAATAGTAACTAATCAGCTGTTCTGCCTTCCTTCATTTGCCTCCCCAAAAGATCTTCTGCCCCTCCCTCCCCGCAACAATCTCAGGCTCTCAATAATTCATGGCGCTGAGGCGCTGTCCTCCAGCCCTGATGTCACTTCCTGATGAGCTCATGGGGACGCTCGGAGCTGCTCCCATCACACGTCCCAAAACAAGGCCTTGGTGCCTTCCTGGTGTCCTGGATCAGCTGAAGTTCCTGGCAGCATCCAGGTGAGCACTGGGACATGCTCCTGGTGGCATGGAAGGACAACACCATCCCTGAGATCATCCTTGGATCCAACGCTCCTGATCATCAACAAACTACGTAAAAACACGTATTTTGGAATAAATTTGGTGTTTCTAAGCCAGGGAAGGAGACTGAGTTCTGGCTAGGAATTTCAGGAGGAATTTCCTCATGGAAAGGGAGCTCAGGCCTTGGCAGGGGCTGCCCAGGGAGCTTTGCAGTGCCCATCCCTGCAGGTGTGCCCTGGAGGTGGCACTGAGTGCTCTGGGCTGGGCACAAGGTGGGCACAGCTGGCACTGCATGGGCTGGCAGGGCTGTGCCAGCACCAGGGATCTTGGGATTCTGGGATTCCTTTATCACTCAAAGTGCGAGATTCCGCACAGATTTTTTTTGTATCTGACAGCCATGGTTTCCATCTAAAAAAATGACTTGACAGCTGAGGGGCTTTTTTTATTTTGTGGTTGAAGCTTTGAACTGCTACACTGGGAAATGGGATTTGAGGTCTGTGGATACCCAGAGTGTCCCCAGACTTCACATGTGATTCAAACACATCATTTATTCTCTCTTTCCTTTCCCCATCCATAAAAGAGCAGCGACAAGAGCTGTGTAAATAAGGGAATTTACCTCACAACAACCTGAAAAGCCAAGGAAGAAAGAACCTTGTGCTTAAGTTAATGGAACCATGGAAGGGTTGGGAAGGGAGGGACCTCAAATCCCACCCAGTGCCACCCCTGCCATGGCAGGGCCACCTCCCACTGTCCCCAGTGTCCAGCCTGGCCTTGGGCACTGCCAGGGATCCAGGGGTGGAATTCCATCCCAGCCCCTGCCCACCCTGCCAGGGAACAATTCCCAATTCCCAATATCTAATCCAGCCCTACTCTCTTTCAGTTTGAAGCCGTTCCCCCTTGTCCCGCTACATTTCAAAAAATTCTTTAACCACTGAAAGCATTCTCCAAGTGCTTCTTCCTCCATGTTTCTGGCTGTTCCTGGGGGAATACAGGAGAGGAAATCCAGGTCTCTTTTAGGACAGACAAATCCAGGGGCAGCAGTGGCTTCCAGAGTGGGAGGAGGGCTTGCTGACAAGGCAATGACCTCAAGTGTTGCACAGAGGAAATGAGATAATCTGCCCAAATCTACGTGCCTCGAGTCAAGCTGAGGATGTGGTTTCATCATCTCCTCTTCCAAATGGAGAAGGGAGCATTTTGTCTCATCCCAAGTGTTGCCACAGACTGATTGCCAGAAATGATGCTGGGGAGTTCAAAACACGGGTTGAGTCACTCTGGGACATCCTTTCCCTTGAAATCTGAGGAGGTTCAGAGTCTCTGGTTTCGGATGTTCCTCCTCTCCAGTTTCACCTTCTCTGAAGGGGAGGTGAAAGCAGGAGGCTGCGAGGATTCATTCAATTCCATGGTAAAAATACTGACTGAATACTGAATGGCACCAAAGCACAAGTGGGATGGTGTCATCACTCCTAGACAGCATTTCCAGAAATAATTCCATGCAAGGAGGAATTTGGGCACATTCCTTTGCCTCCATGGGGTTACAGGCATTTTGACCAGGATACAAATCCTCCCCAGGAATTATTTCAGCTTCCCCAGGGGCGGAGAGCTGGGCTGGGATTCCATGAGGCTCTGTCCAGTCTCCCTTTAAACTCTACATTTTTAAGGCACAGTTCATCTCCCCTTAATATTCATCTTTGGGAATCAGAGGAGAAGGAACAGCCCCCTGCGAATTGTTTAAAGTTGTGTTTGTTATGTTTAAAAATAGTTGTGGAGTTGTTGTGGTTGTTTTGTTGGTATTGAGCTGTGTTGATTTTGTATTTTGTGTTGTTCGTGGTGGTTGTGTACTTTTGTATGGCTGTTGATTGTGTCATTTGTGCAATTGGTGTAGTTTGTATAGTTTGTGTAATTGTTGTAGTTTGTATAGTTTGTGTAATTGGTGTAGTTTGTGTAATTGTTGTAGTTTGTTTAGTGTGTAACTGGTGCACTTTTGCGTGTTTTTGTTATTGGGGTGGTTTTGGAGCACCCTGGCAGGGCTCCTTCCTGTGGGATCTCAGCAGCTCAGGACTGAGGTGTCACCGAGAGCACCCTTGGGGGGCTCAGGAGTCCTGGAATGTTCCAGAAGTGTCTGGTGGCTGGACTTTGATCCCACACAGGAGACGACACCTGTATGAGGACAGGAGGGTTTCACCGGGGTGAATGGTGAAGGGATCAGTTAATTAGAGAGTGAAACACAGGGTTTAGGATTTCTGTACAGGGGGGTTTAGAGAAGTAAGATGGAGGAATTGGGGCGTGTCCTGTCCTTCTTCTTCTTCTTCTTCTTCTTCTCCTCCATCTTCTGTGGTGATGGTGGCACTTTGGGATTGGTCATTACTGAAAGTGCACCGGACAATAAGAATAAAAAGGATTGGGGAAAAATGATAAATATTGTACACGTAACAATGGGTATAAAGATAGGTGACCGCCCGGAGGGCAGGGAGTGTGCTCATGGCTGGCTGCTGAGCAGAGCTCTGTCGGGCCGAGAGAAAATCTTTTAGATAAACAATTAATAAACATAAAGACCGAAAGAAGAACTGAAGCCTCTTCTCGTCCTTCGATACGCGGGCTGCCCCAAGGCCACCCCGGGCCTTTCCAGGCCCTTCAAACAGCCAAAAACCAGACACCTTCCCCTCACTGACAAACCCTCATGGGGGTCACTGAGGGATGTAGACCCCACAAGAGCTTTAAACCCACCCTGCCCAAATTCTACCCCCTCACTGCTGTGGGTACTAATAAATCAATTTCCTATCCCAATGGAACCATGGCTGTGTCAAAAGGGGGAAAAACACAGTTTTGGCAACAAAATTTAGCCTCAGATTTGGAGAATCAACCTTTCCCTTCCACAGTTCATGATGTGACATTCCAGAGCCCTGAACAGGGCTCAGGAAAAGGAGGGAGAGGGAATTTCTGTAGGGCAGGGAGTGACAGGACAAGGGGGAATGTTTTTTAAGGATGGCAGGGCTGGGTGGGATTTTGGGAATTGGGAATTGTTCCCTGGCAGGGTGGGCAGGGCTGGGATGGAATTCCATCCCTGCATCCCTGGCAGTGCCCAAGGCCAGGCTGGGCACTGGGGACAGTGGGAGGTGTCCCTGGCATGGCAGGGGTGGCACTGGGTGGGCTTTAATGTCCCTTCCCAACCCAAACCATTCCGGGATTCTTTATGAAACCATGAACCAACCCTGTGTCTAAATCATATTAAGGATCAAAGGGCCACATTCTGCAAAATATTCCTTCTACAACAGGTGCTTGGCTATAAACATATAATGATATTGATAGTAAGGAATAATTTATGCATCTAAAATAATGAAGTTCATACAAAATGCACATATATAATTAGACAATAGTAGGATAATAAGAAAACACAACAAAACCCACCAGCACTGGGATCTGCTGGCTCTATCAAAACACTATTTGAATTCAGCAACGATTAAAACATCTAATTTTGCTCCATTCAGCTTTTCTAGTTGGATTTCCTGTCCAAATCCACTCAACACCCCCTGAACTGGGGTAAGCCCTGGGAAACCTTTCAGCCTCTCATCAGGACCTCCCAAAACTGGGACATGGGAGCTGTGGAGCCAAATCTGACACCTCCAGCCCGGGAACAGCCTCCTGAGGGCAAGGGACACAAATTCCCTGATTTTCCTCTTATTCCCATAACACAGGATAAATCCACAGGTAACCAAGGTTATTTTCACCAAGTTAATCCTCAGGGGTGCAGGAAAATCTTGATCTCAAGCTCATGACTCATTCCACACCTCTGCAAAGCTTGTAGCTCTGCGGATGAAGAAAGTCTTCACTCTGATATTAATTTCCAGGAAAGTGAAAATCTTTCCTGTTGCTGTTCAGAATTACAAAAATCACACTTTGGAAGTGTTTCCATCTCAGGGTCCCTACTTTCACAGGCTCTATATCAGTCACAGTCTTTCACCAAAAAAAAGGAATTTGCAGACATCCAAGCTGTTTCTATCCCAAAGGATTTTTCATCCTCATATATTTAATGAGGACATGGGAAAAACAGTGGCTGAGGAGCTGATTTCTCTCTCCTCACCAAGCCTAAGTGGTAACAAAGCACAGATCATCCCAAAACTCCCACTGATTCTTTCTCATGCTCTGTTTCCCACCCAAACGTTGGATCCAAGCTGAATTTCTGCACAGAGGTGGCAGAAATGCTTCCTCTCGTGTAGGGAATGAGGAAATCCATGAGCAGCCCCAACATTCCCTAAGTCCTGTTGAGGAAATTTGTTTTATTTCGCAACAGGGACAGAGCAAACCCTACGTTTAGGAGATTTCCTAAAAAAATCCCTGTCTGCCCATGTGCTTGGGATGAACTAAAAATCAGGATTATTTATCATGGCTGGGCAGTCACTGGATAACGCAGGCATGGGAAAAGACACATGAAAATCAGGACAAATTCTGGCAAAAGGAACCTTCAGGAAAATGAGGTCCATGCTCCAGTTGTGCTCACACAGACTTTGGATTCACTGGTAAATATTCCAGCAGGGATCTCCAGAGGCAGGGAAATGTTTCCCAAACACAGAAGAGCACAGGACTTTTTTTTTTTGCAGCAAATTTCCAATCCCTGTGCAAGACAAACACGATTCCAGTCTGGTTGTCAATGAAGAGTGGGAATAGGCTCTAACAGAATTAAGGAAGCGCACAAAGTTTTAACATAGATAACCCAATAAAATAATGGAATGTCTTGAGTTGGAAAGGTTTCATAAGGATAATCAAGGTTTCAATTAGTGTAAGATTGCTTTTGAGCAACTACAAGCTGAGAAGAAATGATTGGACAAAAAAATCTGCAAGTCATGGAGAGCTTTAAAACCACCTTCACTACTTTGCAGATATCTCATAAATAAAACCAGTTTGGGACAGATGATAAAATCTGGAACCTGAAAAGGGGAAAAATTAGGGCAGAAGCGCTGCTGAAATCCAACCTGAGAGCAGGATCCCTGGGTATGGATTTTCCATTTTTATTTCCCAACCCCTGGGCCATGCAGGGTTCCCCACACCAGTCATGGGATCCGACCTTTGGACAGGGAATAAAAGACTGAATAAAGGAATGCCAGAAGGAGCTGAGCTTTGAAAAGCTGAGCAAAGAGCAAAAGGGAGCAGAGCTGAAACTCCAGAGACCCAACAAGAGACAGGAGTCCCTCCAACCCTGGGACAGGAGGAAGCTTGGAGGAGGGAAACCCCTAAAGACTCTCCTGACCCCTAAAGGCTCCATCCATCCCAAAATGGACTTAATTCCAAGACTTTCCTCGTGCCTCCATCTCTTTGTGCCAAAAAATCCCTGCTATTTAGAAAAACATGTTTTTGTGGAATTTTCAGATATTTCCTCTTAAAAACTGCTGCAGTTTCCTAAGGTCCCAAAGCTTTATTTTTACATTTCATGTAAAAATCTCACAGGTCCACGCACATAAATATTTTGTGAATTAATATTCATATTGAGCACGGTGTAGCTGACAAATGTGAAGCTTTTCAACTCCAAAGTGACTTTGCCCTCCTGATTTTAATTAGAATTTAGGCTCAAGTGGAAAGCAATCCTTTGTTGCCAATTCCAGACTTTCCTGGGGTTTATCCATTTTCTCCAAGAAATCCTGATCAGAATTAAGGCTGGGCCACACGAGCTCTGTCTCAAAATTGGATGAGAAAGACGAAGGCCACAAGAAGATGTTCCCATCTCCATTTCGCCCATTCCATGGATTTCCTCCTTCCTGGCTCCATCCCCGCTGGATCCCATCCCACAGATTCTCCAGCCAGAGCACGAGGGCTTTTCTAAATCCACTTATCATCAGTTTAGCGCCACATTGCAAAAGCAGGGCTGCATTTTTCTGTGAAACTCAAGAAAGTGTCTTTCATTCTCTGAATTGTCCCTCCTTGCCTTCATTTCCTGTCCCTTCCAGAGCCCTGCCTGCTTTGTTTGCTTTTCAGTGATGAGGGGAAAGGAGTGGGAAGAGAATTTATTTATATTTATTTGGTTTGATTTGATGATGTTTCCACGATTAAGAAATTTCTTCTTTCCTGTGGCAGAGGCAGCAAGGAAAACTGCTTAATTTGAGAAAGTCCAAGGCAAAACAAGACCAAAAATCAGAATATTCATCTCCCTGGATGACTGTTTAAAAAAAGATAATGAAAGACCAAAGTGGTTTTGATGAGGGGGAGATTCTGTGGAGTAAAGGAATTTCAGAAGTCAGGGAGTCCATGAATCTTCCAAAGTTTTATTAATTAATAACATAATTGGAAATTGATATAAATTAATCCATGATCTCCTATATAAGCACATGGCAGTGGGATTGGATGAAGGGGAAATGTGAAAGGGAAGAGAAAAAGATAAGGAAGGAAGGAAGGAAGGAAGGAAGGAAGGAAGGAAGGAAGGAAGGAAGGAAGGAAGGAAGGAAGGAAGGAAGGAAGGAAGGAAGGAAGGAAGGAAGGAAGGAAGGAAGGAAGGAAGGAAGGAAGGAAGGAAGGAAGGAAGGAAGGAAGGAAGGAAGGAAGGAAGGAAGGAAGGAAGGAAGGAAGGAAGGAAGGAAGGAAGGAAGGAAGGAAGGAAGGAAGGAAGGAAGGAAGGAAGGAAGGAAGGAAGGAAGGAAGGAAGGAAGGAAGGAAGGAAGGAAGGAAGGAAGGAAGGAAGTGGCGGAAGGAAGGAAGTGGCGGAAGGAAGGAAGTGGCGGAAGGAAGGAAGGAAGGAAGGAAGTGGCGGAAGGAAGGAAGGAAGGAAAAGTGGCGGAAGGAAGGAAGTGGCGGAAGGAAGGAAGGAAGTGGCGGAAGGAAGGGAAGGAAGTGGCGGAAGGAAGGAAGTGGCGGAAGGAAGGAAGAAGTGGCGGAAGGAAGGAAGGAAGGAAGTGGCGGAAGGAAGGAAGGAAGTGGCGGAAGGAAGGAAGGAAGTGGCGGAAGGAAGGAAGGAAGTGGCGGAAGGAAGGAAGGAAGTGGCGGAAGGAAGTGGCGGAAGGAAGGAAGGAAGGAAGTGGCGGAAGGAAGGAAGGAAGGAAGTGGGGAAGGAAGGGAAGGAAGGAAGTGCGGAAGGAAGGAAGGAAGGAAGGAAGGAAGGAAGGAAGGAAGGAAGGAAGGAAGGAAGGAAGGAAGGAAGGAAGGAAGGAAGGAAGGAAGGAAGGAAGAAGGAAGGAAGGAAGGAAGGAAGGAAGGAAGGAAGGAAGAAGGAAGGAAGGAAGGAAGGAAGGAAGGAAGGAAGGAAGGAAGGAGAAGGAAGGAAGGAAGGAAGGAAGGAAGGAAGGAAGGAAGGAAGAGGAAGGAAGGAAGGAAGGAAGGAAGGAAGGAAGGAAGGAAGGAAGGAAGGAAGGAAGGAAGGAAGGAAGGAAGGAAGGAAGGAAGGAAGGAAGGAAGGAAGGAAAAGGGAAAAGGGAGGATCTTCAGCCCCAGCTCATGTGTTGATCTTGCTGATGGAGTTTCCAGACTCTTCCATGTTTCTCCATATGCTTAAAAAACAAAATGTCTTTAATCCTGTGAGACCTGACCATGAGCTGCTTCTCCCCCAGCACTCAGAGGGATCCCCTCACCTTCCCAAGAACTCTTTCCAGCTCCGTTTATGGTTTTTATTTCCTTGCATTCAGAAATTAAGCATAAGAAGGAATCTCCTCTCCTGCCTGGACTCACTGCTGCTGTTGGGACAGTCCAGGCTGATCCCAGCTGTCAGAATTGATGCTCTTCTATCATTTTATGCACCAAAAGGACAGAATTCTCATCTGGCACGGCTGAACTAAACCAACAGCAACGTTCCCAGTGTGGTGTCCCTTTGGGAATGCTGTTCTAGGCTTGTGGGAAATGGGAATGAGGGGGAGACTGCCTTAAACCTGACCACTCTTTGACAAGCTGAGCCTACATTTAACAGAAGCTTGGTAAGTGCAGGCACCATTACCTCGAGGGGTAATGGCAGCTGAGATTGATCTATTGTGAGTCCTACAAATTTGAACAGTTACACTAAATGCTATTAAAATGTATGGAACCTCTTTGTCTTCAATTATTAAATGGAGTAATTTATGAAACCCAATCTCAATAACCTCACTGTCCTACTGGCCAGCCCCGCTGAAAGGAAGAGTAAATGTAGAGAACATTGCTATCGATCCCTCCTGCAGTGGGGGGAAAAGAGGATCAGGCCTGTTAACCCTTCCCTGCAGGACAAAGTGGTTCGCTCGTGGTTTCTTTTCCCCCCCAGAGGTCGTGTCCTTCTTTCATTTCTGGGGTCGGGTTTCAGTCTGACAAGTGGTAATTGATTCCGCTGCTGGTTAGGCTGGGGGTAAGTGGGGGATGAAGTTTCAGTGAAAACAAATAGCACTTCACAGGTCTGACCTTTCCTCTTTAAGCTTTTGTTGTGGTTTCCTTGGGATGTGCAGCTTAAAGACTGGAAACCAGCGGTGTCTATCTCAGGAAGTTTCACTTTGGGCCTGGAGTTAAAGCTGGTTTTTGGCGTTGGGACTCTTCGGGGCTTTTTCCATCTTCTTTCCCATGATTTTGCATGAGACATGAGGATGTGGTCCAGCAGAGCTGGGAGGTTCTGCCAGCAGGCTGAGGGTCACAGCTCAGGGTTTCAGTGTCCAGCAGGGCTGTAATGAGACAAAACCAATCTCAAAATATGAAGGCAGCCACTGCTCCTCGATCTCGGGCTGCTGTTGATATTTGCTGCCCCAGGATGTGCAGGATGTCTCTGCTTCGGCCCACACGGCTGAAGAACGAGTCTGGACTCTTCACTTTTCGGTCTTGAGGTTGTTTATTAATTCTTATCTATAAAATTTTCTTTCTGCCCAGCCGAGATCTGCTCAGCAGGGCAGCCACAGGCACTCGGTGTTGTCCTTTTACACTACAAACTACGTATAACATATTTACACTTAATTCCCAATACCTATCACCTATGTTAGACAGTGAGCTTCTACTCTAAACCAATCCCAAAGTGCCAACATCACTGCAGAAAATGGAGGAGGAGGAGAAGAAGAAGAAGAAGAAGAAGAAGGAGAAAGAGAAGGAGAAGAAGAAGAGGAAGAAGAAGAAGAAGGAGAAGGAGAAGGAGAAGGAGAAGGAGAAGGAGAAGGAGAAGGAGAAGGAGAAGGAGAAGGAGAAGGAGAAGGAGAAGGAGAAGGAGAAGGAGAAGGAGAAGGAGAAGGAGAAGGAGAAGGAGAAGGAGAAGGAGAAGGAGAAGGAGAAGGAGAAGGAGAAGGAGAAGGAGAAGGAGAGGGAGAAGGAGAAGGAGAAGGAGAAGAAGAAGAAGAAGAAGAAGAAGAAGAAGAAGAAGAAGAAGAAGAAGAAGAAGAAAGGCAGGACATGCCCAAGTTCCTCCGTCTTGTCCCCTTAACCCCCACGCCAAAAATCCTAAAATCTTCATTTCCACCCTGTGATCATTTTCTTATTACACCATTCAAACCTGTGTGATTTTCATGTCCTCATACAAAGTTGGCAACTTGCTCCAAGGGTCAAAATCAAATCCCCAGGTGTTCTGGGCAGCATTCTGGATGGGGTCCTCAGCAACTCTGGACACCTGGAGGAATGTGCTGAGTTCTGACACCTCAAACCAAGCAGGTGCCAAATCTGCCACTTCTTTTTGTGCTAGAGCTGCCTCCTTTTACCAGCTCAGCAGCTCAATTGCATCTTTAATTGTCTCTCCTGGTTTCAAACCAGCTCCCTGGAGCTCAGTGGGCACTTCTGCAACAGATCCAGAGCTTGTCCCTGGATTGCAGCACAGTGATTTCAGCTAACGAGAACCAGTTCAGCGAGGGAAAACCACACTGACCTGTGTGAGAAGCTTTGTTCTGCCTAGGACAGAAAGGAAAATATCCTCAGGGGCTCTGTCCCAATGCTTCCAGTCAGGGAGAACATTGCTGCAAAGGAAATCTCTTTGTTTACAAACAAGTTGTTTTTGCCAAAGTCAGCCTTTATTTTAAGGTGTTCTCACAGAGGAAGCTCGAGGCTCAGCAGCTGCCTCCAGCGTGTTGCAACCCCCATGTGTTGCAGTTGCAAGGGGAAAGGTTTTTAATGGGGTTTAATGGGTTTTTTTAGTGTTTTTTTATTGCTTCTCTCAAGCATCTTGAATTTCTGAGGGAGCCCTGAAGATTCTTCTCTGCCACCTACAAGGAATAACCTTAAACTGAAGGAGGGAAAGGATGGATGGGATATTGGGATATTGGGATGTTGGGATGTTGGGATGTTGGGATATTGAGATGTTGGGATATTGGGATGTTGGGATGTTGGGATGTTGGGATGTTGGGATATTGGGATGTTGGGATGTTGGGATATTGGGATATTGGGATATTGAGATGTTGGGATATTGGGATGTTGGGATATTGGGATGTTGGGATATTGGGATGTTGGGATGTTGGGATATTGAGATGCTGGGATATTGGGATGTTGGGATATTAGGATATTGGGATGTTGGGATATTGGGATATTGGGATGTTGGGATATTGGGATGTTGGGATATTGGGATGTTGGGATATTGGGATGTTGGGATGTTGGGACATTGGGATATTGGGATATTGGGATATTGGGATATTGGGAATTTGGGATGTTGGGATATTGGGATATTGGGATGTTGGGATATTGGGATGTTGGGATATTGGGATATTGGGATGTTGGGATATTGGGATATTGGGATATTGGGATGTTGGGATATTGGGATGTTGGGATGTTGGGATATTGGGATGTTGGGATATTGGGATGTTGGGATATTGGGATGTTGGGATATTGGGATGTTGGGATATTGGGATGTTGGGATGTTGGGATATTGGGATATTGGGATATTGGGATATCGGGATATTGGGAATTAGGAATTGTTCCCTGGCAGGGTGGGCAGGCCCTGGGATGGAATTCCATCCCTGGATCCCTGGCAGTGCCCAAGGCCAGGTTGGACACTGGGGACAGTGGGAGGTGTCCCAGTGATGATCTTTAAGATCCCTCCCAACCCAAACCATTCCATGATTCCACAATCCTCTGGTTCTGTGGAAATAAATCCCTGCCCTTTAATCTGGACAAAGCCATTCCACAAACACCAGAACATTCCTGCATTGTGCAGTTGGGGCATTAATTTTTATTTCTATATCTATATTTAAAATTCATTGGAGAAATTGTGCCAGCACATGGACGTCCAGTGAAATGCAAAGGATGAGGGATAATGACAAGGACCTTAAATCACAAAATGATCCAAATTATGCACCCAGATGTGCCAGGGATCTTTTAGGCTAATAAAATCTGTCACACTGTATGAATCCTTCCTATTTGAAGGAAAGGGAACAAAAGGACATCCTGGAAAGGATAATCATAATTGCTCAGGTCAAATCCTGATTTATTTTAGCACAGACAGGAAATATTTAAACATTTGCTATAGCAGCCATGCATGCCATGAGCTGTATTTTGTTTAAAATAAGCAGCACAAGTTTTCCATCTTGATAAAAGAGGAATTTAATTAGATTGCTAAAATAAAACAAGACAAACAAAAGCAAACAGATGTAATAGAAAACATCTCTGAAAAGGAAATTCATGTTGCAAAAATCTCTTGACTAATCATAAAATGATGCAGCTTTGAAAGGAAATACTGTGATTGCATTTTGACTCCTCTGAGAAGTCAGATATTTGGAAATACCCAGGATTTTTAAGAAATATTTCCTGCTGTGCACGTAAAAACAAATTGCACACTCAGACACTCAGGTCTGATTCTTATCTTTCAGTTTTAGACTCAGGTGAACCATCTGCCTTTTTTTCCCCCTGTTTTTTTTTTTAGGGAAACCTATCAATAGACCAAGAAATAGCAAATTTACCAAATGAGCTTGCCTGGTCCACACCCCTGAGGAGAAATGAAGAAAATCTACTGTCAGGTTGGCATTGACGTACTCAGGGTGGAAATGTCTTGGCTGATAAAAAATCCATTATTTGAAGCTACTGAATCCCAACCCTCTGACTCACACATCAGCAGCATCAATTATGATTTTCCCCCCCTTTTTTTTAGAGAATCCTATCAATAGACAAAGTAGAAGCAAATATGCCACAGGAAGGCCACACTCCTGAGGAGAAATGTAAGAAAATAAACTGCCAAGTTGGCACTGATGTACTCAGGATGGGAATCCACTATTTTAATCTACCAATCCATGATTTTAAGTTACTGAATCCAAACCCTCTGGTTATACAAACCAGCTACATTAATTATGCTGGGTTTTTATTTTTTTGGAAGCCTATCAATAGACAAAGAAATAGAAGCAAATTTGCCAAGCAAGGGCCAAACTGCTAAGGAGAAATGTAAGAAAATCAGCTGCCAGGTGATTCCTTGTCATTGTTGGCACTCATATTCTCAAGGTGGGAATGTCTTGGATTACAAATCCATGATTTTAAGCTACTGAATCCCAACCTTCTGGTTGTACACACCAGCAACATTAATTATGCTTTCCCCCCCTCCTTTTTAAGGAAAGCCTATCAATAGACAAAAATATAGCAAATTTGCCAAATGAGGGCCACACTCCTGAGCAGAAATGTAAGGAAATAAACTGCCAGGTGATTCCTTGTCATTGTTGGCACTGATATTCTCAGGGTGGGAATGTTTTGGCTGACAAATCCATGATTTTAAGCCGCTCAGCTGCTGGAATAACATCCCTGAGTCACATCTGACCCAGCCTCAAGCTGTGCTGGTGTCTTGGTTTGAAAAGCCAAGTGTCTGCTTAGGAAGGCAGGAGCCTCCCTTGAAATGGAAAATGTAAACCCTCTCCCTCCAAATTATTATAAATTTGAAATTAAGGGGCTCTCAGGTGAAGATATGGGAATAGGAATGACAGTTCTTTATTAGGGAAAAAAATAAAAATAAAATAAAAATGCAGTAATACGAAACAGCACTGCCAGAGTCAGACCATGCCCTGTCCCCTGTGTGCCAGGGGGTGTCCCAGCCCCATCCCAGGGGGCTCAGCCCTCCTGCAGTGCCAGCTGTGGCTCTGCTGCAGCAGGGATCCTGCACAAGGGGGGAGTTTTCCTCTGCAGCTCCAGGGCAAGAGGCAGCTGCTCCTCTGGCAATGCAGGGGGCAAAGGCTGTGCTGCTGTGCCAGCACCTCAGATTGGATCCAGGCAGGAATGCTTGGCTCCTCCCCTGGGCGGAGCATCTCCCCATGGGATGCTGGGATTGGCTCAGCCCTGCAGGGACACTCAGTGGCCATGGACAGCAGAGATCTCCTGGAGGGAGGGTTGGCTGTGGGAGAGAGAAAGGAAAAACTGCCCAGGAACTGCAGAGAACTGCCCAGCTCTGACAGATGGGAACAGAACACACACCCCTAGTTAAACCTTTCAGCCTGAGGCAGCCAGGGTGGCACAAAGGCCTGGTCTCTGTCACTGAATATTTGTGGGCATTTCCAGCTCTCTGCTCTCCTGAGCCATGGAAAACTGAGGCAAAGCAGAGTGTGGAATGTTCAGCTGGATTCCTGACACCCCCAAACCTCTCCTTGCCTTCAGATCTGAAAAAACTGCCCAATGAACAGTAGATAACTGCCTCGCCTCAAAAACTGAAAATAAAATAGAACACACACCCCTAGTTAAACCTTTCAACCTGAGGCAGACCACAAAGGTCTGGTCTCTGTCACTGAATATTTGTGGGCATTTCCAGTTCTCTGCTCCCCTGAGCATGGAAAACTGAGGCAAAGCAGAGTGTGGAATGTTCAGTGGAATTGCTGACACCCCAAACTCTCCTTGCCTCCACATCTGAAAAAACTGCCCAATGAAACAGTAGATAAGTGCCCCACCCCAAAACTGAAAATAGAACACACATCCCCAGCTAAACCTTTCAGCCTGAGGCAGACCACAAAGGCCTGGTGCTTGTCACTGAATATTTGTGGGCATTTCCAGCTCTGTGGTCTCCTGAGCCATGGAAAACTGAGGCAAAGCAGAGTGTGGAATGTTCAGCTGGATTCCTGACACCCCCAAACCTCTCCTTGCCTCCACATCTGAAAAAACTGCCCAATGAACAGTAGATAAGTGCCCCACCTCAAAAACTGAAAATAAAATAGAACACACACCCCTAGTTAAACCTTTCAGCCTGAGGCAGCCGGGTGGCACAAAGGCTGGTCTCTGTCACTGAATATTTGTGGCATTTCCAGCTCTCTGCTCCCTGAGCATGGAAAACTGAGGCAAAGCAGAGTGTGGAATGTTCAGCTGGATTCCTGACACCCCAAATCTCCCTGCCTTCAGATCTGAAAAAACTGCCCAATGAACAGTAGATAACTGCCTCGCCTCAAAAACTGAAAATAAAATAGAACACACGCCCCTAGTTAAACCTTTCAGCCTGAGGCAGCCGAGGTGGCACAAAGGCCTGGTCTCTGTCACTGAATATTTGTGGGCATTTCCAGCTCTCTGCTCTCCTGAGCCATGGAAAACTGAAGCAAAGCAGAGTGTGGAATGTTCAGTTGGAATTGCTGACACCCCCAAACCTCTCCTTGCCTCCAGATCTGAAAAAACTGCCCAATGAACAGTAGATAAGTGCCCCACCCCAAAAACTGAAAATAGAACACACATCCCCAGCTAAACCTTTCAACCTGAGGCAGACCACAAAGGCCTGGTCCCTGTCACTGAATATTTGTGGGCCTTTCCAGTTCTCTGCTCCCCTGAGCCATGGAAAACTGAGGCAAAGCAGAGTGTGGAATGTTCAGCTGGATTCCTGACACCCCCAAATCTCCTTGCCTTCAGATCTGAAAAAACTGCCCAATGAACAGTAGATAACTGCCCCACCTCAAAAACTGAAAATAAAATAGAACACACACCCCTAGTTAAACCTTTCAGCCTGAGGCAGCCAGGGTGGCACAAAGGCCTGGTCCCTGTCACTGAATATTTGTGGGCATTTCCAGCTCTCTGCTCTCCTGAGCCATGGAAAACTGAGGCAAAGCAGAGTGTGGAATGTTCAGCTGGATTCCTGACACCCCCAAACCTCTCCTTGCCTTTACAGCTTTGCCCTGATTTTGGGAGCAGCTTCTGCCCAAGCTCAGCCTCCATCAGGGCCTGACAGGAACAAGGAATCCATCACAGCCCTTCTCATAATTTTTAAGAAGCTTTTGCCCTGCCAAAGCAAAGAAATTAAAAGCTGTGGCATGAGAAGGACATGGAAAGAACCTGCTAGGAGAAGGGTAATTAATATTCTTAAATTAAAAATTGAAAGATCGTCCATCATCTTCAAAATTCAGGCACAGCTTAGCTGGGGTTTGCAGCTTCATCCCCGCAGTTTTCCTGCCTTTATCAGCCTCCAGTTTTTGGTGTTGGACAAAAATCCTGGATTTGCTGAAATCAAAAATCTTCTTCTTGTCTTTGGTGAATTTGTTGCTCTGTTTCAGATTTTAATTTTTTAATTTTTTTTTTTTATATGGAAGAGGAAGGAAGAAAATTATGAATCCTGAGAATTTCCTGCCTCTCCACGTGGGTGACAAGGGATGAGGGAAAAGCCAATTCTGAGGAGAACAGATAGCAGGGACTTCCTGTATCCCCTCAAACCCTCTTCCAAAGGTGTACAAGAGGGCTAAATGGGATATTTTGTGGAATATATGGGATATAAGTGGAATAAATGGGATATTTTACCCCTAAGCTTTCCCTCTTCAATATCCAGGAGGCCCAGGAAGGACACAGGCAAACCCACATGGCAAGTGAGGAAAAAACCCTGAACAAACCCTTTCAGAGCAGCCCAATCCACCCTTCCACACATGGGTGGCCTGGAAAAAGCCTTTCCCTGACAGAAAACAGTGGAAAAAGGTATTTAAAAAGTGATATTTGAGTGGGGGAAATCAACTCTCACTTGTAGAGCATGAGCCAGATTGCAAAAATCATCACCTTTTACTCAGGCAATAAAATGAGAGTCCAGGACGTCAGTGATGAGTAATATTAATGTGCTGTGTGAAGAAATGTTCTGGGAGACGAAAAAACTTCCATTTAATGTTTTCCTAAGTGTCGCTGGGTTCAGCACAGTCCTGCAAACCTGAACCAGTTCTTCTGTCTCTGAGTGGAAGCTGAACTTTTTCCAGAATCTCCTGGGATTTGGAGATCTACGTAAGAAAGTTTTATAGAGAGGCACTTGGGGTAGCACAGAACAGACTGCAGGAGCCCTGAGGACAGAAAATTCAACTGAAATAATAGAAACAATAAACAAAAAAAAAAAAAGATATTTGGGGTGTTTTCATGCAAAACAAGAGCACAGGATGCTGCACCGTGAGTGGAAGAAAAAGGAAAGGAAAGGAAATTTCAGGAAAGGAAATTTCAGGAAAGGAAATTTCAGGAAAGGAAAGGAAAGGAAAAGGAAAGGAAAGGAAATAGGAAAGGAAAAGGAAAGGAAATTAGGAAGGAAAGGAAATTAGGAAAGGAAATAGGAAAGGAAATTCAGGAAAGGAAAGGAAATCAGGAAAGGAAAGGAAAGGAAATTTCAGGAAAAGGAAATTCAAGGAAAGGATTAAGGAAAGGAAAGGAAAGAAGGAAAGGAAAGGAAAGGAAAGGAAAGAAAGGAAAGGAAAGGAAAGGAAAGGAAAGGAAAGGAAAGGAAAAGGAAAGGAAAGGAAAGGAAAAGGAAAGGAAAGGAAAAGGAAAAGGAAAGGAAAGGAAAGGAAAGGAAAGGAAGGAAAGGAAAGGAAAGGAAAGGAAAGGAAAGGAAAGGAAAGGAAAGGAAAGGAAAGGAAAGGAAAGGAAAGGAAAGAAAGGAAAGGAAAGGAAAGGAAAAGGAAAAGGAAAGAAAGAAGAAGGAAGAAAGAAAGAAAGAAGAAAGGAAGGAAAGGAAAGGAAAGGAAAGGAAAGGAAAGGAAAGGAAAGGAAAGAAAGCACTGTCTGCACTTAATTTTATTTTTTTTATCTTGAGGAGGAAAAGACAAAACACTGGAAAACCTGAAGGTTTTCAGGCAATTTACCACAAAAATCTTTAGTTATGGAATCATCCTGTCCCTCTATGTCCAGCAAGAGAGGGTTGGGAGGTGAAATACCTTTTAAAGAAGCAGAACTATGCAGAAAATGAAGTTTTATTGAGGGGTCTTAAAGCTCTGGACAAGGTTCATTTTCCAAGAGGCTTAATTTTGGGGATGGATTTGGGAAGTTGGCATTTTTCTGTTTATAAATATCTTTGTTGCTCTGACTTTTGTTCTACTTCTGGATCTTGCATCAGCTCCCATAGGGAACGAATTGTCCTTTTTATATCTTTTTTTAATCCTTCTTAGATATTTATTCAGCATTGAATACCCCAAAACAGGGTATTTAATATCCCAGTTGGAAAAGGCCTCATTTAGGTTGGAAAAGACCTCAAAAAATCAAGAGATTTGGCAAAGTAATTCCCGCTGATTCTGTGAGATCCCCCAGCAAACCTGGGAATAAATCCAGCAGCCTGACACCTGCAGTGCCAGTGATCCCTAAATCATCATTTTCACTCAGGAAAACAACTTTTAGCTTTTCCAAATCCAACATTAACCAGGGGAACAAAGTTCAGGGAGCCTTTTTTTAATAAAGCAACAGTGAAAAAGCAGCATTGCCCTTGGTAAAGGGCGTGAACTCCTTCAGTGCAGGGGAAAGGCTGGCAAAAATCTCCACGTTTGCTCTGTGTCACTTGGAAATTCTCTCCAAAACAGGCTCTAGGTTTAACATTTGTCACAATTTTTCTCATTTTATTTATCTACAACTCACAGCACATTGTGCACTGCACTGCGATCTCATTTATTAAAAAAGATTTAGGTGATAGTGTGGATAAAATTCTTACTTAAATAACATTTATTGTAGAAAACCCACTCTTTGCTGCCTGAAAACTCTTCCCTCATTTTCACAACATTTCTGCTTCTCATCACGAAAATTAACAGCTCAACTTAATGACCCAAAGGAGGGGTTATTAATTTTGGAAATCAACTTGTCTTGCCCTCCATGACCACGTTTTGCTAAATGTGTCCAGTTCTTTACATGGAAGTGGAAGAAAATCATCCATGAGTGTCCTCCCTGCAGGGAATGCTCACAGGAAGGGGGTGGGATGAATAAATTTCAATTTCAGAGAAGCTTTTCCTCGCTGGCCATCAGCAGCACAGCCCAGGAAGGGATAAAAGGTTTTGTTTGCACCAAACACCTTCAGGGAAGAGAGCAAAAAAAGCTGGGCAAGGAAGGACCTTTCCCCAATCTTCCCAGAGTCAGTGGGATACACATTTGAGGATTTGGACAGAAAATCAAACACCACAGAACACTCGGAGTTGAGCTTTTAAGATGGAAAAGTAATTTTTTTAGCATTATTTGCCCACTCAGGTAATAGAATAGAATCCCAGAATCCCCAAATCATTGAGGTTGGGAAAGATCTCCAAGGTTATTGAGTGCAAGCTCTGCCTGATCCCCACTGTGACCCCAGCCCAGAGCTCTGAGTGCCACGTCCAGGCCTTGGACACCTCCAAACCTCCCTGGGATTGAATATTTCAGCCCAAACTTATATTTTAACATTAAATCCCATATTTTCCCAGTTTTTACTGATGTAAAAAAAAAAAAAATACTGATGTAAATCTCTCTCAGTTTGGGCACCTTACTCTGAGTTTGAAGCTGTTGTAATCCCAGACAGGCCATTTCATCAGTGTCTGTGCTAACCATGAATTGAATACTAAAATGGAAAATCAATGTGTTCTGACCCAAACTGGGCCTGGAAATGTTGGATTTTCAGGAACAAGAGGGAATCAAGTCAATCACCTTGCAAGCAATGAAGAGCATTGATCTCAGTCAACAGCCAGATTTCATTTTTAAAGGTTACCAAGGGCTGAAAGCGATACTTGAGATGTCATGGAGCAATAATAAATAATAACACAAATAAAATAAAAATGTCAATATTTAATATATTAATAACATAATAATAAATAATACCACAAATAATAATATTAATGTTTAATATAATAAATAATAATATAATAACAAAACAATCACATGTAATATCATAATAAACAATATCATAATAAATAATATCATAAATAAAGATTATAATAGTGTTTATATTTAATATAATAAATAATAATATAATAACAAAATAATCACAATCACAAACATGTTAAACACTAGTACAAATATCACAGTTATTTCCCATGTCTTTCAACCCAAAAAATAAAGTTTATTTACATCCTTAAAATCTCTCACAAAAATTGAAAAACATGTTATGCATACAAAATAAAAACTCAGTCATCATTACAAAACCAAAATCTAAACAAAAAAGAAATTAAAAATCAATTATTTTTTAAGAAAAATCAATTAAATCCAACCAATTTTAAAAATCACCAATAATAAACTTACACCATTTTTCAACTTATTAAAAAAAAAAAAACCAATAAATCTCTCAAAACCCTCACACCTAGTCCAAAAAAACCCTAAAAAATTACTAAAACCCTTAAAAAAAACCCAACCAAACACAAGGAGGGAGCCCTGGGGAGCCCACACCAAGTGCTGCCCACGACTCCTCTCCCATGGAGCCCTTCCCCATCTCCAGCAGATTTGACAAAGAGAGGAAATGTTCTCCAGAAAACAACATTTCCCACAGTTGTCTTTAATTGCTGCTGCCCTCTGCTTAGGAGGTTTTATTTTTACTGTTGCCTGATTGAAGCTGTGCCCAAAATCTCAGCCCCCAAACTGCCCAATCGAGCAAAAGCCAGCAAATGAAATCCATGCAAAAGAGACTGTTCTTGTTCTGTTGTTATTTGGGTTGTTCCCACATCCCACAGCACACTTTCCCATTGGCAGGGTTGGGAAAACAGCTTTTAGCAGCTGCTTGTTGGCCTGGTGCTATTTGCTTTATACAGTTCATTACTATTATTATTATTATAATTATTATTATTATTATTATTATTATTATTATTATAATTATTATTATTATTTATTTTTTTAATAATAATAATAATATATAATAATAATAATTTTTATAATAATTATATATACTATTGCTATTATTATTATTACATTGTATATAATTATATGCTATATTATACTATTACTATTATTATTACATTGTATATAATTATATATTATTATATATTATTATATTACATTATATTATATTATATTATATTATATTATATTATATTACATTACATTACATTACATTACATTATATATTTTCTTAGACAATATATATTATATAATGAAAATAATATAATATATAATATATATTATATACTGCATATAATATAGTACATATTATATTTTATACAATATATTTCATATAATATATACGATATATAATATAATAGATAATAGATATATAAGTATAATAATATATAGTATATAGTATATAGTATATAGTATATATTATATAGTATATATATATATTATATAGTATTATATATTATATATTATATACTAATAATATATTATTAGTATATAATATATAATATATAGTATATAATATATAGTGTATTATATATTGTGTATTATATATTTATTATATATTATTAAGATATATGATATATTATATATATTTATATTTTATATATATAATACTATATTTATATATCTAATTTTTTTTAATAGCAGAAAGGTGTTAGAAAGGAAAGCAGGTAAACTGACAAGCAAATTTCTGTTTCTATCCCTGCACCAGGCAATAAAGTTTACAAGCTTTAGATACAAAAGCAAAACATCTAATCTCATTAAAGATTAATTAATGAAACAGGAAAGAAGAGCCAGAGAGAGAAGAACATCCTGATTCTTCTTGGGATGCTTCCCTCAAACCTCCTCATGTTGTCCTGGCCAACTCCTGGTGTTTAAAATCCCAGCACAGGAATCTGCTGTGCACATCTACTCCTGGTTTCCCTGCTCTTTTTTCCCAAAGAAAATTGGAAATTGCTCTGATTTTCCAAAAAGGAGAATTGTTCTGCTCTGCTGGGGTACATGAATGAAAAGAAAGAAATATAGAATAAATCTGGATTTTATAACTTAATTTTCTACGTTTTACTGTGGCAAAGAGCTTTCATTCCCAGCACTGCTGCTTCTTCCTTCTCATCCTGATCTCAGTCTCAAATGGAAGCAGGATGGAACTCCTCATTCCTCGTGATCCCAGTGGGAGAAGCGTTCTCCTCCTCTCCAGGAAATATAATATCAAAATATAAATTCAATTATCAAATATCGAATAAAATATCAAAATTTCGGCCAGTTTTTGCAGAGGGAGGTAGAAATCCCTACTCCAGCTGAAATCAAAGGTCCTGTTGCCACCAAAGCTCATTTTTTAATGTCCACAAGGAGAGCATTTCCCTGGATTTTGAGGGGCCAAGGAAAGGAGACCTTCCAAGCAACAAAACCAATTTCAGGTTTAAAAACCTGAGATTCATCTACATTTCCTTTATACAGCTGAATTTCCATTCTCTTTTTAAGGGTCATGATCATCACAAAGATCAGGAGGAAGGAAAATGAAAAAGTTAAAAATTAGGCAAAAAGATTATTTGAGGCAGATTTATTCTTAGTTTAAAAAAAAAATCTTTGACTTGCAGCCAGTTCAGATGTTGTTCCGAGAGAATAAATCTCCTGATAACGCCACAATTTCACCTTTTTAAAGCAGAACTTCTAAATCATAGCACTGTTTTATGAAAACTCTGTGTGTACACAGCAAATTTTCCCTCTTTTGATACAAAGTGACTGTTTATTCCCTCAATGCCTTATTTATAAAGGCCTCACAAAACAGCCATTCACCCACCAGTGACTCAGATTTTTGGGACTTTCCTGCTCGTCTGGGAATAATGTTTATAATACAAATGTCTGGTTAATGAAAGGGCATTTTCTGTGTGTCACTGACCTTTGTGTGCTGGAAGGAGCAGGGAAACAGCCCCTGGAGCTCCTCCTTTTCTCTTGGAAACTCGGGGTGACAGCGGCAGCGTTTCATTAGCAGGTGACACTGACGGGCCTCTTCTGATCAAGCTTTTTTAATTTTTTTTTTTTTTTTTTTTTTTTGCAACCAACATTTTCCAGCTTAACGCTTTGCTTTCCCTGGAGTTGGATATTGTAATTAGATAGAGTTGGGAGTTGTGGTTTTGAGAGGTTTTCCTTGTTTTTACACTGCCCAATCCATTGGGGGGGGGGTGACAAATCCATGAGAGTGATGTCATGGTGTGAGCAATGGCACAACATGAACACTTAAATTAATTACAAAGAAAAGGAATAATTAGCTGAATTACTTTGTTTGCCTCACAGCTGAGATGGACAAAGAAGAATTTGAATAAGTTAGGGAATTAATTATGGGAAAACCCTTTCTTCTCCTCAAGGAATGGTTGTTTCTAGTGGGTGGGTGTCTTAGTTTGAAAAGCCAGGTGTCTGCTAAGGCAGGAGCCTCCCTTGAAATGGAAAATGTAAACCCCTTCCCTCTGGATTATTATAATTTGGAAATTAAGGGGCTCTCAGGCAAAGATATGGGAATAGGAATGACAGTTCTTTATTAGAAAAGAAAATAAAAATAAATGAAATAATACAAAGCAACACTGCCAGAGTGAGAGCAGTCCCTGCCCCCTGTGTGCCAGGGGGTGTCCCAGCCCCATCCCAGGGGGCTCAGCCCTCCTGCAGTGCCAGCTGTGGCTCTGCTGCAGCAGGGATCCTGCACAAGGGGGGAGTTTTCCTCTGCAGCTCCAGGGCAAGAGGCAGCTGCTCCTCTGGCAATGCCCTGGAAAGGCTGCTGTGCTGTTCAAGGCTTTGCAAGGGTCTTCATGGTGAGAGAGATGGACGAGAATCTCTGGCTTCATAATCAGAAGGCTGGATTGATTATTTTATGATATATAACACATTATGACTGTACTAATAGGAATAGAGAGGAAGTTCAGAACTGCTAGCTAAGGATAGAATAGAATCTGATAACAAGAGAGCTCTCTGTGAATGGATTTATTATTTTATGATATATAACACATTATGACTGTATAATAGGAATGGAGGAAAGTTCAGAAGCTGCTAAGCTAAGGATAGAATAGGAATTGATAACAAGAGAGCTCTCTTTGAATGGATTTATTATTTTATGATATATATACATTATGACTGTACTAATAGGAATAGAGAGAAAAGTTCAGAGCTGCTAAGCTAAGAAGGAATTGGAATCCAATAACAAGGGAGCTCTCTGTGAATCTGTCCCAGAGAACTTGGTCCCTGATTGGCCCTTAATTGTAAACATGGAACGTGGGCCAATCCCAGTTGCAGCTGTTACATCCCACATCAGCAGATAACAACCATTTACAATTCTCCTTCTGGGGCCTCAGCTTCCCAGAAGAGGAAAAATCCCAAAGAAAGGATTTTTATGAAAAGATGTCGGTGACCCTGTGCTGCTGTGCCAGCACCTCAGATTGGATCCAGGCAGGAATGCTTGGCTCCTCCCCTGGGCGGAGCATCTCCCCATGGGATGCTGGGATTGGCTCAGCCCTGCAGGGACACTCAGTGGCCATGGACAGCAGAGATCTCCTGGAGGGAGGGTTGGCTGTGGGAGAGAGAAAGGAAAAACTGCCCAGGAACAGCAGAGAACTGCCCCAGCTCAAAAAATGAAAACAGAACACACACCCCCATTTCCAACCTCAGACAATGAGAAAGGTCTGATCCATGGATTCCCCATCCTTGTGGGATATGCAAGGAACACCGGATGGGTGACAAGGTGGGGATCAGCCACAAGTTGGGCTCGATGACCTTGGAGGGCCTTTCCAACCTCAGGGATTCTGGGATTCCACGGTCTGGAGGTGGTTCCTGCACATCCCGTTTGTCTCTCTGAGCACAGGGAGTTCCTGTGTCCCCACTGCTGGGACAGGGACACTTGGAGCTCCCCCCACGCTGCACTGGGATGTTTGTGGTGACTGCAAATCCTGATTTCATTTGTGTCCCATTCCTCCCTCCCTGCTTCTTGCACCAGAAGATAGCACAGCCTCAGTAATTCCCTTTCCAGGACTTCCATTGGCTTTTCCACTCAGTAATACCAATTTCCCTCTTCAATATCTTGGCATTTACCCCCTCTTAAAACCTTATCTCTCTGACCCCTCGTTTCTGATGGAGGAAGAGCCTAAAAAAAAGGTGACAAAAACACTGAAAGGCAAAATTTTGCAAATCATTTTCCCAACTTGAAGCTTCTCTCAACATTTCAATTCCCAGAAGGACAAAAGAAGGTTGGAAGTGTCACCTGGTCCAATCTGAACCTCCCCTGTGCAGTTTGGGGCCATTTCCTCTCATCCTTTCCCTTGGGAAAAGGGACGCGATGTCCCCTCACTGCTCCCTCCTGAGAGGTTAAAAAGAACCTTTTAGAAAGGTTTTAAAAGCAATTTTAAATTTCTTTTGCCTCTCACACCTGAGTATGAATCCTCCTGTCAATGCCCTGCAATTCTCAGGGGTTTTTTTTTCATTTTTACACATCCTCTGTTGCTGTTACTGAAAGTTGGGCGCAGAAGAAGAGAAACCAAGTGGCTGAAGGGTGCAAAGAGTAAAACAGAGCCTTGAAAAACATCTGCCAAACACAGATATGAAATAAACTGAAAAAGGGAAAGGACTTCTGCTCTCTGTTTCACTTCTCAGGTACACTACATTTAAAAGTCAGCACAGGCTAAAAGGGCTTTTTTAGGTAGAATCCCAGGATGGTTTGGGGTGGGAGGGACCTTAAAACCATCTCATTCCACCTCTGCCAGGGCACCTCCCACTGTGCCAGGCTGCTCCCAGCCCCGATGCCCAACCTGGCCTTGGGCACTGCCAGGGATCCAAAGCTTCTCTAGGAATTCTATTCCAGGGCTCCTCACCCGCCTAGGGAACTATTCCTAATTCCCAATATCCCACCTGTCCCTGCCCCCTGGCAGTTTAAAACCATCTCTCACACTCTCAACCCTCCCTCACACTCTCTGCCCCTATAAAAAGTCCCTCTCCCTCCTTTTTATGATCCCTGGAAGGGGCTCTGAGGTCTCCCCAGAGCCTTCTCTTCTCCTGGTGTGCACTTCCAGCTCTCCCAAGGAGAATAAACACCCACAAACCCCACTGGAGTGCTCTGAGAGCAGGAACCCCATGGGAAAAGTTTAAAAAAAATACCACTCTTTTTTTTCTTTTTTTTCTTTTTTTTTTTTTTTTTTCCTGGCTGATCTGCTGCTGGTGGCTGAACAATGTGCACTTAAATCTGCCAGTGCTCCCTGTGTTTCCATCAGCTTGTGTCCCATTGTCCATTCTCCAGTGTCATTCAGCCTTATAACATCTGAACAAAACCAGGGCAGCAGGAGTGACTGGTGATTAACTGCCCTGGGCCTTGTCACCCCAGGGAAAGCAGAGATTGAGCTCAGGGAATTTCTTTAATTAATTTTAACCTCACTGCCTTCAGATCTGCATCTCCAAGTGCCGTGGTTTGGAAGGGCAGAGCTGGGAGCCAAGGGTTGATGTGGAGATATAAATTGATGTATTTGTATATGGGCACAGCATTGACTAAAAACTTCTTGGAGCCTTTTCTTATTTCTCAGGGGAGTTTCTGGCACAGGCATTGACCTTCTTCGTGCCCCCAGCTCTCTGGGGATGAGATTCCAGCCAGGAAGCAGCCAGAGAAGCACCTCAGCACTACATGGCAGCCTCAAAGTAAGGCTTGGATGGCCCTGACCGGGATGGCAAAAGAGAATTTTGGAAAAGCCCTCCCAGCCCATGGAGTCCCAGCTGTGTCCCATGCCCACCTTGTCCCCAGCACATTCACCTCACTCCTGGTGCTCAGTCACCTCCTCCGATTCTCTGCACAGCTCAAGGAGGTGCACCAGGCTTTAAAAAGGGGTCAAATTCTGTTTCATGGGCACCTCTGGGCAGCCTCATGGGACCTGGGGATGAGGGGCCCTTGTTTCCAAACAGGATGGTCCAAGGAAGGAGAAGAAGCTCACAGAATTCTGGAATTCTTGAGGCTGGCACAGCCCTGCCAGCCCATGCAGTGCCAGCTGTGCCCACCTTGTGCCCAGCCCAGAGCACTCAGTGCCACCTCCAGGGACACCTGCAGGGATGGGCACTGCAAAGCTCCCTGGGCAGCTCTTTCCAGTATTTAACAACCTTGTCCTTGGAGAAATGCCTTCTGAGTTCCTCCCTTTTCCCTGCCATACTCAATCCCAGTCCAACCTTTAGACGTCTACACCAAGAACAGAATTTGCCCTGTGACATTTTGGAGGCCAGTGATGCTCAGCAACCTCCCTGAGGATGAAAACCAAAGGAAGTGAAAACATCGCAGTGAACCTTGCAGCTTCTCCAAAAATCAACTTTCACACCTGCAATTTTTGCCCTAAAACCATGAGCTGGAACATCAGAAGGGGCTGCCCAGGGAGCTTTGCAGTGCCCATCCCTGCAGGTGTCCCCTGGAGGTGGCACTGAGTGCTCTGGGCTGGGCACAAGGTGGGCACAGCTGGCACTGCATGGGCTGGCAGGGCTGTGCCAACCTCAATTATTCCAGGATTTTGTGAGCTGTTTCTCTTTCTTTGGACCATCCTGTTTAGAAGCAAGAGTCCCTCATTCCCAGGTCCCATGAGGCTGCCCCTGAAACAGAATTTGACCCCTTTTTAAAGCCTGGTGCACCTCCTTGAGCTGTGCAGAGAATCTGAGGAGGTGACTGAGCACCAGGAGTGAGGTGAATGTGCAACACCCCCCCAGCAGCTGGGTAACGAAGGGTAATGTTCACTAATTTGTTAATTATGGAAGTTTTGCAGCTCAATGCTTCATATTGACCAAATTGCCAGTTTGGCTCTGCACAATTACTGTCTGCCTTGATAAATATCCCTTTAATTGGCCAAGCTTGCGTGAGATGAACTTTTAAATCACAGCATTTCCACACAATGCAGTGTGAAATTTCTTTCCTCCCTTCTTTATTTTATTTCCCCTAGAAATGAGTCACAAAGAACTGTGTTTAAGATATATTGCTATCTCCTTTTTAAGTGGAGTCAGAATGGCTGCACCAAAGCCCAAACGTTGCCAGCATTTGGTGCCAACACTTTGATCCATCCACATGAACTGGATATAGACATAAGAGCTTACTAAACAAACTGGACAGAGTCCCAGTGGGAACACTCAAAAATGTATTAATCAAAGTCAAGCGGCAGAGCAAATTGAACCAGTTCATTAATTATGAAAATTCTCTCACCAAGTGACATGTTGTTAACTGTGTGAGGGCTTAACACGTTTCAATCCGTGGGCTTCCCTCCCTAGGTGCAAAATTTAGTTAGAAATTGGAGTTTTCTTCCTTTTTTGCCTTCCCCTTCTGTGGGTTTCTAACCAGGAAGAAAGGGTAGAGCCAGCAGCGTGGACACAGCACTGGCTGCAGGAAGAGGCTTTGCAAAGGTCACTGCTGAAAAGAGTCGAGGGAAAATGGGATGGTCAAGAATTTTGAGAAGAAAACTCTTGAAGGAAAGGTTGGAAAAGACATTTGGGGTCATCCAGTGCCGCCAGCACCACCCCAAACCCTGTCCCCAAGGGCCACATCCGGATTCCTCCTGAACACTCCCAGACTCCAAACCTCCCTGGGTGGATCATCCCAAGCTGTGAGCACCCTTGCAGGGAAAAATAACTTTTAATCTCTAATCTGAACCTAATTAGAGGAGTTATCTTGTCACCGGTTACCTCTTAAATAAAGACCAGAAAGCCACAGGTGCCCACAATACCCATCCACATTGTTTTTCCTTGCTCCCAGCAATGGAATATTTGGTTCCAGATTAAAACCTGGGGGAAAAAATGTATTTTTAAGGTGTCTTTTGCTGAATAGGGTCTCAGACCAAATCACTAGAGACAGCTTGAGATTCCCAGTAGAGATGCAAAGGTGATTTGTTTACAGTCCCTTTAGAAAAGGGGAGCAAGGTGAGTGGGAATTATCAAGGGTTGGGAAGGAATATTGGGTTTGGGATGCTGGGCTCACCTATGGATGCTGTAATTATCAGCTTCATGATATTGAAATTTTCTCATCTCCTGGTTTTTAGCACTTCTGTAAATCACAGGTCTTTAGAAAAAACATAAAAGAATGTGGTTTCAGAGCTTTTTGCTTTTCAGAGCGATTTAAACAAACACATTTCTAGCGCAGGAAAGAAGAGAAAACCTCAATTCCAGCCCTCCAGAAGTTGGACATGAGGCAGCCAGTTGGGATTCCTCTGCAATCAATAAGGACAGGCAGGTCCCAGGGGGATTCACCCTCCCAATCCCACTCACCTCTCCTGGAATGGGATCAATCCTGAGCTGCTGCCTTAAATTAAGGCCTGAACTGTTGGAACCCTGAATGCTGAGAATTCCAGACTTTCTGTGCTGCCAGGCACTGACCCCCCAGAGAACACTGCATTGACCTGAGGGCCTGGAGAAGCTTCCAGAATGGAATGACAGAGCTGGGATTGTGGGGGTGGAGTTTGGATAGAAGTGTGTGATATCACAGGGTGGGAAACTCAGAGTTTCAGGGTTTAGAATACAGGAATAGATAGAAAGCAAGATGGAGGTTTTGGGGTGGAGGCTGCTCCTCCTTCTTCATATTCTTCTTATCCTTCTTCATCTTCTTGCTCTTCTTCATCCTTCTTCATCTTCTTCATCCTCCTTCATCATCTTCTTCTCCTTCTCCTTCTCCTTCTTCTCCTCCTTCTCCTTCTCCTTCTCCTTCTTCTCCTTCTTCTCCTCCTCCTTCTTCTTCCCCTTGTTCTCCTTCTCCATGGGTTTGGGTGGTTTTGTGTCATTGGATAAAAGAGTCCCCATTGCGGGCACGGGTGGTTGGGTATTGGGTTAAAAGTGAAAATAATTGAGGTGTCATTTCTTAATTGGACAGTTTATCCTTCAAAGGCCTTGGAGAGAGAAATGCATCACCATTTTTTTTACCTTGTTAGAGTAAAATACTGCAGAGCTCAGGGTTTGTGAGACTGTGACAGAGATAAGGACTGATAAACATCTGAGTCCCAACAAGAAATGCCCTCTCACACATTTAATCCCAACCTTAGCAGAAAAGAAGCAAAGAATCCATTACTGAACCTGGAGGCCACCAAAGATTTCCAGGAGGATTTTCACCCCCAGTGAATATTCACATGATGTAAAATATCCCCGGCTTTGACCCAAAGCATTCAACAACATTTAAGCAAAGGATGTGGGCATTCAAACTTTGCTCCTGTCATCCAAAAGTACTTCCATAAATTCTCTAATCTGCACTGACTAATTTTTAAAAATTGTTCTAAATTTTTCCTGAAATTTTTTTTTGTCTTCTTCTCCATATTGAAATTAAATTTAAGGCTGAGAGTTCAACTTTTAGGGTGAAATTAAATTCTCTTTTGCACAGTGCTGTTGATTAATTATTATCCACTGAAACCCTCCACAGATTCCAAGGTGTGTCACACATCTACCAAGTGAGGATATGGGAAATATTCCAAGAAAAAGGCAGGTCCAGGAATTAAATCCAAGCTGTTTGTCAGCTGTAAATTCAATATTAGGGGAGTTACCAAACAGGAGGCTGAGCTTTGCTCAAACATTGACTGAGATCCTGAGCTTTGACTGAAATTAAAGGATTTTTTCTGGGAATAACTGAATTTTATCCCTGCGGGTGTCTGGTCAGGGAAAGGTGATCATCTTTTTGCTTTCCCTAAGGAATAGTCAGATGAAAGATGATTTTTTTAATCCCTCATTATCCCTAAATTCTCCCAAACCCCACAGCATTCCTATAAAATCCCCTTTTTTTTTTTTTTAACAGCAGCAATCAGGACTTAAAGAGACTGCTCAGTATATTTAATTATTATATATTGAATAGTATTATATATTGAATAGTATTATATTATATTATATTATATTATATTATATTATATTATATCATATTATACTGATTAAACTATATATTAAATTGTATAATGTTTAGTGTATATTATCACATATAATACAGACTATATTAAAATGTATTTTATAATAATAACAGTATATTTTTATATACAATGTGTAATTTTTAATATTGATTAATTAATATAATTAATTAATTTTATCTGCTTTTATCCAACTGTTCCCATCCTGGAAATATTAAACATGTTTTTTTGGGAAGCCACTGAGGAGGAAAATTTGACTCTCCAAGGGCCTGGGGGAAAGGGGGAAATTCCTTTGGTCCCACTGCAGAACCAGGGCAAGGTTGTGCCTAAATCCTTGTTTTTTACAGGGAAAATGGGATTTTCCTAAATATCTGAAGTGCTAAAAAAAAAAATAAAAACCAGTTTGGGGCAAGAGAAAAACCTGCTTTGCTCTGTGGAGTCCATGAATAGGGAAGGGTTTATCCTGAAATGAAGGAAGTGGGGGTTGGTTTATTCATGAAAATAATAAATTGGGTAAATCTCTCTTTGTGTGGTTATGGAGAGAAATGTTCTTTACTTACACTTAAAAAATCCTCAAAGGCACTGCTAACACAGACACGCAGCATCATCTAGTGACCACAGCAGGATAAGGCAGGAAAAATTTGGGAATGACCTCCTATACACACATTTAAGGCTGAAGATGAGATAAAAACCTGGATTTTATTCCCTTGTTTCATCAAGGTTTTGTTCCAGCCTAAAATTAACCACTTCCTACAAAAAATCCACTAGATGGAAAATCTCTCTCCCTAAAAACAAAAATTAAGAAAAAAAGTTTCCCAGATCTCGCACAACAAAAATAATCAAAAAAGGAACGTGAAATTCTTGGAAATTGTTGCTGTGTTAATAAAAAATTTGCATTTCACACCCTGCTTTTAAGCAGGTGTAAAATCATTGAGATCTCCATGGTACAGAGTGAGAATTATCTGTGTCTTTATTTAAGGGTTCAGAAATTAGTCTAAAACCTATTAAAATCCAGGAAATTGGATATTTTAATTAATAATTTTATTTAACAACTGGTGTCTACCCTACCTGACTGCATGAAGTTCTACTTCAGCAGAATTAATTTTTCCTTCTTTTTTTCACATTTAAATATTGCTTTTATTTCATGGAAAAAGCCATCAGAGGCAGATCATTTCCATCTGCCTTTTTTTAACCACTTCCATGCTCCAGCTGCTCCCCAGATGATTTCTATCATTGACCCACGGGACAAAATTCACAATTCCATGGGTAAACAAATTACAGGCAATGAGACCAAAGTGGCAAATTGGTGGCTGTGGACATCAGCAATTCCAGATCTAAACCCCTGGGGGCTAATTTGGAATGTGATCCACACCCGCTAATCTTGGAAAAATTCATCCCAGCCATGATTGGAGGGAAGTTGGAAGCAGAGTTCTCCTTCTTGGGTCCCACCCCATGTGCAGAACTTGGAGCTCTGGGAGGAATCCTGCAGGAATTCCTGGATTTGGGGGTTAGGGGGAGGTTTTGGTGCTGGGACTGGCAATTTTATTCATGGTCAGTGATTTTAGGGGTCTTTCCCAACTTATGGTTCTGTGATTCTCTGAATCAGCCGGGTTTGGACAGGAATCCCCTGCCAGGGATGGCTCTGGAAGGAACCTGGACACAGGGAGTGAGTCCTGAGGGGATGGAACTCAAATCACAGGGGGAAGGCAGAGGGAATCAGAGAAAAGGATTAACAAAATCTGGATTTGGGTTGGGAGGGAACTTAAAACTCATCCCATCCCACCCCTGCCATGGCAGGGACACCTCCCACTGTCCCCAGTGTCCAGCCTGGCCTTGGGCACTGCTAGGGATCCAGGGGCAGCCCCAGCTGCTCTGAAATTCTATTTCAGCCTCTCCCCACCTTCCCAGGTGGGAATTTCTTCCTAATATCTGATCTGAACCTACAAAATGTTCAGTGTGAAGCCATTCCCTGTGTGCTGTCCCTGCATCCCCTGGCAATTGTCTCTCTCCAGCTTTCCTGGGGCTCCTCCAGGCCCTGCAAGGCCGCCCTGAGCTCAGCCCAAAGCTTCTCCTGTGCAGGTGAGCAATGCCAGCTGTGCCAGCCTTTCCTGCCAGCAGAGCTGCTCCATCCTCTGCCCATCCTGCTTCCAAATCCCCTCCATCCATCAAGGGTTCCATGCCAATCATCCTCCCTGATTTCCCCAAATGATGCTCAACAGGTGAACACTTAATCCCATTATTTCCTATTTTATGGGTCATTTTCCCTCCCAGCCCCATGGAACAACTTCATTGAATCATTATTCGTCTCTTTAATTTTCATGAAAGCCCCCATGAAAATTCATCTGATTATTTAAAGAAATTAATTTAAATGAATGACGTTTTGGGGATCCAGATTCCCCCAGTCTCCAGAAATTCCTAAACATGGGAAAGGAGCTGTTTTGAGGCATTTCTGATATGACTTGATTTTGCCTGAAAATCGCTCAAATCCAAAGGCTGATCTATCTGCCACAATAGAAAAGCTCTAATTTTGGGAGAGTGGAAAAATTCCCCTGAGTAGCTGAACTATAAAAAAGTAGACTCAGGGAAAAAAAAATAAAATTAATAATTCAGGTAAAAGAAATATCTGATATCTACACATCTATCATTATAAACCTCTCTGTTAATCCACCTCTTTAAATAATATATCTGCCACAAAAAGGCATAATCCTCCACCGAGAAAAGAAAAAAAAAAGAGTTAGTTATTGTGATTTTTGAGGGCAGGAAGGTGAAACATCTCAAATTTTCCCAGCCAGATGCTGTCCTGACAATGTGAGGATCCCCCACCCTTGCAAGAGCCGTTTTGTGTCCACATGTGCCAATTTTGGTCCTTTGAAAGCCTTCAGAAGTCAGGTTTAGCACACATGAGTGCAGCTGATGCCTTTGATTGAGGATATTGTTATTGCTGCACACACTTGTGTCACATTTGCTCGTCTGAGAGCACCCTCGGAGGAGTTTCTGCAGCACAGCCCTCCCCTGTTTGATTTTACACGTGTTTGTTCTCCTGAGAGGCTTTTAGCCCTCAGGTAAGGATTAGACAGTGATTTGGCTGCCTTAAAAGACAGGAAAAAAATAGATTCTGCTGTCGTCCTCAGCAGCCTCGTGTTTTTTGCCACACTGGGGATGCTGCTTCTTCCAGAGGATGAAAAATTGAATAATTTTGGTAAACTGAGGCACAGGATCTCAGATTATGAGGAGCTGGAAGGGATCTGGTGGAATCTGAAATGCAGGGAACTCTCAGAACTTTGGGCCTGGAAGACAAAGCTCAGAATGAAACCCAGGATTTGATCTGAGACCTTGGGAAAGGCTCCCAAACTGAGGGGCTGGAAGGGAAAATGGGGATTTGTGGTTTAAAGCAGAGACAGGTTAAGCTAAGAAAAGGGAAGTTCAGAGTTTTAGAGTTTAAGATATAAAAATAAAAGCAGTTCCAGAGGTAAACAAGGAGTTGAGAATGCAGCACTGTAGGTTTGTGTGTCAGAACATGATTGGCTAAGGAAGCTCACACTGTACATGGGTCCATGAGATGAAATATTTAAGGATTGGGTCAAAAACATAAATATCCTTATTAGCAGTGTTTTATTGGTCAATAAATCCTTAAAAAGTCTTGTAACTGAGGGCCTTGGGCCCTTCTGAACCATGCAGTGAAGATGTGAGCTGGACTCACCCTTCCTGCCTGTGTAGAAAATAAGAAAAATAAACTGTATCATCAAAACCAATTCAGAGGTCCCATCTCAAATTCCTTCTACAATTCCCCACAAGTGAATTATCCCAGGATCCATGAGGATCATCGAGTCCAGCTCTTCAGAGAGTGGCCCAAACTGGGACCAGCCAGGGGATTTAGCGCCAGGATTTCCGCCTCAGTGCTGAGGGGAAACCTCACACACAAAATTCAGATCTGGGGTCCTCGACACGAGGAAGTTGTGCAGCTCTTGGAACAGGTCCAGAGGAGGCCATCAATGGATCCCAGGGCTGGGAGAGCTGGGGGTGCTCTCCTGGAGAGGAGAAGCTGCAGGGAGAGCTCAGAGCCCCTGGCAGGGCCTGAGGGGCTCCAGGAGAGCTGAGAGGGACTGGGGACAAGGATGCAGGGACAGCACACAGGGAATGGCTTTCCAGTGCCAGAGGGCAGGGCTGGCTGGGATCTGGGCAATGAGGAATTGTTCCCTTTGAGGGTGGGCAGGCCCTGGCACAGGGTGCCCAGAGCAGCTGGGGCTGCCCCTGCATCCCTGGCAGTGCCCAAGGCCAGGCTGGACACTGGGGACAGTGGGAGGTGTCCCTGCCATGGCAGGGGTGGCACTGGAAGATCTTTATTAAGGTCCCTCCCAACCCAAATCCAGATTTTGTTAATCCTTCTCTCTGATTCCCTCTGCCTTCCCCCTGTGATTTGAGTTCCATCCCCTCAGGACTCACTCCCTGTGTCCAGGTTCCTTCCAGAACCTTCCCTGGCAGGGATCCCTGTGCAAACCCAGCTGGGAATGGTCCCAGTGCCAGAGGGCAGGGCTGGGTGGGATCCTGGCAATGAGGAATTGTTCCCTGGCAGGGTGGGCAGGGCTGGCATGGAATTCCATCCCTGCATCCCTGGCAGTGCCCAAGGCCAGGCTGGACACTGGGGACAGTGGGAGGTGTCCCTGCCATGGCACTGGATGATCTTTATTGTCCTTTCCAAGCTAAACTTTTCCATGATTTTATGATTCTTCCTTTGACAGCAGCACAAGCCCCAGGCCTGGGATCTCTGCCTGAGCAGAATCAGGATTTGTGTGGAGGAAACCTGGCTGGGAAAGGGTTCCCAGACAATTTGTACCTCAGGAACAGCAACAAGTGCAGGAGGAAATGTTCTCTGATTCAAATCCCTGACATGCCAGCAAATGGTGTTAGAGATTCATTCTGTGATAAGTGGAATTAATGCCCAGGTTTCACCAGATGTGTGTAAAGAAGAAATTAAACTTTTTTAGGGAACCAGGTGACTAAAAAATGAAGCCCCCATTGTTGATCAAAGCATCAGCACAGAGCTAATCCTGAGGAGAAACCATCTGGTTTAAAAGCATTTGGTTTCAATATGGGGGAAAAAAGAGAACTTGGGCTACTGATCAACAGATCTGGCTTTGCTTCTGCTGTTTTATTAGGAATTATAGCAGAGAAAATCAGAAAAGCCAACAAAGAAAGCAGCAAGGAAGCACCAAACAGAAGCTGTGGCAGGGTGAGGCAGAGAAAAAGCTGAGAGAGTGAATTTTTAATGCCAGCACTGTCAGAAAAGCCTGGAATCTGTTGCAAAGATGCTTCTCCTGCTTTATCCAAAGACATCAGACATTGATCCAAGCCTCTGGTTCAAACTGGAAACACCTGGTGGTGCTCAAACTTCTGCCCAAATGCTTGAGGCTGAAAAGGGGACAACAGGGGGTTCTCACCCACTTCTGGGAGATGCTCCAGAGCATTATTTTCTTTTCATTATTTCATAATTTAAAGCAATTTTCTATTGCTTTAGGTGTTGTAGTAAATAGGTAGCACTGATTTAGGTGACAAAGGTGGTCAGGGAGTCACCCTTGGTGCTGTCCCTGGGGCCTGCCAGGCTCTAAATGAGCTCAGCAGAGCCTCAGTCCATGATTTTTCCACCACAGTGGCCACAGCTCAATGTGTCATCAACAAAATTTGCAACGTAAAAAATATTTAATTTTATTTTTTCCTCACCAAAAAGCAGGAGGAACCCACTGTGCCAAAGTCGCTGGTTCTTCCACGAAGCTCAGCCACTTTTGAATGACACAACCTCGGCTGGGCTGAGTCCTTTTAGTCCGGAATGGGATAAGGATTTGTCTGGCGATGCTGCCACATTTTATAGCTAATTATGCTGTTAATGATGATCGCCTGGATTGCTGCTGATGCGAGGGAAAGAAATGTCAAATAATTCAGCTTGGAAGGACCTGGGGAAGAAAAGGAAGTTTCAGGGAGTCCTCACTGCAGGCTTGCTGTAAAAATGAGCGAGAGGGGATTTTTATAGGGACAGAGACAGACAGGACAAAGGGCAAAAGTTTTTTAAGGGCCTTGTGTCGATTTTTTTGCTTCTTTTCTGCCAGGGTTGGGATTAAATGTGTGAGAGGGTATTCCTTGTTGGGGCTCAGATGTTTATCAGTTCTTATCTTTGTCACAGTCTCACAAACCCTGAGTTCTGCAGCACTTCACTCCAACAAACTAAAAATGGAGCCCTGTCTCTCTCTCTCCAAGGCCTTTGAAGGATAAACTGTCCAATTTAGAAATGACACCTCAATTATTTTCACTTTTAACCCAACACCCAACCACCCGTGCCTGCAATGGGGACTTTTTTATCCAATGACACAAAACCACCCAAACCCATGGAGAAGAAGGTGGAGAAGAAGGAGCAGCCTCCACCCTAAAACTTCCATCTTGCTTTCTATCTATTCCTGTATTCTAAACCCTGAAACTCTGAGTTTCCCACCCTGTGATATCACACACTCCTGTTCAAACTCCACACCTTTAATCTCAGTTTTATTATTGAATTTTGGAAGCTTCTCCATGGCCTCAGGTCAATCCAGTGTTCTCCTGGGGGTCAATGCCTGGCAGCACTGGAATTCTGGAATTCTCAGTGCCTGGGGTTCCAACAGCCTTGGGCACTGCCAGGGATCCAGGGATGGAATTCCATCCCAGCCCTGCCCACCCTGCCAGGGAACAATTCCTTATTGCCAAGATCCCACCCAGCCCTGCCCTCTGGCACTGGCAGCCATTCCCTGGGTGCTGTCCCTGCATCCCCTGGCAATTGTCTCTCTCCAGCTTTCCTGGGGCTCCTCCAGGCCCTGCAAGGCCGCCCTGAGCTCAGCCCAAAGCTTCTCCTGTGCAGGTGAGCAATGCCAGCTGTGCCAGCCTTTCCTGCCAGCAGAGCTGCTCCATCCTCTGCCCATCCTGGAGCCTCCTCTGGGCTCTGCAGCAGCTCCAGCTCCTCCCTGCGCTGGGATCCAGGTTTGGATGCAGTAGGAAGTGGGAATGCTCTTATTCACCTCACTGGAGCTTTGGAAGTGTCTGCAGCTGACAGGAATTCACAGAGAATTAATATCATGCATTGGCACAGCTGAAAATTCCTGATTATTCCATTTCCACAATTAGCAGCCAACACAACTGCCCTGAAATCTTTTTGTCCAATCAAATCTCTTCTGGGACGCTTCTACTTTTGTAGTTGTCGTGATTTATTTTACTGCTGGGGCTTTTTTGTGCTCTATGACTCAAACCAATAAAGTGACTCCATGCTGGTGATAAAAGCTTTGGGCTGGAGGAATCCCACTGTTGTGATGGATCAGGGCATCTCTGCCTCCCAGACAGAACTCATGGGAAAAGATGAAAGAAGCACATTCCCATCCTTTCTTCTTCCCTGAGGAGAAATATCCCTGGAGCCTTGCAAGAAGTGGGTGTCAACCCTTATGAAAATCAGATTATAATGAGCTGGCAAGGCTACTATTGTTGGTTACATGAACAACACAAGACTGACATGTAAACAAAACTGAACGTTTTGATTTTTAAACCAGGATTAAAGTCGGTTTTCAGTGATCAGGACTCCTGGCACAGAGTGCTCCAAACACCACCTCAGACATTTTTCCTTCCCTTTCATTTCTTAAGGCATTAAAATGAGATTTCATCATGTGAGCACGGGGTAAACAAAACCTCGGGACAGCACTTAGGACCCAGCCTTTGTTCGGTTCTAATCTCCTGAGCTTCTGGCTCTGTCCTGGCTGTCCTTAGGGAGATTGAGGTGTTCCTTTTCTGTGCCCTGTTTGTTCCCAGCATTCAGGCTCCAAACCCATCCCAAAGGTGAGATTTACTGTACCAAACACCAGCTCAGGGCTGTTTGAGGGACACAATGCAGGGAGCCTTTGTGCGCTCTGCCAGTGACACATTAACCCTCATCTGGAGATATTCCAGGTGTTTATTTCAGCCATCTGAAGCCTAAATGTACAGATTTCCAAGAGCTGTCACAGTTCAGTTGTTGTTTATTTTTTGTCTTTCTTTTTTTGGGGTGTGCAGGGTCAGAGTTTCAGCTGCTCGTTCAGACACAACGTCATAAAAATCATAAAATCACGGAATGGATTGGGTTTAATCCATGAAGTAAAAAAAAGATACTAACAAGTCTTTTGTGGAGAACAAATTCACCCATTTTCATCTTGTATCCAAAAACTGCAAAGCTAAAACCATCTCAGAGCTGCAATGGGGAGTGAGGCCCAGCTCAGTGTCTCGGTTGGCAAACACCTGAAAACTTATGCCTCAAAAACTTCCTTTAAAACTAAAACCTGCCCTTTTTTTCATACCAAAAGCCCTGGGAGAAGGGGTTACACAAATTCAGATATTGCAGGAGTAGCAGCTGACATCTGGCAGAATAAATTAATTCCTGCTTTTCTTCTGAGCCTCAGTTTTAAGCATCTGGTCCTGGCCTGGAGGACAAGATCCTAAAATCCAGCGAGTCCATGTATACAAAAATAAAGTTGTCAGCCTCTAAAGTGATGTGAAGAGGATGTGGAGCAAGAGGAATCTCAGAGGGAGGTTTGATTTTTATTTTTCTATTAAAAGCACAAAGCATTTTTGCCATAACTCTGTTATTTCTCACCGTGCTCGTGCGTCCTCGCTCTGAGTTTTTCCTCCCGGAATGATAAATTGCAAATAATTTTTTTACTCCCGAGATATTTCCAAAGGGGAAAAAAACCCTGACATTTAAAATCTGCATGCTTAGCAGGTCATTAATTACCTCATTTAAGAGCTGACAGGTCTCATGTCAGGCTCGACACTGTTTTTCAAGCTGTCACACCCACGCTCTGCCTAAAAGCTGTGGAGTACAAGCGTCATCATTTATAATGCAAAAAGGGATCATTGATTATGCCCTGATTATTCATCATAATGCTTTCTTTCATGTCTACTTAATCATTGTGGTTTCTTGGAATATGCAAACCTTTCAGGCAAATCTTGCTGCGGAGCAATCCAAACAGAGCTGGGAGCTGACACCAGCTGGGCAAATAGGGCAAAAAGAGGGAACAAGGCAGGGCACAAACCCCACCTCTGCTGGAGGAAGGGGTTTGGGGTGGGGATAGGGAGAAAGGACCTGTAGGATCTGCAGGGTTGAGTCCCAGTGCTGGAGGAATTCCTGGCTCGGGGTTTGCTGTGATGTCTTTGGGATGATTGTGGCAAACCCGGCCCTCTCCACACAGGGGATCGGAGTAAAAGCATCTGGAAAAGAGAATTCACAGAATTCAAAGAATTCACAAAAATAATTTGCATTGAGGTTGGAAAAGCCTTCCCAGCCCATGCAGTGCCAGCTGTGCCCACCATGTGCCCAGCCCAGAGCACTCAGTGCCACCTCCAGGGCACACCTGCAGGGATGGGCACTGCAAAGCTCCCTGGGCAGCCCCTGCCAAGGCCTGAGCTCCCTTTCCATGGGCAAATTGCTGCTGCTGTCCCAGCTGGGCCTGCCCTGGCCCAGCCTGAGGCCGCTCCCTCTGCTCCTGTCCCTGTTCCCTGGGAGCAGAGCCCGACCCCCCCGGCTGTGCCCTCCTGGCAGGGCCTTGTGCAGAGCCACGAGGGCCCCTGAGCCTCCCTTGCTCTCTTCCCTCCTCCTTTTCTCTTATCTTTTGTTATCTCTAGACATAACAGTGAGGTCAGATAATTATTTCCACCAAAAAATTCCCTTCATGACTCTTAAGATATAACTTCTAGGAAAAGCTGATGTGGCAGCAAAGTCTTCCAAAGAAAAAGATTTTTTTCCACTAAGGAGTTCAGGGATGGTCAACACCTTCCTGGAACCCTGTGGATGTTCTTGTTCTTGGGGCTGTTGCTGCTGCCAGACTGATTTGTTGAGGCACTCATGTTCCCCACTCGCGCTGCACACCAAGGGCTGGCAGTGCCACCAGCACTGTCACAGTGTCACAGTGTCACAGTGTCACTTTGAGTTTTCACTGATCCCAGAATGCCCTGGAGCAAAGCAGAAGCTGCCTCCAAAATGAGATCCACTGTGCTTGGATCTCCACCTTTGCTCCTGTGAATGTGTTGTCAGGAGAAAGCTCAGACCTGAAAATATCAATCAGTGAGAGGAGCAGAGCCTGAGGGCCCAAGTGCTTTGGGGAAGAGCCTTGAGGAGCCTGAGTTTTTCTCCATCTATGAAGGGGTGTGAGGGCATCTCCCAACTCTGGCTCCAGCAGTGCCACAGCCAGCAGAGGTGGAATTCACAGAACCCCAGAATGAAACAGATTGGAAAAGACCTCTGAGGTTATCAAGTCCAGCCTGTGAGCTAACCTAACACCTCCTCATCAACTAAACCCAGTGTCACATCCAGGCTTCCTTTAAACACATCCAGGGATGGTGACCCCAGCACCTCCCTGGGCAGACAGTTCCATTGCCCAAGGAATTATCCAAAGACTTCCCAGAATTTCCAGAATCACTGGGTTGGGCCATTGCTGGGCCTGGAGCAGAGCCTGGGCCTGCTCTGAGCTCTGCACACAGGGACAGACACAGGGACAGCCAGAATTCCCAGAATCACTGGGTTGGAAGAGACCTTCAAGACCATCGAGTCCAGTCTGGCCCAAACCAAACCCTGGCCCCCAGTGCCACATCCAGGCTTTGTTAAACACACCCAGGGATGGGGACTCCACCCCCTCCCCGGGCAGCCATTCCAGAACTTTCTCACCTTTGCTGGAAAAACCTTTTCCCTGCTCTCCAACCTGTATTTCCCTTGATAATTCCCTTGGGATTATCCCCAGGGGAGCTCTGTTTCTCCGATTGAAACCTTCTTGCTTTTCACCTCTCTGAGCAGGAGACAGGTGAGCCATTATTTGGCTGATGAATAACAAAGTTCTTGGAAAGGCAGAGCATCATTTTGTGGGATCCTGTGGGTTTTGGGATCACTGTGTGGCACAAGCCAGAGCAGGAGGCAACCAAAGCATGGATAGCTCCTTCTCTGTGATATGGGAGGCAAAGAGGGAGGGAGGACTTGGAGTTTTGATCCTAGAGGGGACCTTGTCACCTCAGGCAGGTCCAAAAATGCAGCACCTCCAATGGTAGTAAAAGATGTTTATGATTTTAAAATGTTCTGAAACATCTGCTGTACCTTTAGTAAAATAATGGCATATTTCAAACCATCTTCATTTTCCTAAAGAGGCCACAGCATCAAGGGAGGTCAGATAAGATTAGATTAGATAAAATAAGAAAAAATCCCTGGCAGAGTGGCCAGGCCTTGGGCTGAGCTGCCCAGGGAGGTTTGGAGTCACTGGAATTGTTCCAGAGGAGTCTGGATGTGCCCTTGGGGACAGGAATTGGGGTGATGCTGGTGGGATCTTCCAAAATTTGTATTCTTTCCTTGAATAAAACCTACTTAGAGAAAGAAATATCCATCTGTAATACATTTATTTCTCTAGGGGCAATTCTACAGTCCTCAGAATGGAGTTTTCCAGTTTTCCAAAGGAAAACTGAGACATACAAATACTAAAAGGCTGCACAAAACCCATGAAGAAAAATCAGGGAGTGCCCAGTTTGCTGCCTTGATGCCTTGTGCAGGCTGCCCCAGAGCAGAGGCTGGGCAGAGCTAAAGAATAAAGCAGGGATTTATTCACAGCATCTCCTCCATGGATGCACCTTGGGCAGCACCAGAGCCCAGCCAGGGCTGCACCCAAGATGAACCAAAATGGCCCCAAAATGCACGGCCGGGCACGGGCTCTGTCCCTGGGATCAGTTCTGCTCCATTTGCACCTTGCAGTTCATTGTCCCATCCCAGCTTCAGCCCAGGCAGTCCCACCCTGCTTGTTTTTCTCTCTCCAGCCCACGGGGTTTGTGCTCCTGGGCTGAGATTTGGCTCATTTGTCCTTGGTGCCCAGCTGGAGCAGGAATTGTTTTGTCTCCCTGCTCTGTGCACAGAGCTCACCATCCCTGAATGTGAACCCAGCCCCACACACTAAAGCAGCACAGAATGTGAAAAATAGAAAAGCCAAAACCTGAGGCATCAACCTGACCAACTAAACTCTTCCTCCTTTGCAAAATGCAGCCTTGGGGACAAAGGGAAGCTGCTGAAGAGTCTCCAAAACCTCCAGGCTGAGAAAACCCCACCTTCAAACCCTGGAGTTTCTGAAGCAGTGTCAACGTTGAGATTAAAACTGAGAAAGGCATGAAAGTTCATAATGGCAGAAAAAGTAATGCTGATAACATTATCTGTGAGGTTAATTAATGCACAATCATTCCTGTTGAGCCTTTTCCTTTTGTTCCAGAGCGGGTTGTTTGCCAAGCAAACGCCGGGAGATGTGTGAACCACCTACAGCAAATGTTCCTACAATGAAATCCTCAGCCCTGAGTGGGGATGTTTGCTCAGGTTTGATTTCCACCACCTGTGCTGGGTTTACCAAGCGGGCTGGGAGCCCTCCCTATCTTTTGTGTTTCCAGCTTTTGTTGCCCAACAACCACAGCTCCTTCCCAAGTGTGGGAATGGGAATGGGCCTGGCTGCTCTCTCCCTCTGCCTGAAGCTCAGGGAAAAGGAAAGGGAGTGTGGAAAGGAGACTCCCAGCCTCTGAACTCTGGAAATGTGGTATGAAAGCCACAGCAGCAATTGTGGAACAGGGAATCACAGAGTTCTGGAATTATCAATATGGGAAGAGCCCTCCAGGATCACCCAGTGCCACCCCAGCCCCACCAGCACCACCCCAATCCCTGTCCCCAAGGCCACATCCAGACTGCTCTGGGACAATTCAGTGACCCCAAACCTCCCTGGGCAGCTCAGCCCAAGGCCTGACCACTCTGCCAGGGAAATTTTCTGTGCCAATCTCCAACCTGAGCCTGCCCTGGTGCCATCTGAGGCCATTTCCTCTCCTCCTTTCCTTTGGGACCGGGCAGCAGAGCCTGACCCCCCTCACTGCCCCTCCTGTCAGGAGTTCCTACCCATATTTTGTTCCTATTCCCTCAGAGGGGCAGTGCACCCCTTTTTTATTGTCATGTTAGTCATGGTATTTACCAGAGCACTTCCAAAACAAACACACCTACCCTCCTTTGTCAGCCCAATTCTCTGGACCTGCTGGGATATAAAACAGGATGAAAAGTTGGCTGGAGCAGATCCTGGGCTAAATCAGTGCTGGGGTTGAGGTGAGAGCTGCTGCTCTGCTGCTCAAGTTTTCTTTGAGCTTCTGGTCCTTATTTAAAAGGTGACAGGTAACCAGCTAATCTTCTAAAGGTTCAGAATAGAGATTAGAAACAAAATTTTCCTGGCAGAAAAGTGGTCAGGCCTTGGGCTGAGCTGCCCAGGGAGGTTTGGAGTCACTGAATTGTCCCAGAGCAGTCTGGATGTGGCCTTGGGGACAGGGATTGGGGTGGTGCTGGTGGGGCTGGATGGTCCTGAAGGGATCTCCCACCTTGATGTGTCTGTAATTATGTGTGATTCCCCCAGGACAATCTCACTTGTAAACACAAATTAATCCTCACCCTGGCGAGTCAGAGATCCACCTCCCTAATCCAGGTCAGCGCCTGCTGCCCAAACACAAATTTTGCTGCCCCTTTGCAATCTCCTCATGGGTTTCTTGCTGTCAGCTCAACGCCAGGACTGCAGGTGTGGTCCTGACCCCTCCTGCTGTTCCCCTCAGCCCTGGGATGCAGAGCTCTGCACAGGAGGATGTCCCAGCCAGGGTGGCTGGAGCCATGATATTTTCTGAAAAATCCTTTTGCCAGGAATTTTTCTCCTGAGAAGCTGAGAGGCCTCAGGAACGAAATGTAAACAATAATTATCTGCTGGTGTGCATAATAAATTATCATATAACTTATATTGTATAATTATTATGTATCATACCATTGTTATATGGTATATTTTAATTATTAATATAATTATTAATATATAATATAATTATTATATACTATAATATTATAGTTATATAATTATTATTATTATATACTATAATTGTTATAATTATCCTGTAGCAGGATAATTATAATAATTATAATTATCCTATAATATAATAATTATAACAATAATTATCCTGCTACAGGTGCGTCTTTGATTGGTCTCATGTGGTTGGTTTTAATTAATGGCCAATCACAGTTCAGCTGTCTCAGACTCTCTGGTCAGTCACAAGATTTTGTTATCATTCCACTCCATTCTTTTCATTGCCAGCCTTCTGATGAACTCCTTTCTTCTTTTATTATAGTTTTAAGATATAATTTTATATAGTTTTTATATAGCAAATTTATAGTTATATAATTTCATAATTATATATTTATAGTTATATAATTTTATATAGCTTTGATATAGTAAATTTATAGTTATAATACATAATTATATGTTATAATTAGTAGAATATATATCATAAAATAATAAATCAGCCTTCTGAAACATGGAGTCAATTCTCATCTCTCCCCTCGTCCTGGGACCCCTGTGACACCACCACAGGTGGCAGCTGCTCCATGTGCAGAGCTGAGAGCAGAGGACACAGAAAACCTCCACATGTCATCAAAGATCTTCTCATCAAGGAGGTTTTTACTCTTCAGGGTGGAAGCCTGCAGTTGTCTTCAAACCCTCAGGAGGCGTGGCGCCCACATTCCTGCAGAAGGAGTGGAAACAGATGGAAACCTCAGCACAGGAAGAGGAGCTCAGGCCAGAGTGGCTTTTCCTCATCCTGACACATGTTCAGCATGCTGCTCTGCAGCCTTGAAACCCTGGGTGGGCCACAGGAGTGGCTGCTGCTACTTCCAGAGTTGGTCAGGGCTTTTATTTCTTTCAGCTCAGGCTGAAGAGGTTCAGCATTTACAGTCCCAAGGTCAGAGCTGCTGCCAGTGACAGCCTGAAAAGCACAGCACCTTCTCACAGACAGGACAGCAAAGGGCAACTGAGCCCTGGTAGGTGTTAAAAACAGAGAATTGCAAAGTTATCAGGGTTGGAAGAGCCCTTCAGGATCACCCAGTGCCACCCCAGCCCCACCAGCACCACCCCAATCCCTGTCCCCAAGGCCACATCCAGACTGCTCTGGGACAATTCCAGGGACTCCAAACCTCCCTGGGCAGCTCAGCCCAAGGCCTGACCACTCTGCCAGGGAAATTTTCTGTGCCAGTCTCCAACCTGAGCCTGCCCTGGTGCCATTTGAGGCCATTTCCTCTCCTCCTTTCCCTTGGGACACAGCAGAAGAGCCCGACCCCCCTGGCTGTGCCCTCCTGGCAGGGCCTTGTGCAGAGCCACGAGGGCCCCTGAGCCTCCTTTGCTCCAGCCCCAGCCCCTTCCAGCCCCTCAGGGATTCTGCAGCCCCTTCCCAGCTCCCTCAGGGATTCTGCAGCCCCTTCCAGCTCCTCAGGGATTCTGCAGCCCCTTCCAAACTCCCTCAGGGATTCTGCAGCCCCTTCCCAGCTCCCTCAGGGATTCTCCAGCCCCTTCCAGCTCCCTCAGGGATTCTGCAGCCCCTTCCCAGCTCCCTCAGGGATTCTGCAGCCCCTTCCCAGCTCCTCAGGGATTCTGCAGCCCCTTCCAGCTCCTCAGGGATTCTGCAGCCCCTTCCAGCTCCCTCAGGGATTCTGCAGCCCCTTCCCAGCTCCCTCAGGGATTCTGCAGCCCCTTCCAGCTCCTCAGGGATTCTGCAGCCCCTTCCAGCTCCCTCAGGGATTCTGCAGCCCCTTCCCAGCCCCATTCCCTGCCCTGGACACGCTCCAGCCCCTCCAGGGCTCTCCTGCAGGAGCAGAACTGGGCACAGCCCTCAAGGTGTCCCAGCACAGAGGGACAATCCCTGCCCTGCTCCTGCTGCACACACAATTCCTCATCCAGCCCAGCTGGACTAACCCTGAAGTGCCAGGTTCAATGCCAGGTGAACATCCAGAGTGCCCAAATCCTCCGGGATTCACACTAAAACCTCTCACAGAATGAAAAGCAAAAACCACTTGAAGTGGTTGGTTTGTGATTCACACAGAGCTCCAGGCGTGTGTACCATGGCAATGCAATGGAATCATGGAATGATTTCATTGGAAAAACCCTCCAAAACTATCAAGTCAACCATTCCCCAGCACTGCCAGGCCACCACTGACCCACGTCCCCAAGTGCCACACCTGCAGGGCTTGAAATCCCCCCATGAGAGGAATGGCAGATTGTCTTTACAAAGCAGCTCTGGGTCTGCTGGTAGATAAAACCAGCACTGGGAGAGAAAAGAAACAATGGGAAGGATTCCACTGAGTGGTGAATGGAAAAAGAGATTTGCTTTTACTAATGAACTTTAGGTTTGCTGATAAATGAAATTACACGTTGAAAGATGAAAGAAACAATGGGGAAACCCCTAAATTCCATAAGAATTAAAAGTTAAAAGGGAGGGTTATACATTAGAGGGGAATCTCTGGTATCAGGTGTATTGGGAAGTCTGAACCTCTCAAGTACCTCAGTCAAAGGGGAAAGAGAGAAGGGAAATGTGGGAAATTGGGATAAAAAGGGAGGCTGCATCCTCCAAAATCTGAGAGACCCCAGGGGAATGCCCCATGGCCTCTCCCTTTATTGGAATAAAGTAAAATTACTCCTCTGTCTCCTTTTTGGACATAAACCTCTGCTGTTTGTGGATGAATTTCCCTAACACCCAGGAATGGTGATTCCACCACTTCCCTGGGCTGGATAACCCTCCCTCACCTGGCATTGAACCCTGCCCAGGCTGGACAGTGTGAGGCTCAAGGCACCATCTCCTGCAAATCCCACGAATATCCCAAATATTTGGGAAGGACCAGCATCCCAGGGCAGTGCTGCAGCATGCTCTCTATACATATTTCATCTAATATCCAGGTAAATTTGCAGGAAAGTCTCAACACACACACCCCCTGTCTTAATCCCTTGATACAATTCTCTATAAATCAGTCAGAAGCATAATAAAAATTATCCTTACAGGGGAAAAGCTGTAAAACTCCTGCCTTTCAGACATTTCTTTGGCTCTGTAGTGATGTTGGGAGAATTACCCATGATATCACCTTTGGTTTGGGTTCTCCAAGGTGCCCAAGGCAATCAGGCACTTGAAATGTTGATTTTCTTTGGGCACACTTTTGAAAACTCCAACTGGAGTTTTTTTCCAAGCAGTTCATCCCCCTGGGAAAATCTTCCAGCCGTGGCTTTGCAGCTCCTTTCCCCTCTCAGCGAGAGCCAAGGAATTGTTTTAATTCCTCTGCAGGAGTGTATCAGCCCTGAGGTTTTCGTGGTGAGCTGGGAGAGGACTTAACAGCGCTATCAAACCTCAGTTGTTTTATCCCAACACGGCTGTGGTTTGGTCTTCAAACAAACCCAAAGATAAGGAAATATCGGCTGTGACCCTTCTTGCATCATGGATATTTGATGAGAGCAAAGAGCGCTGTGTAATGGGTGATTCACACCTCGCTGCTGCACCACAAAAGTGTTCCAAGGGTTTTTATTCCTCCCCAAAGGGCACTGGAAGCTGCCCAGGGAAGTGGTGGTGATGCCTCAGGTTTAGATTTTATGGTTTTTGGGTTCTGTGCTGCTTTAGTGTGTGGGGCTGGGTTCACATTCAGGGATGGTGAGCTCTGTGCACAGAGCAGGGAGACAAAACAATTCCTGCTCCAGCTGGGCACCAAGGACAAATGAGCCAAATCTCAGCCCAGGGGAGCACAAACCCCGTGGGCTGGAGAGAGAAAAACAAGCAGGGTGGGACTGAGCCTGGGGGCTGAAGCTGGAATGGGAAAAATGAACTGCAAAGGGTGCAAATGGAGCAGAACTGATCCCATGGACAGAGCCCGTGCCCGGCGCAGTGCATTTTGTTTGGGCCATTTTGGTTCATCTTGAGTGCAGCCCTGGCTGGGCTCTGGTGCTGCCCAAGGTGCATCCATGGAGGAGATGCTGGGAATAAATCCCTGCTTTGTTCTGGAGCTCTGCCCAGCCTCTGCTCTGGGTCAGGTTCACAAGGCATCAGTGGAGTTGCCTTGGTGTCCCTGGGAGTGTCCCAGAGGTGTCCTTGGGGACAGGGTTTGGGGTGATCATCATCATCATCATCATCATCATCATCATCATCATCATGGCACTGGATGATGCTGAAGGGCTCTCCCATTGATTTTGAGATCTGCCCTCCCTACAGCCATAAGAGCATCCAGAGGATCCTGTACTGGCTTTGCTCCAATTCTCACAGAGAATTCCTCATGAAAAACCTGGGAAAAATCAGCTTTTCTGCTTCTATTCTCTGCTTCGCTCCCTCTCTGGCTCCCCAGTTACAATCCCACATTTGATGATTTGGTTTTGCCTTAAAACAACACCAGGATGATACAAAGAGGAGAATTTCATTGCAGAGAAATTGCAAAAGGATCCTGGGAAGAGCAGGAAAAGGCACAAACCCCCATTCACATCATGAATCACACAAGTTCAAACTCAAAAACAATTGCAATATTTCTCAACTCCCTCCAGACCTGACATTTAAAGCTCACATACATTTCCTGCAAGCCTTACAAGAGCTTCTTAAAAATATTCTTTGGTGCAGATAAGTGGTGAAGCACCAAATCCAAGCCGTGCACACCAAGAATTTTAACCCAAATATTCATTAGCCTTTGCTCTTTAAAAAAAATTAAATTAAGGAATAAAAAATCTGTGTAAGATGCACACTGAGCCACATCTGGAGGATTATAAGGGAGAAATAAAACACCACTTGGTTTTGAGATGGATAATCAGGATCTTAAGGTCCTGAAATGCCACTGAAGTCCACTAAACAGGTCATGTTTTTCTTTTAAACCCTACTGGATTTTGAATTATGTGCAGTTGAAGGAGTAGGACACAGAGCCAGTCCTTTTCCCTTAAAAACTCATCAGGACTAAGTCAAATTTGCAAACCCAGAGAGGATTTACCTAAGAAAGGCTCCTTAAGACTGAAATAATAAAAGTGTTGAGCAGTTGTTAAGCCTGGCCTTAAGTCACAGAGTCAGAGAGCTTAGAGAGACCTGGGGATTTGTACAGGGTAATTCCTGGCACAGGATTCCCAGAGAAATTGTGGATATTCCCTCCCTGGGATAGCAGAATGTGTCCCTGCCCATGGCAATGGGGTGATTTTAACGTCCCTTCCAACCCAAACCGTTTGTTATAGATACATATTATAATATTGGCTTTTTGCAAATATTAAAATGGATTTTATAGTGTGGTGTTAAAGTAGCTTCGTTACAAAGATATCGTTTTTGTTTCTGTTGTTAATTAATCTTAGTGAAATAGCTGATATCAGTGTGCTTGTGTTAAACTCCTTGCTTGGGTGGGATAACAGCCAATGCACACAGGATGAGCACACCTGTACACATCTGCCAGCTATCAGTGCTCACTGTCTGAAGGCAGGGTGGGCCAGGGCCTAAAAACTGAAGGTGATGATGAAAAAGGGACTGAAACCAAGGAATTGGAAACCAAGGAAACACCCAAGGAATACACAGGCTCTAAAAAAGTCGACCCAAGAAGAAGATATGCTAAATAGTTCTTGGAATATGTAAACTGTTTTGGGGAAAAGTTTACTGTGCATAAGGGTCCATGAATATGCAAAGGGCTGATGGAATGAAAAGGTGTTTAAGGGGTATCCCCAACGATAACAGGGTGCTCTTGGCTGAGTAACAACCCTTGCTCTGTGCTCCTTGTCTCCCGTTATCTTTTATTAAACTCTTACATTTTCACAGGAGACTGAAGCTGTTTTTCACACATTCATGATTGTCTCCATTCAGGAATTGGAGCTCCCACCCAGGGCCAGTTTGTGGCTGCCAGGCACATCCCACACCTTTGGTGGGGACAGAGCTTGAAGAGAGTGAGCAGCAGAAGCATCAGGGCTGAGGAAACATCATCTGGCATCTTCCCAAACCAGAGAGAGGAACAGCAATTCCTATGGGAACAGACAGACTCCATCCCAGTGTCCAGCCGGGACAGAGACTCCAGGGAAAAGCCAAAAGCAGAGAACAAAGTGATGCTCTTGTCCCAGTTTGCATCCATTGGCGCTGTCCTTGTCCCGACCCTTCTGGAAAACGTTTCTCCTTTTGGCCTCCAGGACATCTTGAGGCAATAAAGCTCCACGAACCAATTCCACACTGCTGGGAAAAGCTCTTTCCTTTTGTTTTTCAGCTTTATAATCCCACCAGGCACCCCCCACTGTTTGTGTTTTGGGAAAGAAGATTTCAGCTTTCCCTATCTGCCTTCTCCGTGCTATTCAGGATTTTATAGGCACCCATTGTGACCCTTTCTTACCCCATTTGTCCATTTTCCCAAACTTAAGGAAATTTCTATCTTTAATCTTCATTTCTGCAGGGATCACTTCAATCTCTGCTCTTTTCTTTAATTCTGCTGGATTTGAGAACCGATGCCCAAAGCAGTGTCTGTTATTGTACTTATATTATATTATATTATATTATATTATATTATATTATATTATATTACATTACATTATATTACATTATATTATATTATATTATATTATATTATATTATATTATATTATATTACTATATCATGTTATATCATATTATACTATTTATTTATTCTATTCTAGTCTATTATATTTTATTTCTATATATAGAAATATATCTATTTATATATAGAAATATATCTATTTATTTAAATATAATTTAAATAAATTTAATTTATTTATATTATATCACATATATTCTATCATATTCCATCAAATTCAATTCTATTATATTCTATTTCTATATTATAGCATAATTTATTTATATTATATCACTTACATATTCTATTCTATTCTATTCTATTCTTTTCTTCCTGTCTGTAAGGATGTACATCCATGAGCTATAAAGGGCACAAAAAATGCTCTGTTCATGAATTTTTGGTTCTTGCTGAGCACTGAACCAGCATTTTCACCCACCACAACCCAAGGTGACACCTGTACCCTGCAGGCAGCCAAATCCCCAAATTAAATTTGCCAGTGAAATTCAAAGTGCCTCAGGTGAAGAATAAAACTGTAATGGGGTAAATCCATTCCTGAAGAAAATGCTGGAACATGGCCAGGGCAGCTGGGATGGACCAGGACAGGCTGGATCCATGGGATGAGGCCACCACAACCCCAGGGAGCTCCAGGCTGGGCAGAGGGGCTGGAAAGGCCCTGGGGGTGCTGTGACAGGGCTGGGCACGAGCCCAGGGGTGCCCAGGTGGGCAGGAGACCCCTGGCAGCTGGGCTGGATGGGGAATTGTGTGTGCAGCAGGAGCAGGGCAGGGATTGTCCCTCTGTGCTGGGGTCCCTCCAGGGCTGGGCCCAGTTCTGGTCCTGCAGGAGAGCCCTGGAGGGGCTGGAGCGTGTCCAGGGCAGGGAACGGAGCTGGGAAGGGGCTGCAGAATCCCTGAGGAGCTGGAAGGGGCTGGAGAATCCCTGAGGGAGCTGGAAGGGGCTGGAGAATCCCTGAGGGAGCTGGAAGGGGCTGGAGAATCCCTGAGGGAGCTGGAAGGGGCTGGAGAATCCCTGAGGGAGCTGGAAGGGGCTGCAGAATCCCTGAGGAGCTGGGAAGGGGCTGCAGAATCCCTGAGGAGCTGGAAGGGGCTGCAGAATCCCTGAGGGAGCTGGGAAGGGGCTGCAGAATCCCTGAGGGAGCTGGAAGGGGCTGGAGAATCCCTGAGGGAGCTGGAAGGGGCTGCAGAATCCCTGAGGGAGCTGGAAGGGGCTGGAGAATCCCTGAGGAGCTGGGAAGGGGCTGGAGAATCCCTGAGGAGCTGGAAGGGGCTGCAGAATCCCTGAGGGAGCTGGAAGGGGCTGGAGAATCCCTGAGGAGCTGGAAGGGGCTGCAGAATCCCTGAGGAGCTGGAAGGGGCTGCAGAATCCCTGAGGGAGCTGGGAAGGAGCTGCAGAATCCCTGAGGAGCTGGAAGGGGCTGGAGAATCCCTGAGGGAGCTGGGAAGGGGCTGCAGAATCCCTGAGGGAGCTGGAAGGGGCTGCAGAATCCCTGAGGAGCTGGAAGGGGCTGGAGAATCCCTGAGGGAGCTGGAAGGGGCTGCAGAATCCCTGAGGAGCTGGAAGGGGCTGCAGAATCCCTGAGGAGCTGGAAGGGGCTGGGGCTGGAGCAAAGGAGGCTCAGGGGCCCTCGTGGCTCTGCACAAGGCCCTGCCAGGAGGGCACAGCCAGGGGGGTCGGGCTCTGCTCCCAGGGAACAGGGACAGGAGCAGAGGGAGCGGCCTCAGGCTGGGCCAGGGCAGGCCCAGCTGGGACAGCAGCAGCAATTTGCCCATGGAAAGGGAGCTCAGGCCTTGGCAGGGGCTGCCCAGGGAGCTTTGCAGTGCCCATCCCTGCAGGTGTGCCCTGGAGGTGGCACTGAGTGCTCTGGGCTGGGCACAAGGTGCCCACGGGGCACAGATGGGACTCTGTGACCTTGGAAATCTTTCCGAACATCAGAGATTCTGGGATTCTCGGATCTGCTGGATGCTCCAACATCTCCATGGGTGTCTGGGCTTCTCTTGCCTTTTCTCTCACCACACAGCCCTGCACAAATTCAGAATTAAGTGACACCCTGTGGGGTCTGGCATTCCGCTCTCTCCTTCTCCTTTAATAAAATCCTGATCATTTCTCACCCACATCACCAAGTCCTCAGCTCCTCATGTCAGCAGAAGGGAGAAAAACGAAGGGTTCTTTGTGCATTTAATGTTCTGCTGATTGGTGACAAAAATAAAGCAAAACATCCCTGAATATTCTTTATAAGATTTACAAGAAGGCAACAGTAACTGCTGGAGGATAATCACAAAAACACAAAACTTTTGACTGCCAGAGTTTTCCTTTAATTTTCCTCGCAATCTCACATGGTTTTGTTCAATAATTGTGCTGTTGGCTTAGGAGTCTCTGATGTGGCATTAATTTAGGAACTGTGAAAAAGTGACAACCAACAGAGTCATGGCAGATGTGGCCCAATAGCCACAAAAAATTTTAAAAATACTCATATTGTTGAATACTGCACTGTGTGTTATTGCACCAAGTTATTCCATAGGCAGCAGAAATAATAAATCCCCTTTTCTAAGGGGCCTGAATCTGCCAGATCCACTGAGATGGGGTTTGGTGTCTCCTGCCCTGTCCCAAGGGAAAGGAGGAGAGGAAATGGCCTCAGATGGCACCAGGGCAGGCTCAGGTTGGAGATTGGCACAGAAAATTTCCCTGGCAGAGTGGTCAGGCCTTGGGCTGAGCTGCCCAGGGAGGTTTGGAGTCACTGAATTGTCCCAGAGCAGTCTGGATGTGGCCTTGGGGACAGGGATTGGGGTGGTGGCACTGGATGATCCTGAACTCTCGTCCACTTTGATGATTCTGTGCCATTCCCAAGAGTCTGGACATCACTTAGGAAGGAGCCACCAGAAGAAATCCACTTTTAAATACAAACCTAGCTGAAATGCAACAGCCACAGCTATCACTGAGGCAATCTGCCACTTGCCAAGGAGAAAACCACAAGAAATGGCTAATAAAAACCGACCTCTGTGAAGCACAAAAAGCAAATGTACATTACTGTTATGTTGTGGTTAATTCCCAGACAATACTGCAAAATGAGGGTGAAGTGCTACTTCCTGTCACTGAAAGGCAGAGAAACCCAAACAGGGAGAATTCCTCAGGCTGAGGAATGCAGACATACATCATGTCTGCAGGAATCATAAAAAAAAAAGATCAAATGCAATATTTTCTTTCAGCGCAGACAACAGCTTTGAGATTTTCCATCCAGACGGCCTCGAAAAGCGCCTCCAGCGTTTGCCAATTACTCCTGACAAAGACCATTTGGTAGTGAGTGATGTTTTAAGTGAAATAAAGCAGCGGAGAAAACTGAACATGATGAAAGGGTTCTTGTCCTCCCTCTGAAGTGACTGCGAGCTCCGTGCAGGGCTGGGCTGGAGCTTCCTGCCGGTGACAAATCCCGCGGGACGCGAGCGGGGAGGCGAGGGGTGTTTGACAGTAATAGGAAAGGAGCTGCTTTTCATGTTCTGTTAGGCAGCCGGAGATTTTTCTGGCTATAAACAAAGGGGGAGTTGCTGGGACTCCTGTTCCACATCATTCCTCAGAAATTTCAGGGGCGTTCATGGAGGGAATGATTCCCCGGTGTTGAAGTGGGCAGAGGGCAAAGAGGCTGGATGGAGCTTTCTGCCACCAGCACTTGATTTATGAATCAGCTGCAACCATAAAGAACCAGGATATTCCGTATTTTAAACTAATTATTAGTTTTTATGTTATATTTTTAATATTTATTTTTTGTGACGGTACTCACAGGGGTTCTTGGATGAGGGAAGAGATGAAGGATCTGACCCCATGTTTCAGAAGGCTTGATTTATTATTTTATGATATATATTACATTAAATCTATACTAAAAGAATAGAAGAAAAGGTTTCATCAGAAGGCTAAGCTAAGAATAGAAAAATGAAGAATGATAACAAAGGCTCTGTCACAGACTCTCTGCCCAAGCCAGCTGGGCTGTGATTGGTTATTAATTATAAACATTTAAGACGGGCTAATCAAAGATCTACTTGTTGCATTCCACAGCAGCAGATAATCAATTTTTACATTTTGTTCCTGAGGCCTCTCAGCTTCTCAAGAGCAAAAATCCCAAAGAAAGGATTTTTCATGAAATTATGTCTGCAACAATTTTTAATTATTTATTAATCTTGGAGAGCTTCGAGACAGGTAAAAATATAAAAAAATAGGCTCAGGCCCTCCAACTGTGTTTAAAGAATGATTTAAATAACTCACTGTCAGCTCTCTCTTGACTTTTCTCCTTCTAGACAGAGGATTTGGGCCCATTTAGCTGCACATTTATAACTGTCAGGAGTTTTTGCCTCAGTCCTCTTTGCTGTCTGCTGGGCTCACAGAGCACCACAACCCTGCTGCCCCTACAACCCCAAATTAGCAGAAATTTGTCTCTTCCTCCCAAGGGGAGCAGCATCTTTTCCTGAGTAACGCAGCCCAGCAGCAGCAGCAGCTGCTTTGTGAATTATCCAAGGAACGCTCCCATTTCCCCCTCCTTGACACTCAACAGTCGCATTTTGTCATTGCCTTAGATCCAAATCTTGGCCCAGCGGGGAGAGCAGGGGGAAGCTCCGGAGAATCTGGGTGCATTAACAACATTTTTCACGCTGTTTCATCTCGCAAGGGTCTGGCGTTGCTTTGTTTCACAAGGATCTGCCCATTTTCTCTAACAAAAACATTTTATTTGGAAATTAGGAATGTTTAACCTTTCAGGTTTTTTTCAGTGTTGTTTCTCTCTTCCTTATTTTTTTTTTCTTGCTCTCCACAACTCCCTGACTGATTTTTCCAGTGGAAGGTATTCCTGCCCTGGAAGGAACACCTGATTTTTCCAATGGAAGGTGTTCCTGCCTGTGGCAGGGCTGGAACTGGATGGTTCCTTAAGGTCCCTTCCAACCCAAAAAATTCTGGAATTCTGGGATACACTGATATAACAGCAAATGAGAGATTTCCCACCTGGGATCTGTGTCCACATCCATCTGTGCAAGGAGCACTGGCACCTCCAGGTGGACCAGTACAAAAAGGCTCCAGCAATGCCAAAAAAATCCCAAAAGATCCCTCTTGATCCCTCCCCAACATCCTCTGCAGGCCGGACCAGCCCCGCCGAGCATCTCTGTACTTGCAGAGTTCATCTCATGGGAGGGACACCCAAATTCCCTGAAATTCCATCCCTGGGACACCCAAATTCCCTGAAATTCCATCCCTGGGACACCCAAATTTTCTGAAATTCCATCCCTGGGACACCCAAATTCCCCCAAATTCCATCTCTGTCCTTGCAGAGCTCATCTCATGGGAAGAACAACCAAATTCCCTGAAATTCCATCCCTGGGACACCCAAATTCCATCCCTGGGACACCCAAATTCCCTGAAATTCCATCTCTGTCCTTGCAGAGTTCATCTCATGGGAAGAACACCCAAATTCCCTGAAATTCCATCCCTAGGACACCCAAATTCCCCCAAATTCCATCCCTGGGACACCCAAATTCCCCCAAATTCCATCCCTGGGACACCCAAATTCCATCCCTAGGACACCCAAATTCCCCCAAATTCCATCCCTGGGACACCCAAATTCCCTGAAATTCCATCCCTGGGACACCAAAATTCCCCCAAATTCCATCCCTGGGACACCCAAATTCCCTGAAATTCCATCCCTGGGACACCCAAATTCCCCCAAATTCTATCCCTTGGACACCCAAATTCCCGAAATTCATCCATCCTTGACACCAATTCAATCTCATCGAAGGACACCCAAATTCCCAAATTCCATCCCTGGGACACCCAAATTCCCCGAATCATTTTCCAATCCCTGGAGAACACCCAAATTCCCCCAAATTCCATCCCTGGGACACCCAAATTCCCTGAAATTCCATCCCTGGGACACCCAACTAATTCCACCTGGGAACAATTCCATTCCCTGTCCTTCAAACTCATCTCATGGGAAGGACACCCAAATTCCCCCCAAATTCCATCCCTGTCCTTTCAAAACTCATCTCATGGGAAGAACACACAAATTCCCTGAAATTCTGTTGGGTTCAGCCTTTTTCTGACCCAGGGATGGGGTAACTGAGAGACATTTTCAAAACTTTTATTCTATTTTTAGTCTCATGAGAAGGGTGAGACAACACAGATGTTCTAATTCAGACCATCACAATCAGAAGGCAATTATTTCCTAATTACAATACGCTATAAGTTTGTTGTTTATTGACTGTTGTGTGCAGCGAAGTACACAAGGCACTATTACTAATATTGTTACTTTGATAATTAATGTACATAAACTTAATTATAATCTATAGCATAATTATATAAAATTATGTTATGTTATGTTATGTTATGTTATGTTATGTTATGTTATGTTATGTTATGTTATGTTATGTTATGTTATAATATATTACATTACATTATATTGTATTATATTATATTACATTACATTATATTATATTACATTACATTACATTATATTATATTATATTATATTACATTACATTACATTACATTACATTACATGATATTTGGTGAATATTAAACAGGTGAATGTTTAATCCCATTATTTCCTATTTTATGGGTAATTTTCCCTCCCAGCCCCATGGAACAACTTCATTGAATCATTATTGATCTCTTTAAGTCTGAGTGACTGACCTTCAAGATCATCCAGGCAATGATTGGAACTGTCTTGTGTGACAATTCCAAGAGGAATGCCACGAGGAAACCTGCACAACAAAGTTAAATCCCAATAAAACTGAGAAGATAAAACACTGCAAACCTTCGTGTTTCACTTTCAGAGCACGAAGAAAATGGCATTTGAACTATTTATCTAAATACAGTTATGGTATGTCACTGGAGGCAATGCTTTTTTCTGTTATAAATGTAATCCAGTAAATAGGATCATAATGGGATGTGGATTTACTGTAATTCCTTGTTTCTCTGCAGTACAGCTGCATCATCTAGTGGACAGCACAGAGATTGCATTGGTTTTACATTTTATACAGTTGATTTGGGATTAAATATCTTTGCTTTTCCCCTGAATACACTTCAGTGCAGTGCTTTCTAAAGCTGAATTCTGGGATTACAGATATCCTCTACAACATGCAGTGAAATGAGCTGGAAATGGAATTTTTTTCTTCCCATTTCTGGAATGGTTTGGGTTGGGAGGGACATTACAAATTATTTCACCCCATGCCAGGTTACTCCTGGCTTTGGACACTTCCAGGGATCCAGGGGCAGCCACCCAACCCTGCCACTGTTTAAAGAAACCCATAAAGTTTTTTTTGGGATATTTTCCTGTGCTCCAGAGAATATTCAATCCATCGCTTGAATCACTGACTGCAAACAAACATTACGAATTCTGCCCAAGTGTAGCACTTTTGGACAAGATCATTTTAAAGAGCTCTTTCTTTTGGAAATGTCACTGGCAGTGTTTTCATGGCTTATTTAAAAGCTTTAATTATCAGGCTGTGAAGTTGATACTCCCTTATCTTGTCCCAAAGCAGACAGGCCTGAGGGCACTCGGCAGTGATGGATGAGCTGCACACATTACAGGAGGAAACTCAACTGGGAGCCACTTTCTGCAGGAGATCAAAGGAAATCCAGGTTTTATTGACATAAACTGACGCAGCAGAGATTTTGTCAGGAGGTTTCATGTTTGTCATTTTTCAGTGCCTTCAGTGACTGCACTAAATCAACACCTCTCTTAAAAAAATAAAAAAAAAATCAACTGTGCTATTTTTGCCTCGTGCTCTTTACACATGAATCTGGTGGCTCTTATTACCTAAACGAACCCAGTTTGTCTTTGAGGGCCTTCCCACTTCAGCTTTCCTTGAATCCCAGGATCACCAAGGCTGGGAAAACCCTCCAGGATCACCCAGGGCCACCCCAGCCCCACCAGCACCACCCCAAACCCTCTCCCTGTCCCCAAGGGCACATCCAGCTCCAAAGCTGCCCTGAACTTCCTCTCATCCCTTGGACTGTGCAGGAACCTGACCTTTGGCTGGGAGGGACCATCCTGGAGACTCCTCACAGCCCTCAAGGTGCTGAGTGCGGCAGCAGAGCAATTGTGAGTTGGAGCAGCCTCAGTGTTTATGGGGTGGGTGTGCAGGAGCCTTTGGCTTGGATTGCCTGGAATCACCAGGGTGGGAAGGGACCCCCAGGGTCACCCAGGGCCACCCCAGCCCCACCAGCACCACCCCAATCCCTGTCCCCAAGGCCACATCCAGACTGCTCTGGGACAATTCAGGGACCCCAAACCTCCCTGGGCAGCTCAGCCCAAGGCCTGACCACTGTGAGAGGGACAAAAATCCCCCAAAGCTCCACAGAAACCTGAACAGAGACTCTCAAATGTTCCCATCTCACAGAGATCCAGAGGACAGCCAGGGAAAGATCCACAAAGGAATTTGGGTGATGATTTTTTGTTCAGTTTCATGGGAAGTGTTTTAAAACACCTGAGCCTGCCCTGGTGCCATCTGAGGCCATTTCCTCTCCTCCTTTCCCTGCCCCTCCTGTCAGGAGCTGTGCAGAGCACTGAGCTCCCCCCTGAGCCTCCTTTGCTCCAGGCTGAGCATCAGAGAGCTGTGACTGATCCAACCTGCCCCAAAGGTGGAGTTTACAAAGTGCTGGATCTTCTCAGAATCCCAGAATCAAGGCTGGGAAAACCCCCCAGGGTCACCCAGTGCCAGCCCAGCCCCACCAGCACCACCCCAATCCCTGTCCCCAAGGCCACATCCAGACTGCTCTGGGACAATTCCAGGGACTCCAAACCTCCCTGGGCAGCTCAGCCCAAGGCCTGACCACTCTGCCAGGGATTTTATTTTCCAATATCCAATAGGAATGGAATCTGAGGCCATTTCCTCTCATTTTTTCCCTGCCCCTCCTGTCAGGAGCTGTGCAGAGCAATGAGCTCCCCCCTGAGCCCCCTTTGCTCCAGGCTGAGCCCCCCTAGTTCAGCTGCTCCTCCCAGGATTTGCTCTCCAGCCCTTTCCCAGTTATTTTTCCCCTCTCTGGCCCAGCTCCAACCCCTCAATGTCATTTTTTGGGTGACCCTGCACAAGCTGGGAGTGAATCCACTCCCTGCCCTGCTCTGGGCCAGGTTTGCAGCACTGCAGGGCAGAAGCTGAGTTTGTTCCCACTGTTGCTCAGATTTGCAGCTTCAGTCTGAAAGGGAATTTAGACCAAGAAGGAAATCAAGCTTTTCTCTTTTTCCCCACAGTAAGATCCCAGCTCCATCCTTTCCCAGGGAACAGAGAGCCACAGTGAAATGTTATCAGCACACACTGAGATGCTGTTTGCAGCTCAAAGTAGAGGCTGAGAGGGAGAATTTTCACTCTGAAAATTTAATTTATTCTGTAAAACAGGCAGAGAGCACTCCCAGGGCTGCTGCTTCCTCAGGCACCTCAGCCTCAGCCCTGTGTTGCACATGGTTTAGGTTGAATCAAAAAAGTTTAGGCTTCAATTTAAGGTATATTTATATATATACACATAAATTGCTGTATAGTTTAGGTTGAATCTATCTATATATATATATATAATATATATATTTATATATATATTTATATATATATTTATATATATACACATAAATTGCTGTATAGTTTAGGTTGAATCAATATATATATATATAATATATATATTTTTATATATATTTATATATATATTTATATATATATTTATATATATATTTATATATATACACATAAATTGCTGTATAGTTTAGGTTGAATCAATATATATATATAATATATATTTTTTATATATATCTATTTATATATACACATAATTGCACATAGTTTAGGTTGAATCAAAGAAGTTTAAGCTTGAATTTAAGGTATATTTATATATATACACATAAATTGCTGTATAGTTTAGGTTGAATCAATATATATATATTTTTATATATATATATTTATATATATACACATAAATTGCTGTATAGTTTAGGTTGAATCTATATATATATAATATATATATTTTTATATATATATATTTATATATATACACATAATTGCACATAGTTTAGGTTGAATCAAAAAAGTTTAGGCTTCAATTTCAGGTATGTTTATATATATACATAAATTGCTGTATAGTTTAGGTTGAATCTATATATATATAATATATATATATTTATATATATATATTATATATATAATATATATTTTTATATATATATTTATATATATACACATAATTGCACATAGTTTAGGTTGAATCAAAAAAGTTTAAGCTTCAATTTAAGGTATATTTATATATATACACATAAATTGCTGTATAGTTTAGGTTGAATCTATCTATATATATATGTGTGTATATATGTGTATATATATATGTATATATATATTTATATATATATATACACATATATGGTGTATATATATAGGTATATATATAATATATATATTTATATATATACACATAAATTGCTGTATAGTTTAGGTTGAATCAATATATATATATATATTTTTTTAAATATATATATATTTATATATATACACATAATTGCACATAGTTTAGGTTGAATCAATATATATATATAATATATATTTTTTATATATACATATTTATATATACACATAAATTGCTGTATAGTTTAGGTTGAATCTATATATATATATATGTGTGTATATATGTATATATATATATTTATATATATATACACACATATACATATGGTGTGTGTATATATATAGGTATATATATAATATATATATTTATATATATATTTATATATATACACATAAATTGCTGTATAGTTTAGGTTGAATCAATATATATATATTTTTTATATATATATATATAAATAAACCAGGCAAACAGCCTTATCTCCTTTAACTCTGGCACCATTTTGTGATAAAATGATAAAATGAGAAACACAGCTGGTGGTAGAGAATGAAAAGGGGTTTATTAAAGGAAGGTCCAACAGACACAGAAGGATCTGGAGAAAATCTGGGGAGAATTCCCAAAAATCCAAAGGAACCTCAGGAGGCACCCAGAGCCAGGAAATCCCAGAATCCTTAAGGTGGAAAAGACTTTGAGCTCCAAGTACAGTCACATCATGGAAAATAATCACAAGAGAATCCCAATCCCAATTCCCAATTCCAGTCCCAGGGATGGGGGACTCTGCCCTGGGTATCCTGTTCCAATGTTTTCAATGAAAACAATCCTTTCAATGAAAAAAAAATTCCTGATATCCAATCTAAACTGAGCAGGGTTTGATGGGACTGATTAGAGAGTAAAATATGGTGTCAACTAACATAAAAACATCATTTAGGCAAATCTGAAGGTGAATTGGCCTCAAGAAGTTCCAGCTCCAGGAAGGATTTTAGAAAAATAAACCAGACAGGTCTGGTAGAAAATGAAATCATGTATTTATAAAAATAAACATTTTTTAAATCACATCATGGAAAATAATCACAGGAGAATCCCAATTCCCAATTCCCAATCCCAGGGATGGACTCTGCCCTGGGAATCCTGTTCCAATGTTTTACAACCCTTTCAATGAAAAAAAATTCCTGATATCCAATCTAAACTGAGCAGGGTTTAATGGGACTGATTAGAGAGTAAAATATGGTGGCAAGTGACATGAAAACATCATTTAGGCAAATCTGAAGGTGAATAAGTTCCAGCTCCAGGAAGGATTTTAGAAAAATAAACCAGACAGGTCTGGTAGAAAATGAAATAATGTATTTATAAAAATAAACATTTTTTAAAATCACATCATGGAAAATAATCACAAGAGAATCCCAATTCCCAATTCCAGTCCCAGGGATGGGGGACTCTGCCCTGGCTATCCTGTTCCAATGGTTTACAACCCTTCCCAAAAAAAAAAAAAAAATTCCTGATATCCAATCTAAACTGAACAGGGTTTAATGGGATTAGAGAGTAAAATATGGTGGCAAGTGACATAAAAACATAATTTAGGCAAATCTGAAGGTGAATAAGTTCCAGCTCCAGGAAGGATTTTAGAAAATAAACCAGATGAGTCTTGTAGAAAATGAAATAATGTATTTATAAAAATAAACATTTTTTTAAATCACATCATGGAAAATAATCACAAGAGAATTCCAATTCCCAATTCCAGTCCCAGGGATGGGGACTCTGCCCTGGGTTCCTGTTCCAATGTTTTACAACCCTTCCCATAAAAAAAAAATTTCCTGATATCCAATCTAAACTGAGCAGGGCTTAATGGGACTGATTAGATGTAAAATATGGTGGCAACTGATTTAAAAACATCATTTAGGCAAATCTGAAGGTGAATTGGCCTCAAGAAGTTCCAGCTCCAGGAAGGATTTTAGAAAAATAAACCAGACAGGTCTGGTAGAAAATGAAATCATGTATTTATAAAAATAAACATTTTTTAAATCACATCATGGAAAATAATCACAAGAGAATCCCAATTCCCAATTCCCAGTTCCAGTCCCAGGGATGGGGGACTCTGCCCTGGCTATCCTGTTCCAATGTTTTCAATGAAAACAATCCTTTCAATGAAAAAAAATTCCTGATATCCAATCTAAACTGAGCAGGGTTTAATGGGACTGATTAGAGAGTAAAATATGGTGGCAAGTGACATGAAAACATCATTTAGGCAAATCTGAAGGTGAATTGGCCTCAAGGATGTGAGAAATGGAGTTCCAGCTCCAGGAAGGATTTTAGAAAAATAAAACAGACAGGTCTGGTAGAAAATGAAATCATGTATTTATAAAAATAAACACTTTTTAAAATCACATCATGGAAAATAATCACAAGAGAATCCCAATTCCAAATGAAGTTTCTGCAGTTTAAATAAGGGTCCTGCCCTGAAATTATCTTTAAAAAAATTCTCTTTTCTCCAAACCAAGGAGCTCAAGCTCTGCACTTCAGGAACCTTTTGTGTGAAGGTCAGCAAAGAACAAAATTATTCTGATTAATTTTTTAATTATTCTTTGCTGCTCAATTCCATGAAAAGAGAAATAATCTGGCAATAATCCCTGAGCAATTTCAAGCTGTTCCTAAATTCAGGTTGCAAAGAATCTCAGCTGATTTTTGAAGGATCTTGAGGTCTTCTGAGCGCAGCATTTCCACCAGAGCCAGCTGGGTTTTCAGGTTCTCTTTGTCCTTTTTCAACTGGGAAATCTGGAGTTGAGACAAATGGGATGCCATGATTCAAAATTTTGATTATTTAACAGGACATGAAGAGAAAATCTGTGGAAGTCTGTAAGGATTTTATTGATTATGGTAAAATAGTGGGGTTTTTTAATTTCACAAGAGAAATTTTGATATTAAAAAGGAAAAAAAAGAGGGGAAGGGGAAAATCATCAAAATCTCACTGAGAAATGCCAATGTTCTGCTAGAGGAAGGAATCTGAGCTGCCTTTTTCCCAATTACCTGGACAAGGACATGCTGGGTCTCCTCTATTAAAAACTGACAAATTTTTGCTGCTGCAGCCAAAGCCTGCTGCTCATTCCTGGCTGAAGAGACACCACCAAGCAGGATCCTCCTCCAGCAGGCACTGCAACCAAAATGAATTGAAAAATTCAAAATTCAGAATTCAGAATTCAGAATTCAGAATGATTTGCTGCCCTCCCCAGCTGGATGCCAAACGTGGCTCTGCTGCCCTGGGCTCAGAACCCAGCCCAGGGATTTATTTTTAGTTCTCAGATCAATTTATTCCACTCAGCAATGAATCTTCAAAGCACAAACAACTCTGAACAAGCCTTTGCTCATTAATTTATTCCCTCGTTTCATTTATTCCAAGCAAAGTGCAGGTGATCATTTTCAGCAACTTCCCTGGCCCTGCAATTGCAGCCTGTGGAACACATGACTCAAGGAAATCAAACCAGGTTAAAAGCATTTAAAATTTCATCAAACCAACAGGAAAAAGGCCTGAAAGGAACCTGAACCTTGAGGGAATATCTGGGGCTTGAAATAGAAAGGGAAAATAATACAGGAAAGGAAATCAGCAAAGCAGCAAAAGGGGAGGGAGTTTACAGCCAGTGGTGTTCTTTGCCTTTCTTCTTTTCATTTCTCACCTGGGGTCAACAAATGAGACAAAAATTGTCCCAGTGTGGCACTCACAGCCAGCAGGGAACAAAATATTGAATGGCTGGGAAACAAATCCTGGGAGGAGCAGCTGAGGGAGCTGAGGGGGCTCAGCCTGGAGCAAAGGGGGCTCAGGGGGGAGCTCATTGCTCTGCACAGCTCCTGACAGGAGGGGCAGGGAAAGGAGGAGAGGAAATGGCCTCAGATGGCACCAGGGCAGGCTCAGGTTGGAGATTGGCACAGAAAATTTCCCTGGCAGAGTGGTCAGGCCTTGGGCTGAGCTGGGATCTTACTGTGGGGGAAAAAGAGAAAAGCTTGATTTCCTTCTTGTTCTAAATTCCCTTTCAGATTGAAGCTGCAAATCTGAGCAACAGTGGGAACAAACTCAGCTTCTGCCCTGCAGTGCTGCAAACCTGGGCCAGAGCAGGGCAGGGAGTGGGATTCACTCCCAGCTTGTGCAGGGTCACCCAAAAAATGACATTGAGGGGTTGGAGCTGGGCCAGAGAGGGGAAAAATAACTGGGAAAGGGCTGGAGAGCAAATCCTGGAGCAAAGGGGGATCAGGGGGAGCTCAGTGCTCTGCACAGCTCCTGACAGGAGGGGCAGGGAAAGGAGGAGAGGAAATGGCCTCAAATTCCATTTCTATTGGATATTGGGAAAATAAAATCCCTCTCAGAGTGGTCAGGCCTTGGGCTGAGCTGCCCAGGGAGGTTTGGAGTCCCTGAATTGTCCCAGAGCAGTCTGGATGTGGCCTTGGGGACAGGGATTGGGGTGGTGCTGGTGGGGCTGGGGTGGCACTGGGTGATCCTGGAGGGTTTTCCCAGCCTTGATTCTGGGATTCTGAGAAGATCCAGCACTTTGTAAACTCCACCTTCAGGCAGGTTGGATCAGTCACAGCTCTCTGATGCTCAGCCTGGAGCAAAGGAGGCTCAGGGGGGAGCTCAGTGCTCTGCACAGCTCCTGGCAGGAGGGGCAGGGAAAGGAGGAGAGGAAATGGCCTCAGATGGCACCAGGGCAGGCTCAGGTGTTTTAAAACACTTCCTGTGAAACTGAACAAAAATCCTCACCCAAATTGCTTTGTGGATCTTTCCCTGGCTGTCCTCTGGATCTCTGTGAGATGGGAACATTTGAGAGTCTCTGTTCAGGTTTTTCTGTAGAGCTTTGGGAGATTTTTGTCCCTCTCAGAGTGGTCAGGCCTTGGGCTGAGCTGCCCAGGGAGGTTTGGGGTCCCTGAATTGTCCCAGAGCAGTCTGGATGTGGCCTTGGGGACAGGGATTGGGGTGGTGCTGGTGGGGCTGGGGTGGCCCTGGGTGACCCTGGGGGTCCCTTCCCACCCTGGTGATTCCAGGCAATCCAAGCCAAAGGCTCCTGCACACCCACCCCATAAACACTGAGGCTGCTCCAACTCACAATTGCTCTGCTGCCGCACTCAGCACCTTGAGGGCTGTGAGGAGTCTCCAGGATGGTCCCTCCCAGCCAAAGGTCAGGTTCCTGCACAGTCCAAGGGATGAGAGGAAGTTCAGGGCAGTTTACAGTGAGTTTTCTTCCTTAGACACATCAGCCAGGGTGGATCTCCAGCTTTGACACTGGAGTTTATAACTTCTCCATCTCTCCCAAGCAGTGAGTTTGTTAAAAAACAAATAATTCTATTTTTTTTTGCTGGATTTTGATACTAGAAGCAAAATTTGACTTCCAGAAAAACTGAATTAAAATCTCATCAGGAAACAAAAAACTCCAGATACTTACTCTAGGAAACCATGATCCTTTAGAATGGAAACTTTGGCCTTTCTTTGCTTGTCCAGTGGTGAGAAATATTTGAGGAGAGTATCTGCAGAAAAATACAGTTTAAATATTTAAATAAATTGTATGTATGAGAATCTACAATCATCAATTCTGAGAAGAGATTTCAACCATATTTTTAATAGGTAGGACTAAGATCAAGCCCTGTTAAATGTTGGAGAACTTTCCAGAATTCTCAAAAGCTTTCAGCACTCTCCAGGATTGTGTCCTTTTAACAGAAATCCTGACTCCACCTGGAGTTATGAAACACTCCAAGCAAGTTCAGTTTGTGGAGATCTGGATTTCAATCCTCAGGGCTGCAATCTAAGACATCCAGCTGGAATCTCTACACACATGTTGGTAATAGTAACATTTTTTTAAAATAAAATGGTAACAAAAAACCATTTTCAATTAAGCAAAAAATTAAATCATTAAAGAGGTATCAAACCCTTCTGCACTCCTTGAGAATTCACACACTCAGTTCTCAGGTTTTGTGCCTTTCAGTGCTCAGAGAATCCATAAATCCAACCTGCTGAGACATAAACACTGCTGTGAGGGTTGTCCATGGCCACAAATCCATATTCCAGCAGCAGCCTCTGATTGTCATGAGGTCCATAGCAGATCAAAACTTCCTGGTATTTTTTGCATTGGGAATTTGTCCGAATTTCATAGCTCCTCGTCTGCTCATTAAACCCAGCCTTGACCTTCAGGGAGTGAAAAATAAAAGGGTGAAAAAGGAAACAAATTTGAATTTTAAAACAGAGGATTGAAATTCTTGTTGAGTTGTGGGGATCTCTGGGGCAGAGCCCAGACCTGCAGACACAGATGGTTCCATGCAGGGTTGGCCTCTCCTGGGCTGCCCCAGTGTCCGGTTTTTCGTGTTGTTTGAGGGGCCTGGAAAGGCCCGGGGTGGCCTTGGGGCAGCCCGCGTATCAAAGGACGAGAAGAGGCTTCAGTTCTTCTTTCGGTTTTTATGTTTATTAATTGTTTATCTAAAAGATTTTCTCTCGGCCCGACAGAGCTCTGCTCAGCAGCCAGCCATGAGCACACTCCCTGCCCTCCGGGCGGTCACCTATCTTTATACCCATGGTTACGTGTACAATATTTATCATTTTTCCCCAATCCTTTTTATTTTTATTGTCCGGTGCACTTTCAGTAATGACCAATCCCAAAGCGCCACCATCACCACAGAAGATGGAGGAGAAGAAGAAGAAGAAGAAGAAGAAGGACAGGACACGCCCCAATTCCTCCATCTTACTTCTCTAAACCCCCCTGTACAGAAATCCTAAACCCTGTGTTTCACTCTCTAATTAACTGATCCCTTCACCATTCACCCCGGTGAAACCCTCCTGTCCTCATACAGGTGTCGTCTCCTGTGTGGGATCAAAGTCCAGCCACCAGACACTTCTGGAACATTCCAGGACTCCCGAGCCCCCCAAGGGTGCTCTCGGTGACACCTCAGTCCTGAGATCCTGAGATCCGACACCCCAGAGCCTGCCAAGGTGGGAATTCTCTCTGCATCCCCTCAGGCTGCTCCGAGGCTGAGGGAACACAGGGACCCTGGAATCTGTGTCAGGACAAGGAATTTGTCTTGTTTCAGCAGCACATCAGGGGCTGTTTGCAAGTGGCTCCTCCCAACAGTTGGTTTGGATGCCAAACTCCCCCAGCCACTGTGGGCTCTCCCTGCACCTTGGCTTTGCTGCACAAACTGAAATATTTCAATTATAGAATCACTGAATGTTTGGGTTGTGAGGGAATTTAAACATCTTGTTCCAACCCCCTGGCATGGCAGGGACAGCTCCCACTGTCCCCAGTGTCCAGCCTGGCCTTGGGCACTGCCAGGGATGCAGGGATGGAATTCCATGCCACCCCTGCCCACCCTGCCAGGGAACAATTCCTCATTGCCAGGATCCCACCCAGCCCTGCCCTCTGGCACTGGGACCATTCCCAGCTGGGTTTGCACAGGGATCCCTGCCAGGGAAGGTTCTGGAAGGAACCTGGACACAGGAGTGAGTCCTGAGGGGATGGAACTCAAATCACAGGGGAAGGCAGAGGGAATCAGAGAGAAGGATTAACAAAATCTGGATTTGGGTTGGGAGGGAATTTAAAGCTCATCCAGTGCCAGCCCTGCCATGGCAGGGACACCTCCCACTGTCCCCAGTGTCCAACCTGGCCTTGGGCACTGCCAGGGATGCAGGGGCAGCCCCAGCTGCTCTGGGAATTCTCCAAGGCCTCCCCACCCTCTCAGGGAGGAAATTGTTCCTAATATCTGATCTAAACCTGTAATTTTTCAGTGTGAAGCCATTCCCTGGGTGCTGTCCCTGCATCCCCTGGCAATTGTCTCTCTCCAGCTTTCCTGGGGCTCCTCCAGGCCCTGCAAGGCCGCCCTGAGCTCAGCCCAAAGCTTCTCCTGTGCAGGTGAGCAATGCCAGCTGTGCCAGCCTTTCCTGCCAGCACAGGAATATCCTGAAACTCATCCTGGTGCCACCCCTGCCATGGCAGGGACACCTCCCACTGTCCCCACTGTCCAGCCTGGCCTTGGGCACTGCCAGGGCTGCAGGGCAGCCCCAGCTGCTCTGGGAGTTCCATGCCAGCCCTGCCCACCCTGCCAGGACAGGATTTTCCCCAGTGTCCCCCCAGGCCTGCCCTCTGGCACTCTGAATCCATTCCTGTCGCAGACATTTTTTCATAGAAATCCTTTCTTTCACATTTGTCCATCTTCTGGGAAGCAGAGCCCCAGAAGAAGAATGTAAACAATTGTTATCAGCTGCTGTGAAATGTAGCAGGTGCCCCTGTGATTGGCTCATCTTCCTTGTGTACCATTAAAGGCCAATCACAGGAGCAGCTCAGGGACAGATTCCCTGCACACAGAACTTTGTTATTCATTTTTCTATTCTATTCTTAGCTTAGCAGCTCTCTGCAACTTCTCTCTTTATTCGAGTATAGTTTTAATGTATTATATATCTTATATCAATAAATCCAGCCTTCTGATCAAGAAACAAGATTCTCGTCCTTCTCTCACCACAGTGACCGTCTAAAGTGGCTGCAATCCATTCCCTGTGTGCTGGCACTGCAGCTCCTGAGGGGCTGAGCCATCCCTGCCCCTGTGAGCTCCAGCCCTGCCCTCCCCACTCCTTGTGGGATCTCAGCACCTCAGGACTGAGGTGTCACCGAGAGCACCCTTGGGGGGCTCGGGAGTCCTGGAATGTTCCAGAAGTGTCTGGTGGCTGGACTTTGATCCCACACAGGAGACGACACCTGTATGAGGACAGGAGGGTTTCACCGGGGTGAATGGTGAAGGGATCAGTTAATTAGAGAGTGAAACACAGGGTTTAGGATTTCTGTACAGGGGGGTTTAGAGAAGTAAGATGGAGGAATTGGGGCGTGTCCTGTCCTTCTTCTTCTTCTTCTTCTCCTCCATCTTCTGTGGTGATGGTGGCACTTTGGGATTGGTTATTACTGAAAGTGCACCGGGCAATAAGGGTGAAAGGTATTGGGGAAAAATGATAAATATTGTACACGTAACTTTGGGTATAAAGATAGGTGACCGCCCGGAGGGCAGGGAGTGTGCTCATGGCTGGCTGCTGAGCAGAGCTCTGTCAGTGTAGTAAACCCCTCAGGTTTAGCCAGGGCCCCTTGGAGAATAGAATGCTGACACAGCGGCAAAGAAGTTTCCTGTCTCCAGGGACATCCGCCTTGTACCTTATCCCTATAGCCATGTAAGGCAATATTGTGTTAACCCTACTATTGGTCACTTATGGTCACTCTAACACCTTTGCCATTGGTCAGGATTGGATCCAGGCCAAGGGTATAACAGTAGCACACTGTACCCCTACTAACTCGGAAGAAGAAGAGCTGAGACCCTTCACGGACCCTACAATAAAGCCATACTCGTGGAACAGCCAGCGTCTTCTGCTTCTCCTCTCTCTACCGTCTGCTGGAGCCTTAGGCCAAGGGAAAAGCTACCTAGCAAGCAAAGCTGAAATCACAAGAGCTGCCTGATCACTAAGAGCTGAATATTCCCTGCTTGCTAGGGGCTGACCCGCGGCCTTGGTCTGAGAGCGAGCTGGCTTCTGGCACCCAGTCCCCTTGGGGACTGAGCTCTGGAGCTGTAACAGCTTGCATAGGATACGACCAAGCAAGGCTCATTTATGTCGGGCCGAGAGAAAATCTTTTAGATAAACAATTAATAAACACCGAGACCGAGAAAAGAACTGAAGCCTCTTCTCGTCCTTTGAAACGCGGCTGCCCCAAGGCCACCCCGGGCCCTTCCAGCCAAAAATCGGACAACTCCTCATCCACCACATCAACACAGATGGCATTGACAGAGTGCACTTTAGAAAAATAAAGAAATTTCCTGCTCTGTTTGGAGTTTCTTACCTGAACATTTGGGCTGTGGTTTAGCAAATCTAAATACGGTGCCAGTGCATAAACATCTGGCTCCAGGGAGAAACAATCCCTGTGGGGATGTTTCATGTAGACTGTCCTGGTGTTTACAGTGCACCACGCCCACTGCAAAGCACTGAAATTAAAAATACTCCCAGTGCTCTCGGCAAACAGAGGCTGCAGGGAAGAGAAGAAAGCTCTGGAAGATGTGAAGAGCTCTTGGATCAGCATTTTCTGCTCCTGAGCTTTGTGCTTTAAGGGGTTTGGGAGGAGATCGATGACATCGGGCTGCAGGCAGGCAGGGCAGGTGTGAGAGCTGGGCAGGACATCCAGGTACGGCTTCCATGGGGATCTGGCCCCAGCGTGTTTCTCTGCCATCAGCCAAGGCCACCCCAGGCCTTTCCAGGCCCTCCAAACAGCCAAAAATTGGACAACTCCTCATCCACCACATCAACGCACATGGCATTTACAGAGTGCACTTTAGAAAAATAAAGAAATTTCCTGCTCTGTTTTGAGTCTCTTACCTGAACATTTGGGCTGTGGTTTAGCAAATCTAAATATGGTGCCAGTGCATAAACATCTGGCTCCAGGGAGAAACAATCCCTGTGGGGGTGTTTCATGTAGACTGTCCTGGTGTTTACAGTGCACCACGCCCACTGCAAGGCACTGAAATTAAAAATACTCCCTGTGCTCTCAGCAAACAGAGGCTGCAGGGAGGAGAAGAAAGCTCTGGAAGATGTGAACAACTCTTGGATCAGCGTTTTCTGCTCGTGAGCTTTGTGCTTTAAGGGGTTTGGGAGGAGATCGATGACATCGGGCTGCAGGCAGGCAGGGCAGGTGTGAGAGCTGGGCAGAACGTCCAGGTAGGGTTTCCATGGGGATCTGGCCCCAGCGTGTTTCTCTGCCATCAGGAACGTGCACAGCGCCAGCAGCGGCGACACCGGCGGCTTCCAGCTGGCGGTACAAATAAATGAAAATACAATGCAATAAAATGCAATTAAATAAAATAAATAAAATAAATAAAATGCAATAAAAATACAATTAAATAAAATAAATAAAATAAATTGCAATAAAAAAACAATTAAATAAAATAAATAAAATAAATAAAATGCAATAAAAATACAATTAAATAAAATAAATAAAAATAAATGAAATGCAATAAAAATACAATAAAATAAAATAAATAAAATAAAAAAATAAATAAAATGCGATAAAAATACAATTAAATAAAATAAATAAAAATACATGAAATGCGATAAAAATACAATTAAATAAAATAAATAAAAATAAATAAAATGCAATAAAAATACAATGAAATAAAATATATAAAAATAAATAAAATAAATAAAATAAATAAAAATAAATAAAATGCGATAAAAATAAATGTAAATACAATGCAATAAATGCAATAAAAATACAATGAAATAAAATAAATAAAATAAATAAAAATAAATGAAATGCAATAAAAATACAATTAAATAAAATAAATAAAAATAAATAAAATGCAATAAAAATACAATTAAATAAAATAAATAAAAGAAATAAAAATAAATAAAATGCAATAAAAATACAATGAAATAAAATAAATAAAATAAATAAAAATAAATGAAATGCAATAAAAATACAATTAAAATAGAATTTGGTTTAAAAAAATAAAAAATTAAAAAGTTTTAAAAGGTAAAAAAATTAATAATTTAATAAAGGTAAAAAGGTAAAAGAAAAGAAAGAAAAATTAGAAAGAAAAATAAAAATAAGGATAAAAATAAAATAGAAAGGAAAATTAAAATAAATAAAAATAAAAATAAAAATAAAAATAAATGAAAAATAAAAATAAAAATAAAAATAAAAATAAGTACGTATTAAATAAATATTAAAATAAATAAATATTAAAATATTAAAAACAAATAAAAAATAAACAAAAGTAAAAATAAAATAGGAATAAGAAAATAGAAAAATAAAGTAGATAGAAAGATAAAACAGAAAGAAAAAGAAATAAAAGTAAAGTAAAAATAAAAAAGTAAACTAAAAATAAAACTGAAATAAAAATAAAAATAAATAAAAATAGAGGTAAAATAATAATAAAAACACCAATGCAGCAGACCCACAGAGGTGAGATGGGAAATGGGCACAGCAGAGTTTACCTCTCTCAGAGCTCTCTGGAAGTTTTAAACAGTTTCTATTTAAAACTTCTTTGTAGTTCATCTCCAGGTGCTGTGGCTGATTTCCAAGGGGCAATAAAAGCTGGATTTAATAACAATTCCAGGTTCACCCCTCGGGCTGCCTTTTTTCAGGAGACACAAGTATTGTATATTCCAAATTTTCCAAATTTCCAATTTGTTCCTGGCTTTGCAGCCCAGCTTTATCTTCCTGCTCCTATTGAAGCTGGCTCCCAAATTCCCAAAAAACCATTCCCAGTTGGCATTTAGGGCCAAGCAGGCTCTGAGGCAGCTCCAGCTGCAGCCTGGGCCCTCTCCAAAAGGGGATGTGCCAAGCTAAAAGGGGGATGCTCAGGATTTAGCAAATGTCCAGTGTTTATCAGATGTTCAGCATTTATGAAATGTTCAGGATTTAGCATATGTTCAGTGTTTATCAGATGTTCAGGATTTAGCAGATATTCAGTATTTATCAGATGTTCAGGATTTAGCAAATGTTCAGGATTTATCAAATGTTCAGGATTTATCAGATGTTCAGTATTTATCAGATGTTCAGTATTTATCAAATGTCCAGGATTTATCAAATGTTCAGGATTTATCAGATGCCCAGTATTTAGCAAATGTTCAGGATTTATCAGATGCTCAGTATTTATCAGATGTTCAGGATTTATCAGATGCTATTTATCAGATGTTCAGTATTTATCAAATGTTCAGTATTTATCAGATGTTCAGTATTTATCAGATGTTCAGGATTTATCAGATGTTCAGGATTTATCAAATGTTCAGGATTTATCAGATGCTATTTATCAGATGTTCAGTGTTTATCAGATTTTCAGTATTTAGCAAATGTTCAGTGTTTATCAAATGTTCAGTATTTATCAGATGTTCAGGATTTATCAGATGTTCAGGATTATCAACATTCAGGATTTATGAGATGCTCAGGATTTATCAGATGCCCAGGATTTATCAAATGTCCAGGATTTATCAGATGTTCAGGATTTATCAAATGTCCAGGATTTATCACATATTCAGGATTTATCAGATGCTCAGTATTTATCAGATGTCCAGGATTTATCAGATGCTATTTATCAGATGCTCAGGATTTATCAGATGCCCAGGATTTATCAGATGCTCAGGATTTATCAGATGTTCAGGATTATCAACATTCAGGATTTATCAGATGCTCAGGATTTATCAGATGCTCAGTACACATCAAAACCTTTCCCTGTCTGAGCATTCCCCAGCCCTGAAATGCTGGCACCACTCAGGACATTCCCTTTAAAGCCCCCCCAGCCCTTCAGAGGGTCCATTCCTGCTGAGATCCCCCCTGAAGGCCACCAAGTGTCACCTGTCCCTTACCTCTCAATGTGTGCCCCCAGGCTGCTGCTGAGCACCGTGCTGGTGGTGAGCAAACACTTCTCAGGCAGTGAAATAATCACATCTCCTGCCTTGGAGGGAGGAGGAAAGGAAAATTACACACAAAACCCAGGAAAAATCAAGAGGAAAAGACTCATTTCATTTCTGTGGGGAGTGGTGGGTTCACATTCTGGCTGCCAGAGTTCAAAAGTGAGAAATTCCATTCACAAGGGATTTCTGAGCTTTGCTTGCTGCAAAAATCATTAAATGTCAAAACCTGAAGTGCAGAGGGGGGCATATGTGGCCCGAAGTTTAGAGTCCGGCTGCTGAGGGCGAAAGGCCGACGCCCCTCTGCAATTCCTGGCCAGCGCCCTTCGGCGTCTGAGGGCCTCGGGCTGTGCTGGCTGCGGACTGGCTCACACCGCTGGTATAGGGGAGGAACGGAGCTGACCATTTCCCGGGGGTTAAACATCGGTTTATTGAAGGTGTTGCGGGATCCAAACGCGGGGAAACCAACCGGGAAAAAGTTTCTCCATAGGGGGTGAAAACAGGATTATAAAGGAGGGGGGTGGGTACAGGCGGAACCAATCGGGAAAGGTGAGGGGATGAACTTCACAGAACTGACACTCCATGGAGACCAATAATCAAAAGGTAAAGGAGGGGTCCTGGGACCCCAGCCAGCCACCATCTCCAGAGAGGAGAAGGTTCTCGAAACCTGGGAGGAGAAAGGGGGTGATTGACTGGGCCCAGGGAGGAAACAACTTTCACTTATAAGGGAAACCAGGGGAGGAGCAATTACACATCGGCAACTATGAATAGCGGTTACTATGGCAACTTAGCTGACAGGCTAGCAGTGGCGGGAAAAACTGGGGGAACGAAACCATTTTACACATAATAGGGGAGAACAATACATAAATTGGGGGAATAACACAAGAAACTTAACAACACACTACCACACTGAAGGGCTCCTGCATTGCAAACAGCATCACTCACCCGGAGAGCTTTTGTTGTCATCAATCCCCTGCCTGTCCCTGCAGAAGGAACAAAGAGCAGCAGTAAATAAATGCAGATATGGAAAATCAGGGATCAGGACAGCGAGGAAAAGCTCTAAAAGAACAGGCAGCATGTGTAACAAAACATAAATTCAATTATGGACTGCTCCAGATACACCTCATTTATTTTTCTCCATTTTTCTTTATTTTTCAGGATCTTTTCCCTGCATATCCTGCAGCATTTGCTGTCTAATTCTAGCAATTGTTCAGCTTTTTTTCCTCCCACTTATAGCAATTATTCACCTTCTTTTTCTCCATTTTTTCCTCACACACATCTTTCATCACCAGCTGCAGCTCTTGGTTTCAGAGTTTTAACTGAACTTTAGCATTTCTTGTCACAATATTTTTCTCTGATCCATTCTGTTCTTTCAATAATACTACAAAATATTTAAAATAAAACCTACAGAAAGAGAAAAAATATAAGTTTAAATCTTTACTGTAAAGATTACTAAGTGAACCTCAGCTCTCTGCTGAACTTGCTTGGGGATAAATAGATAAACAAATTATAACAAGGTTAAATTCCAAAAACTGTTTTGTTAACACTTCAAATTTTGGCTTTTTCAGGCCTCCATATCTATTTTTTTCATGTTAAATTGACATTACTAGAATCCTTGGAAGAGTATCAGTAACTGGTTTTTTTTCCTGATGCCAGACAGGGGCATAATTCAAAATGAAAGCTGGAATCTAAAATTCTCAGAAGATTCAGAAATTTGTACCATCAAGAAATAATTAAAGCATTACCCCAGAACTCTGCTGGCCTTAAATTACTGTCTTCAAATCCTCTCTCTTTTAGCCACTTCTTAAGTTTAATGTATTCCAGCTTGTGACTGCAGTTCACTAAAAATAGAAAAATTAATTAATGCTGTTAAAGAGCATTCTGTTGGACAATAAAGGAAATACAAACATTTGACTGCATAGTCAGAGAAACTGTATTTTAGACATTTTAAAGCATAACAAAATGGCAAGAAAGAATTAAACTAAATAAATTCAGGGTCTCTGGGCACTGGGAGGTCTCAGAAATGTGTGAGTTATTCAGCATATCCAAGGAATTTTAGAATAATGTAATATTTGCCATTAGGCAGAAAAGCGAGCTCAGAAAATTCACCATGCTCTGCTTGGGACTGTAAACTAACACTCAGATATTTGCATATAAAAAAAAGCTAACATTTATGAATGTAATTTTCCAAGCACAAAGGCTTTTGAAAATATAAATAATAAAGTGACACCTTGAGGAACAATTGGTTATTTTCTTATTTAACTTCCAGGTATGATGATACCTCCATCCATAAAACTCTTCAAGTGTTTCCTTCTTCTCTTTCGACCTGTCCGACCTCTGCTTTTCTTCATATTAAGCAACAGGTTTCGCCTTTTTTAGACAACCTGAATTTAAAATAAAATTTAAAAGAACTGATTTAGAAACATTTGAAGTCAAATTTATTACTGTGAGGGTGGGCAGGCCCTGGCACAGGGTGCCCAGAGCAGCTGGGGCTGCCCCTGCATCCCTGGCAGTGCCCAAGGCCAGGCTGGGCACTGGGGACAGTGGGGATGGGATGGGATGGGATGGGATGGGATGATATTTCATGGACTTATGGAATATCCTGAGTCGACAAGGACCCCCCAGTGCCAGCCCTGCCCTGCCCAGAGCCCACCAAGCCCAGCCTGGGCATCCCTGGCAGCGCTGGCCAAAGGCTCCTGGAGCTGTGGCAGCCTCGGGGCCGTGCCCATTCCCTGGGCAGCCTGAGCAGTGCCAGCACTCTCTGGGCAAGAACTTTGCCCTGATCTCTTTCCTTTTGCTAAAATTGCCCTGAACTGAACCTCGAAGCGCAGCTTTTCCCTGCCAGGACGGAGGGGCCGCAGGGAGCCGGGATCACCCGCAGGCGCTCGGGCTCCTCAGAGGCCGGCCCTCCATCACATCCCGTTCCTTTGGGCTGAAAAGACCTCAGAGATCATCGAGTCCAAACCCCACCCCGATCACCCCATCCCACTCCAGAACTGGGAATCCCGTGCAAACCAACCTCCATTCCCCGCTCGGCACAAACCCCCGGGCTGGGAGGGACAGAACCGGCCCCGGCAGCGCTGCGGGAGCGGAACTTCCTGAGGGACCGCCCGTGCTCCGCGCACTGTCCCTGGGAGCCCCAAGCGCGTCCTCCCCTGCCAGGCCAGACTGTGATTCCCGAGTCTCTGCCGGGCTGGAATTGCTCCCCGGTGTCCCAAACCCACCTGCAAAGGGGACACAAGCACGGACATTCCCTCGCTGTCCCTCTGCGCGAGTCCCCGCCTGCTCTTCCGCCCCTGAGGCGGGGCTGCCCCGCCATCTTAGGGGCGTCCCCATCTCCATTCCCCGCGGTGTGTGGGTGTCTGTACTTTGGATATAACGTGCTGTGTCCTCGCTGTGTGGAGCTGAGGGACGAGGGAGAGGCTCCAGCGGTGCCGGAGGTGGGTGATGGGGTGCTGGGTGTCCCCTCACCGGACCCTTCACCCCCGCGTCCCCCCTGAGGGCGTCGGGGTTGATGGCGGCCCGCGGGTTCCCTCCCGTGAGGGGGACGGGACAAGGGGGGACAGAGGGAGACTCGCGGTGAGGGGAGAATGGCGTTCCTGGCCCTGGGGTGTCACTCTGGACATTCCTGGAGTGTCGTATATTCGCTGGATGCCTGCTAAGGGTTACAAGTAAATTAGGAAGAAAGAGTTGGTAATGATGTGAAAAGGGGGCAAAGCCAGCGTTTAAATTTGTTTTTGTGGGGGAAATGCAGCTCTTTAAATGCGCTCTATCTGTTAGAAAAGCAGCAAGCAGTTTTCGGATGCTGTGTTACACAACCAGCCATTGTAGTCAGCCTGTGCTCTGCTGTTTTTTCCCGGAATAGGCTGTAAGTGTTCCTCCTGCTTGGCACTGGAAGATAAAGATACACCATCCTTTTTTTAATATTGTTTGGGACCTTAAAGATCATCCGGTTCCAGCCCTTGCCGTGGACAGGGATACCTTGCACTAAACCAGGTTGCTCAGGTTTGGAGCCTGAAGTTTTCAACAAAATTTGAGCTGACCCAATTGAATATTCCGAAAAGGTGGAAAGTCTTTCTGTGAGGTGTAAGTGCAGAAGAGTTTACTCCTACAAAAAGTGAATTTAGTATGAAAAATTAGTCACTGGTAATTTTTAGCTGAGACATTTCTTCTTTTTACCCATCACTGGTTGGCTTTTCTTCAGAACACTTAACACCAGATATCTCTGTGAATACCTCGTGTTGCCTTAGGAATTTACACGGCTTGCACAGGAATGTAGTTTCACATAATCCGAGGTGGAATTTTAAATAATATTTTAAAGAAAAAACGCTTATCTAGGGAGGCTCCACACTACTGGAAATGTTCAAGGCCAGGTTGGATGGGAGTGGCCTGCGATAGTAGAAGGTGTCCATGGCAATGAGATAATCTTTAAGGTTTTGAGAGTTTTAGTTGTTGGTTTTTCTGGGTTTGGATTGAAGACACTCAAAATTGTGTTTCGTGTTCAGATGTAAGAGTTTATTATTTGTTATCAGTAAAACAGTCTCACTGCTGTGAGTTCTGCAGCTTTTCATTAGAAGGCACAAAATGGCCAGCAATCTCTTGTTCCAAGGTATTTTAAGACTGAACTATCCAATGAAGAACTGACACCTGGATTATTTTCCCTTTTAACCCAATAACTGATCCCACAGAGCTGCAATGGGGACTTTTCTGCCCAGTTACAAAATGCCACCCAAACCCATGGAGAAGGAGTAGGAAGAAGGTGAAGAAGAAACCCAGGACAGCACCCTGTGCCCCCCATCTTGCTGCCATCCACAACAGACTAAAAACCCCAAAACCTCAATTTCTCACCAAGTGATGCACCTACACTGCTCTCTATAATCTATTTCACACTTTTGTGGATTCTAGTCTATTCTGGAGTTTAGGAGACTTTCTCCATGGATGAGGGTCAGTGTCAGTGCACCCCAGAGCAGACACAGAAAGTGCCCTGGCTTTCCACAGTCCCTTCCCACCCAAACCATCCCATGTTTCTGATTCCTTTCCAGGCAGCCATTTTGTGTGTCTGCCTGACCTTTCCTTGCTGCTGGCAGTTGCCGTGCCCTCGGCTCCCGTTCCCAGGGGACAATGTCCAACGTGCCGGTGGCCGTGGTGACGGGCTCCAACAAGGGCATCGGGCTGGCCATCGTGCGGGCGCTGTGCCGCCAGTTCCCGGGGGACGTGTACCTGACGTCCCGGGACCCCGGGCGCGGGCAGGCCGCCGTGGCACAGCTCCAGCAGGAGGGGCTGCGCCCGCTCTTCCACCAGCTGGACATCGACGACCTGCAGAGCATCCGAGCGCTGCGCGACTTCCTCAAGGACAAGTACGGAGGGATCAACGTGCTGGTGAACAACGCCGGCATCGCCTTCAAAGGTGGGCGGTGCTCTCCTGGGGTGCTTCTGTGCGGAGGGCAGGGGGTGCATCCAACGCTTGTGCTGAATTTCTGCTTGGGCAAGCTGCCCATCTTAGGCATGGTGTGAGAACAGTGTGCTAGAGGAGGCTCAGCTGGGACAGCAGCAGCAATTTGCCCATGGAAAGGGAGCTCAGCTTGTGCAGGCTGCCAAGTTTTGCAGTGCACCACAATCTATCCCTTTGAGTTGGCAAGATGTGCATGACTCCTCAAGGAGAAGTATGTATGGGTAACTGAACATTCTGCGTCCTATCCAGCCTTCAAAGGTGGCTGCGACTGGGCGTCTTTGGGAGGACTGGGGGTGCATCAACACTTCTGTGCATTTCTGATTTGGCAAGCTAGCCATCCTTAGGCACATGAGTGGAGATAGTGTCTAGAGGAGTCTCAGCAGGAGCAGCAGCAGGGAATTTGGTCCTAGGAAAGGGGCTCAAGATTGCTTCTCTACCTCGCCAGTTATTGCTGCATCAATTTAATGCTTTCTTTGCATGAGTTGTGCATTATGTGTAGTAAACCTGTCAAAGATTAGATTTGCCATTAAGTTTTGTTATTTTGGTTTTGTGCTGCATTTCTCCAGCTAAGTCCTTGAACCAGCAAAAAAAAAAAAAGAAAAATGGTGCTGGAGCTGTGGTTGTCTTCTGGATGAGCCTCTCTGGGAAGAGTTGTCTAACAAAGCTTCTTAAATGATGGAATTTCAGGATGTTACCATGTACCCTGTCAGGCACATGAGTGGGGTTTGGGGTGTAGGGAAGTTCTCTCTCACAAGGAAGGCAGGATGGGGAGCAGGATTTGGGGTTCTGTAGGATTTGGGGTTCTGGAGGATTTGGGGTTCTGTAGGATTTCAGTTCTCCCCCTGCCATAACCCTGGCCATGGCTCATGATCTGGCTTCATGTGTGAGATTTAAATGCAGGTGAATGATTTGCAAATGAGTCTGGTCATTAAACATGTGTTAGAATAAAAACCACATCAAATCATGACCTGTTACAGTTTCTCTTTTGAATTATCACATCCAATAATGACTTGTTACAATTTCTGAATTATCATGGATTTGGAGACAGTGAACACCTGCCCAGTCTATGATCATATACCTGTTTTCCAATTATTAAAAACAGGAACTAAGATAAACATTTGGGGTTTGGTAACTTCTATTCAAACAGTGTTACAATTCTAATTTTTGTTATTTGGGGTTTGGTAACTTCTATTCAAACAGTGTTACAATTCTAATTTTTGTTATTTGGGGTTTGGTAACTTCTATTCAAACAGTGTTACAATTCTAATTTTTGTTATTTTTTCCCCTCCTTCCTTTTATGACCAGTTCATGACACCACTCCATTTGCAGTCCAAGCTGAGGTTACACTGAAGACAAACTTCTTTGCAACCAGGAATGTTTGCACAGAATTGCTGCCTCTTATGAAGCCTTATGGTGAGTGAAACATAACAAGTGGAGAAAGAGTTTTGTTTGAATTTTGGCCCTTTTCAATGGGAAATCCTCTCCAGTCTCAGGCTCTGCAGCAGTGTTCAGATGTGTTTGCTGCTATAAAGGAAATGTGGTCTCTCCTAATGTTTAAATACATTGAGGTTTTCAAGGAAAAAAGAAGTAGATGAAAAACAGGTTTTTGTTTCCTGAGGGAGAAGGAATAAACAGAGTGAGTGAATGTTGGGGAGAGAGGAAACAGTGCCAAGGTTGCAGTTTAGTGCTCTTGTACTGCATTGAAGGATGGCTGTTATTAAAGTCATTAATCATTAACAGCATTCATTTCTGTGGCTTTTAAGATTAAGTCGCCAAATTCACCACCAGAAGTAGCAGGTAAGAGGGGAAACAGTGAAACATCATTTTGGAGATGAGGGATTTACTGATTCAGCTGATTTATTGCTCTTACTGAAGTGCTGGGAGATAAATCCTTACATTTGTAAATCTCCAGGTGATATTTCTGCTGTAGTAAGAGTGCACCTGCTGATTGTGAAGTTGTTTCCTAGAGGTTTATCTGAAACTTTTGCAGGTTCAGACCTTAAATTACCTCTCATGGTATTTACTAGAAATCAGAACATTGAGTTCATCTGATTTTCCAGGAGCTCTGCAAAACAGCCCAGCTAAAATATTTTACAGATATTCACCTGAGGAGTGAATCCAGAACTGGAGAGCAGCCCCACTTCAGTGTGAGCTGAAAATGTGGTGGTGTCACAGGGGTCCCAGGATGAGGGGAGAGATGAGAATTGACTCCGTGTTTCAGAAGGCTGATTTATTATTTTATGATATACATTATATTAAAAGAAAATTATATGCTAAAAGAATAGAAGAAAGGATTTCATCAGAAGGCTTGAAAGGAATAGAAGGGAATGGAATGATAATAAAATCTTGTGACTGACCAGAAAGTCTGAGATAGCTGGACTGTGATTGGCCATTAATAAAAGACAACCAAGATGGACCAGTCACAGCTGCACCTTTTGCATTCCACAGCAGCACATAACCATTGTTTTCCTTTTCCTCTGAGGCTTCTCAGGAGAAAAAATCCTAGCAATGGATTTTAAATGTGTAAATAATTCATTTTTATTCTGTTTCCAGGCCGGGTGGTGAACGTCTCCAGCATGGTGAGCTGCTCAGCCCTGCGAGGCTGCAGCCAGGAGCTGCAGCAGAAATTCCGCAGTGACACCATCACTGAGGAGGAGCTGGTGCAGCTCATGACCAAATTCGTGGAAGACACCAAGAGAGGGGTCCATGAGAAGGAGGGCTGGCCAAACACTGCCTATGGGGTGTCCAAAATCGGGGTCACTGTCCTGTCCAGGATCCAAGCGCGGCTGCTGGACGAGCAGAGGAAGGGCGACCACATCCTCCTCAATGCCTGCTGCCCTGGCTGGGTCAGGACAGACATGGCAGGTCCCAAGGCCACCAAGTCCCCCGAGGAGGGGGCTGAGACCCCCGTGTATTTGGCCCTTCTGCCTTCCAGTGCTGATGCTCCTCATGGGCAATTTGTCAGTGACAAAACTGTCAAACCCTGGTGAGCTCGGGGATGGAAAGGCTGAGCTCATTTTCCTGATTTCATTCCTAACTCCATCATTCCCTTTTCCCTCTCCCCTGGGATGGGTCTCATGGAGCTGGGATCAGGGAGCAGGTGCCTTATCTCTCATCACAGTAGAATTTTCCAGGATCCAGAGCTGTTCTGGAGGCTGCCCAGGGGTTTCTAAAGAGGATGGGGCTGTTCTAGAGCTGGGATCTGTCTGGGGGGAGGCTCAAGACCAGAATCACTGTTGGACAGACATTCCTTGCTATCAGAACTACATGGAATTAGGTGAAAATAAAAATAGCACTGATCTATCATTTGTAGCCAAACATAATCAGTTGGTGTTATTAATATATCAATAAATAATTACTGATTTATATTCTGGTATGTAATTATTGTGGTACTAAAAACTTAAAAACTCAAAAAATGTGTTTTCATTTTCTGCAGCAGAGTTTGTGGCTGGAATTTGTGATGTGTGCATTGGAAACAGAAAATAAACTGCAGACCTGACACAGCAAAGTGTTCCTCAGTTCCTTTATTGCACAGCCTGGAGTTTCCTTAATAAAATCTGAATTCACTGCTCTCCAATTAGCAACAACAACTAAGTGATATGGAGAGCTGTACATTTGTTGAAATGTTGCTTATTGCCTTTTAGACTCTCAGAGTTGAAAAATTGCCTTTTCTGAGGCTGAAGGAGCTGGAAACAATTGCCCATAAAGCTGTTGTTAGTAATGACAAATCAATAATGGATTTGTTAATTGTTAATCAGGAGCTGGGGTGATGCTGGCTGGCTTTGACATTGGCCTCCCCCAGAAGAGCTGGGGCTGGGAAGCCTTGGAGTGGGAGGAATTGGGAATAAATATTGTGGGGGATTATTATTAATTGTTTATCAGCACAGAACAAAGGGCTGGTTACAAATTGGTTTCTTAAGCATACAGGAGCATTGTTTTTGTGAAGAATTACCTCATCAGTCATGGCCCAGAGCTCCTGGAAGGGAAGGCCAGAAGTTCTCAGCGAAATCTATTCTGTGGGAAGAAAAAAACTTCAGAGGCCTTGGGTTTAGGGGAAAAATTACAAAAGTTGGAACCCTGTGTGCTGAGAATTTCAGACTTTCTGTGCTGCCAGGCACTGACCCCCAGAGAACACTGCACTGACCTGAGGGCCTGGAGAAGCTTCCAGAATGGAATGACAGAGCTGGGATTGTGGGGGTGGAGTTTGAATGGAAGTGTGTGATATCACAGGGTGGGAAACTCAGAGTTGAAGGGTTTAAAATATAAAAATATACATAGAGCAAGGTGGAGGTTTTAGGGTAGAGGCTTCTCCTTCACCTTCTCCATGGGTTTGGGTGGTTTTGTGTAATTGGACAGAAAAGTCCCCATTGCCAGCTTTGAGTGATGAGTTATTGGGTTGAAAGTGAGATTAATTTAGGTGTCATTTCTTGATTGGACAGTTCACTCTTAAAAGACCTTGGACACAAAGACAGTGAGCCATTTTTGTACCTTGTTAGTGAAATACTGCAGAACTCACAGTTCGTGAGACTGTAACATAGACAAGAAAAATAAACATTTGAGTCTGAGCGTGCACTATAATCTCAAGTGCCTTCAATCCCCATCCCACAGAAGAGAAAAGAAATCAAAAACTGGCACAAAAGCTGTGAAAGTTTTGGCTGCTACACTGTAACTCAACCCTGCTGATGAGGAAAACCAGTTTGTGTGTGTCCTTGCAGCTGTGCTACTGGGACCTCAGCAAAACACAACGCAGCTCTTGGGTTTAGTCAGAGCTTTAAGAGGCTGAATCCTGCAGTGGGGAATCCCTTCATCCTTCCAGGGCTCCCTGAGTCACTGAGCTTCAAAAGCTGCTGTCCCTCCGTGTGGCATCTGCAAACATTGCAAACTCACCTTGGCCTTGGTTTGTGCAAGGGCTCTGCAGGAGCTTCATTCACAGCTGGCCTGCAAGCAAAGCTGAGTTAATAGAACAAATAACAATGGATGATTTTTTAGTGTATCCACAGCAAGGAAGAAGACAAAGCCATCAGCATGGAAACAGATTAGAAAAGATGCCTGAAAATCTTTGTAAGCTACACTACGTGCATAATTTGATGTGTATACACGCCTTATTGAATTGTAAAACTTTTGCCAGATATATTGACGTTAGTTCCTTTGCACCAATGAATTTAATAAGTTATTGTGATGTAGTTAATGACTTAAGATCAGGCTTTGTTAAGAGTATATAAGCTGGAGAACACACAGCATAAAAAATTTTTTCTTCTTGGACCCTGATCATGTGTGCACACGTTACATACAACCGAACAGTGACACTTTTTATTATACAGAAGCATTTCATTGCTTTCTTACAATATCTCTTAGCTTTACCATAACTTCTTCTCTTTTATTCTAAGCATCAGTCGTCTTCTTACTTCATCTCTTTTACTCTACTCTACTTCTTTTATTTCCATGCTTTGGGTCAGAAAGTTTCAAAGCCATTCTGTGCCTCTCTTTTTGCCACGGCAGATACAATTACCAATGAACACAAATCACTAAATCATTTTTCACAGAGCACAAAGACAGACGGCGCTGAAATTGTGTCCGTGCCCTTCCAAATGCACCGGGACAGCGGCCCCAGGGGCTGGGCTCGGCTGCCACAATGTCACCCCTGGGCCCAGCTGTGTGAGATGTTGTTGTCATCTTATTGCAAAGGTTCTGTACTTTCTTGGTGATTTCTCATGGGCAACTCCTCACAGCACTGAGGAGTTCTTCTGTACAGCACAGCCAACAAACTCCAACTCTCTCCTCAACCAGCTAACCCACTCTTTTGTGGCACTCGTCGTCTTATTGGACACAGCTGTGGCTTATTAAGGGCAGGCTTGTTCTTAATCTTTGGTGATTAGTACAGCTGCAACTCCTCAGGCGTGAGACTACCTTCTGCACTATCTTTATTTTCTGAGATTCTATGCACCACAAGATTTGACAATAAACCCCAAGCTGCTGACAGTCCCCTTGGTGTCTCCTGCTGGAAACGGAAACAGCAACCAGCAAGGCCACAAGCAATCCCGGCTGCGTGTGCCCACAGCTCAGGGCCCTGCAGGGCTGCAGGGAAACGGCCCCGAGCCCAGGGACAGAGCAGGGCCCTGCAGGGACACGGCCCCGAGCCCAGGGACAGAGCAGGGCCCGGCAGGGACACAGCCCCGAGCCCAGGGACACAGCAGGGCCCGGCAGGGACACGGCCCCGAGCCCAGGGACAGAGCAGGGCCCGGCAGGGACACGGCCCTGAGCCCAGGGACAGAGCAGGGCCCTGCAGGGACACGGCCCCGAGCCCAGGGACAGAGCAGGGCCCTGCAGGGACACGGCCCCGAGCCCAGGGACAGAGCAGGGCCTGCAGGGACACGGCCCCGAGCCCAGGGACAGAGCAGGGCCCTGCAGGGACACGGCCCCGAGCCCAGGGACAGAGCAGGGCCCGGCAGCGCCGCGGGGCCGCTCCAAGCGCGGCCTCACTGGGACGGCAGCGGCGCCACCCGGGGCTGGGCAGGACCCGGCCCTGCTGTCCCACACGGAGCTGCTGCAGGGGCTGAGCAGGAGCTCCCGGCCCTGGAGCTGTGATCCTGGGACTCTGTGAAAGTTCTGCTAAACCGAGGAAAAAGAGGGATGGGGCTTGGAGCCACCTGGGATAGTGGAAGGTGTCCCTGCCCATGTGTCACCATGCAATGAGGGGGAGATGGCTCTGCCCCAATTAAGGGGCAAATGGGACCACAGGAGCACAAGAGAGGAATTTGATTCATCAACAGGTATTTGACTGCACAAGAAACATGAGGTAGAATGAGGGAAAGAAAGAGGAAACTCCTGTCAGAGAGAGGAGACACAGAGCAGGAGATAATAAGCTGGAACTCCATGAGCTGTAAGGTCCCTGCCAGTCCCAAGCGCTGCATCCTGTAGGAGTTGTACGGACTCCAGAAGTGACTCCACAGCTGCTTTCTGCTGAGCAGGCCCTGGGCAGGGACAGGGGAGCAGAGGCAAGGCTTCAGCCACAGGCTCAGCGGCAAGTTCCTTCTGCTGCATGTTCTGGGTGCAAACTAGAAGTGAAAATGGGGAGAAGAGCCTTTGCAGCACCTCCACAGGCACAGCAAGCCCGGCAGGGAGCAGCCCTTGCTCCCGGCCCACGCCCAACCGGCGCTGCCCTTCTGAGGCAGCCGGGCTGCCGGGCCGCGGGCAGCGTCCCCGCGGGGCTGTGCTGGCTCCGCTCTGGCGGCTGCACAGCCCCGCTGCCACGGGCTCTCTCCCAGCACAGCTCTCTCTCAGCCGGCCCCAACGGGCGCCTTCAGTTGGCCTGCAGAGAGCAGCGCCAGCCCTGCCCTGCCCGCCCGGCCGGCAACTCTCCCGCTGCGCTGGGGCTGAGCACTCCCTGCTCACAGGGGGCTCCGTGCCACTGCCTGGGGAAATGCATCGGCACCGCTGAGAGACAGCAAATGAAACCTGGGCACTCTGTTCTTGCGCCTTTTTAGAATCTTTATTAGAAAACACACAAATTCTTCAAGAATGGGAACAGTATTGGGACATCATAATATATCAAAATTACAGTATATGGTCTGTGAATGTTTTCATATCATAGACCATAATATAAATATACAATATGAAATAAAAAGGAATAATTTTCTAGTTTTATTGATTAATTCAATTTTGTCTTCAATTTTCTATTCTTATCCTTCTTAATGTTATTCCTAATCTTCATACTACTCTTTAAATTCTTTTCCTATTCCTATTCCTATTTCTATTCTTATTCCTATTTTTCTTTTCTTCTTCTTCTACATATTTTAAAATTCTTATTCCGATTCCTAGTACTCTTTTTCTTCTAAGTATTTCTAACTTCTTATGCCTATTCTTCTTCTATGGATCCTTAAATAAGCCTTCTCCATCTTGTCTTTTTCCTCTTTGTCTTCTTGCTCTTTGTTGTCGTCTTCTTCATCTTCTTGGTCTTTGTCTTTGTCTTCTTTGCCGTTGTCTTGCAGTGGTTTGTGCTGAGAGTCCGTTCCAGGAGCCTCTGCTTTGTGCCCCAGAAATGGTTGCTGCACCTTCCAGGCCCGGGGCCGGGTGTGTGTGGGGCGGGCAAGGGGGGAGCTTTGGGCTCCTTGGCTGCCCATTTTCCAGCCTCACTGCCCAGCTGTTCCTGGCTCTGCCTGCTGCAGTTTTGCTTGGCTTGCTTGGCTTTGCCGGCCCATGCAAAAGCTTTTCCCTTGCCTGCTTGGAGGAGCTGCAGCAGCGATCTTTCAGCCCCTCCAGCTGAACCCAACAGCTGCTGCTCCCACACCAGAGCAGCGGCACCGGCGGCAGCGGGGCCGTCCCGTTCCAGCCCCAAGCATCAAGGAGCCCCGGCGGGCACAGAAAGCACAGCCAGAGACTCCGGCCCCGCTGCTTTGGCTGCCCTGCACAGGAGGTGCGGGAGCCCAGAGAGCCGCCAGGGCTGTGCCTGCTGCTGCATGGAACTGCTCTGGGGAAGCTGCACCGCCCTCAGCGGGAAAGCCGCTGCCATCTCGCACCCAAGCTGGGAAGGGGAATTGCTCCAACGCTTGCCCCGTTCTACAGGAATTTTGGGTCTTTGTTCCTGTATCTGTGTGGGCCAGGGGAGAGAGTTCTGTGAGCATCCTGTTGGAATAAACTGTTGTGTTTGGAAGTTGCCACTTTCCTCTCTTGATATTCATTATCTGATTGTGGAGAGCAATTGCTGAAAGCTTTGAGAGGAGACATTGCATTTGGGAGCATCTTCCTTTCAATATGTCTCAAAACCGAGACGGTCGTCTTCTTCTTCATAATCTTTTTCTACTTGGTCTTCCTGGTCTTGTCTCCATCATCATCTTCATCTTCACTTCATTATCTTCTTCATGTTCTTCATGTTCTTCGTCTTCTTTGTCTTCTTTGTCTTCAACTTCTTCCTCATCACCTTCATCTTTGTCTTCATCATCTTCTCATTCTTCCTCGTTTCACTCCTCGGGCCGCGGCCTCAGGCAGGGACAGCGGAACAGCCCCCGCAGCGCCCGCAGCGCCCGCCTGAAGCGGGAGGGACGTTTCCTGGCCTGGGCAGCACCAGGCAACACCTCCTGAGCAGCTCCGCCCCGGGCAGCAGCTGCCGGCTCGGCCTCCGTGGGACAGCCCGGGCCAGGAGAGGCGCTGGCCAGGGCAGGGGCTGCCAGCTGGGACACCTCTTCCAGAGAGGAGTCTGCCCAGAGCAGTGACGGCAGGGACTTTACTTCACCTTCCTCTTCCTCTCTCTCGCTGTAGGCGTCCCTCTCACTGCAGGGCTCACTGGAAAAAGGCGATGTCTCCTGGCTGCCTCCCAGGAACGGCCGTGGCCCTGCCAGCTCTGACCCTGCCACTGCCCACTCCTCTTCCTCTCCCACACTGTAGATGTCCCACTCAGGGCAGGGCTCACTGTCCCCAGCCGAGGTCTCCTGGCTGCCTTCCAGGGACAGCTCTGACCCTGCCAGCTCTGACTCTGCCCCTGCCCACTGCGGCTGCTCCCCGGGGGCCGGGAATCCCAGCGGGGCAGGGCAGGGGCCGGGGGGGCTGTGCGGGGCAGGCGCCGCCCCCGCTGCCGCCTCCTCAGCAGCTCCGGCCCGGGCAGCAGCTGCCGGCTCGGCCTCCGTGGCACGGCCCGGGGCAGGAGAGGCGCTGCCCAGGGCAGGGGCTGCCTCTGCTGCCTCCTCTGTGCCCACGGGGCTGCCACAGCTGGGCCCCTCTGCGGGACAAGCCTGGCTGTCCTCCTTCTCTGGGCCCACAGTGGCTCCCAAGAAGTCCCAAAAGCTGGAGCTCACAACATCCTCCAGCCGGATCACTTCTTCCAGAGAACAGTCTGTCCATTGGGACAGCTCTGACTCTCTTTCCCCTTCCTCGTCCTCACTGGAGGCGTCCCAGTCACTGTCCCCAGCCGAGGTCTCCTGGCTGCCTTCCAGGGACAGCTCTGACCCTGCCAGCTCTGACTGTGCCCCTGCCCACTGCGGCCGCTCCCCGGGGGCCGGGAATCCCAGCGGGGCAGGGCAGGGGCCGGGGGGGCTGTGCGGGGCAGGCGCCGGCCCTTGGCTGCACGGCTCCTGTGCCGGGCACTCAGCCCAGGCCTCCTGAGGGAAAGGCACTGGGAGCCCGTCTGCCCCAAAAACTTTCCATTTCTGGTCTTTATCCTCTTCTGGGAGCAGCTCCAGGATGCTCACCTCATCCCACTCATCCTCCTCTGGGGCCAAGGGCTTGGTCCCGGTGCCGTTCTCGGTGTGGGACAGATCTTCCTCCATGCATCGTTCACAGTCAGACACCTCCTGGGACAGCTCTGGGTCTCCAAAGAGGAAACGCTCCAGGTCATCCATGAACTGCCAAAATTTCATTTCCTCATTGGAGTCGTTCATCCTCTCGAGCACTGCCAGCACTGACCCCGCTGCCGCCTCCTCAGCAGCTCCGCACCGGGCAGCAGCTGCCGGCTCGGCCTCTGTGGGACGGCCCGGGGCAGGAGAGGAGCTGGGCAGGGCTGGGGCTGCCCCTGCTGCCTCCTCTGTGCCCACGGGGCTGGCAGAGCTGGGCCCCTCTGGGGGAAGAGCCGTGCTGTCCTCTGGACCAAGCTCGATGGCCTCTTCCACTTTGGGCAGCTCCTCATCAGTCGGGTTGTCCCCTGAAACCACCACAATGTTCTCTTCCAGAGGGGACAGCTTCTCCCCACGTGTTCCATCCCCTGGAGAGACCTCGCTGTCCTCTTCCACTGAGGACAGCTCCTGGTCACTGGTGCTGTCCTCTGCAGTGTCCTCGATGTCCTCCTCCACAGAGGACAGCTCCTGGTAACTCGTGGTGTCCTCTGGAATGACCTCGAGGTCCTCTTCCAATGAGGACAGCTCCTGGCCACTCATGCTGTCCTCAGAAGAGGCCTCACTGTCTTCTTCCAATGAGGACAGCTCCTGGTAACTTGTGGTGTCCTCTGGAATGACCTCGAGGTCCTCTTCCAATGAGGACAGCTCCTGGTCACTGGAGTTGTCCTCTGGAATGTCCTCGATGTCCTCTTCCAATGAGGACAGCTCCTGGTCACTCATGCTGTCCTCAGAAGAGGCCTCACTGTCTTCTTCCAATGAGGACAGCTCCTGGTAACTCATGGTGTCCTCTGGAATGACCTCGAGGTCCTCTTCCACTGAGGACAGCTCCTGGTCACTTGTGCTGTCCTCTGGCATGTCCTCGATTGCCTCTTCCTCTTTGGACAGCTCTGGCTCGGTGTTGCTCTCACCTGGAGAGAGCTCCATGGCCTCTTCTACCTGGGACAGCTCCTCATCACAGGATGAAGGACACAGCTGGGAGCTCTCCTCATCCTTCCATAAACCCACAGCCTCCTCCTCAGAACAGGAGCTCACATCATCCTCCCCGGCAGCAGCTCTTGGTCTCCCAGATCTTCCCCTTGGGACAGGAGAAGCTCGAGGGGCTCCTCCTCCTCAGCAGCTCCCGCTGGGGCAGCAGCTGCCGGCTCGGCCTCCGTGGGGCTCTGTAGGGAAGGAGAGGCGCTGGCTGGGGCAGGCACTGCCTGGGCTGCCACCTCTGTGCCCACGGGGCTGCCACAGCTGGGCCCCCTGGGGGACAAGGCTCAGGCTCCTCCTCACTCACTGCGAGCAAGGATCTGTCCCACATCTCAGAGCTGAGGGCATTTCTCCTCTGGGACAGCTCCTGCCTGCTCACATCTCCCTCCCACTGGGACAGCTTTCCCTCACTGCCATCGTCCCACCAGGGCAGCTCTGGGGCTGCAGCGTCTGCTCCTTGGCACAGCTCCTTGGCACTGCTGGCTCTCACCTGGGACAATTCCAGCTCTCTCCTGTCTTCCCACTGGGACATGGGACAGTGCACATCTTGTCCCCATGGTCAGAGGTCTTGCTACCTCTCACCTTTACCCAAAGAAAGCTCTTGGGCATCGTCCCAGTAGGAATCCTCTGGGACACTCCCATCTCTCTGCAGGGACTGCTCATGGGATCTTTTGTCTTCTCCCCATCCCAACTCCTGCTGCCCTCTCATGTCTGTTTCCCAGTGGGATATCTCTTGGGTTGTGACACATTCTTCCCCCTCGCACACCTCTTGCTACATCTCACTGAGGACTCTCCCCACTGCTGCAGCTCCCGGACTGGGACAGTTTCTTCCCATTAATAGAGCTCTTGGTGTGTCCCACCTCTGCACTGGGAAACCTCCCCAACTCTCACACGTACCTGGCATTGGTACAGCTCTGGGCTGCTCCTGGATCTCTGCTGGGACATTTCTTGGACTCTCAGGACTTGTCTTGGGTCCTTCTCTTGCAGAGCTTCCCACTGGGAAAGCTCACAGTCCTCGTTGTCAAAGGGCCTCTCCTCCTCCTCAGTCTGTGACAGGGGCAGCACTGACCTGCCCACTGCCCCCGACCACTGCCCGCTGGGGGCCTCCAGCCAGCTGGGCAAGGGGCTGGCGACCGGGAGTTGGAGTTGCCTTTGTCCTCCTCGCTGTCCTCGTCTGTCGCTGTCGGCCTCTGTCGCTGTGGGCGTCCAGCGCAGACAGACACAGGGAGCTGCTTCCTGCACAGAGAGCGGCTCTCCTGCGACTGGGCACCGCAGGGCTCTGCGCCCCTTAGACACCCTCAGCCAGGCCGGGGCTCCCTGATGTCACAAGGCTCTCTGGCCACCCCCACGTCCCACATCACAAAGGGCCCCGACACCGTGTGCCTGTGTCACCAAGGGCCACCCGGGGCTGCCCAACATCAGTGGGGCAGCCAGGAAGTGGCTGGGAGCAGCCCCGCACTTGTGGCCTTTGGCCTCTGCTGTGCCCAGAGCCCTGAGAGGCTTTGGCCACGCTGCCCCAGGACAGCCCCAGCCCCACAGTGCAGAGCCCTGGCTTTGCCGCCTGCGCTGCCCAGGGCACCAGGGATTGGCCGCACGGACAGGCCGGGCACTCGTGGGCAGCGGCTCCAGGAGCCGCGGGAGCCCGGGCAGCAGGGGTGTCCCTCAGGGCTCTGCCGGGCACCGGGGCTCGGCCCTGCCTTCAGCAGCGACAGCCGGGGGCACGGAGCGCGGCCTGGGCGCCATTGCCGGGCACAGGAAGCCCAGCTGGGCAGGGCCAGCGTGCAAGGCTGGGGCCATGCACAGGCACTCGGCCAGGTTGGACAAGCGGCACCACGAGAGCCTCCTGCGCTGCCACAAGGCCGGGGCCCGGCTGCTGCAGCTGCCTCGGGGCACTGCCTGAGGCCCCGACTCCTGCAGCTCTGCCCTGGCCTCTGCGGCGCCACGGGCACAGAGGCCGGGCCGGGGCTCGCTCCCTGCTGCCCGCAGGGCGCTGCCCAGGGCTCCCCGCCCGCCGGGGCCGGGGCCGGGCGCTGAGGGAGCGGCGCCGCCATTGCTGCCGCCCTCAGGGGCTCTGGGTCCCACCTGTCATCCCTTCCCTCTGTCTGGGCAGCCCCTCCACAGCACTGCCCCCATTCATCAGCTCTCCCAGTGCTCTTTCCATGTCCTTCCCAACAACCTTCCCTAGCGTCAGCCACTATTTCAAGCCCTGCCACGAATGTTCAGCCACAGCTACAGAAACTCAGGGCAGCTTCAGCATCTTCCTCCCTCAGGGCTGTGCTTCCCCAGTCACAACACTGGGCACCATCTCCACGAGAAGGAAGAATTTTATTGTTTCCATGTGACAGGTTTCCCTGGGAACCACCAGGACAGCTCTCTAGACAGTCTCTCTCATTATTTTGGTGAGTTTCTGGATCTTGGACCTTGTTGACATGTCCACGTACTTCTCCCCAATATTGACAATCATGCCACCAAGGATTGCTGGGTCAGTCTGAGGAAGGAACATTAAATAGAAAGTTGATTAGCAGTAGTTTGTTAACATAGGACACAAGTTCTACAGTAGTAAAGAAAGAAAAAAAATAAAAAAGCTTTTCAAAGAACCTTTTTTGAGATGATTTTGCTGTCATTGCATTCCAAAGTGAACATTTTAGAAATTAAAACATCATCATGTCTGTAAGAAGCACAGAACTAACTAACAAAGCAACTGGACTCAACAAAACTTTTTGTTTTCATAAAAATCAGAGACACAAAAGCCCTTAGTGTGAACTTAGTGACACTTATTTGTAAGTCAAGAATCCAGACCTTAGTCTCCAGTTTCAACACCTCTCCTTTGGCCAAGAACCCATTCAGAGCACTTTTCAGTTCACTGAGGTTAGCCTCATCCAAGGGCTGAAAAAAAGAACAGAAGAGCAGGAAAATGAAGGACTTAAAAATACTCAAATGATATAATGACAATAAATTATATAATAACAATATATACTCAAATTATATAAATTTTCTTCTTCATGACACACTTCCACCAGGAATGCAGCATTGTGGAACAGGGATAACCCAAGGGCAGCACGGGAACAACAACCACTTTGTGCCCTCCTGATTTCATGAAACATTTTCCTGTTGGAAAAATGAACAGGGGCAGCTCTACATGCAACCCAGCCTGACTTCTGTCAGCCCCTGGATTCACACACAGGAAGGAAACCTGTGAGCTGTTGAGCTGCAATGGGATGAAGAGCTTCCATTTTGGACCAGGAACTGCTGGGTACCAGCCCTCTCTTTGCAGCAATTTGTTCAGCTTGGCAGAGGTGAGACATGTCCTCACTGCTCTCACAGCACGTACTTCAATCACAGATGCAGCCTTAACTGGGAGAGGTTTGTCTTTCCTCTCATTCCCTCCTTTCTCCCTGTGGAAACCCAGGGCACCAGGAATATTTCTGTGTCTGCTCTGGGGTGCCCTGACCCCCAGGGCAGCACTGACTCTGACCCTCATCCATGGAGAAAGTTTCCTAAACTCCAGAACAGACTGGAATCCACAAAAGTGTGAAATAGATTATGGAGAGCAGTGCAGGTGCATCACTTGGTGAGAAATTGAGGTTTTGGGGTTTTTAGTCTGTTGTGGATGGCAGCAAGATGGAGGGCACAGGGTGCTGTCCTGGGTTTGTTCTTCAGGTCTTCTTCCTCCTTCTCCATGGGTTTGGGTGGCATTTTGTAATTGGGCACAAAAGTCCCCATTGCAGCTCTGTGGGATCAGTTATTGGGTTAAAAGGGAAAATAATCCAGGTGTCAGTTCTTCATTGGATAGTTCAGTCTTAAAAGACCTTGGAACAAGAGATTGTTGGCCATTTTGTGCCTTCTAATGAAAAGCTGCAGAACTCACAGCAGTGAGACTGTTTGACTGATAACAAATAATAAACACCTGAGTCTGAATGTGAATTACTGTCCCAAGTGCCTTCAATCCACAAACAGAGAAACCCACACCTGGGACCCCCACACTGCCCCTTCCCTGTGTTTGCTCCCACTGCCTGTGTTTGCTCCCAGCCCACCTGGGCCGTGGTGACCGTGCACACCACCTCCCCTCGGACGGCGCTCATGATCTTCCCGAAGGCAGAGACGATGCCCGGGGTGTAACGCAGGCGGCCGTTCTCAGCCAGCAGATCTGCAAAACAGCCACACACCGAGGCCTTCAAGCTCCTCCAGAGGCACATCCCAGCATCCATTCCAGCAGATGGCACTGCTGGGATGCTCTCCTGAAGCCCAGAGGTCACTCACTCATCAGGTTGACGGTGATTGGGGTCATCTTCTCTCTTGCCAGGGCTTCGTTCACGGCTTTTTGTTTCACGGAGCTCTTGGTGTGAGGGTTCATCACCACACTGGACAGCTTGGGGTCCTTCAGGAGGCTCTGAGGGGATACACAGAGATGTGACAAATGCCAGGGGTTTTCCTGGTGTCACAAGGCCCACCTGGAGCAGCCCAGGCAGGCAACAGGGGCACTCCTGGAATGAGAACAAAGGGGCTCTGGAGCTGATGGGAAATGAAATGGCAGCTCCAGCTAGAGAATCACGGATTGGTTTGGGTTGGAAGGGACCTTAAAGATTGAATGGACACGGACACCTTCCACTATCCCAGATTGCTCCAAGCCCCTTCCAACCTGTTCTTGGACACTTCCAGGGGAGGAGCAGCCACAGCTTCTCTGGGCACCCTGTGCCAGGGTCTGCCCACCCTCCCAGGGAACAATTCCTTCCCAATATCCCATTTAAACACCAGGGCCATAAGCAGCCAGTGCAGGTGCCAGCAGGATGGGAGTCTCACAGGTCATGGGAGCTCAGCCCCCTCCCTACTGGGGAGCAGCAGGGAACCCTCCCCACTCCCACCCCTGGGAGCCCTGGCTGGGAACACCTTACCCACACCCGGGTCAGCTCCTTCTCCACCTGCTCCAGCTTCTTCTGCTTGCTGGCAGCCGAGTAGAGGGCGGTGGCATAGCGTCCCTCCAGCCCGTACACCTGGATGGGCGGCTGCAGGAACACGGGCGGGCGCTGAGCGGGGGGACCCGGGCAGAGACCCCTGCCCCGGCCAGCAGGGAGCCCCCTGCACCCTCCCCTCACCGTGACCATCTCGGCCACCCGCCCTGAGCCCCTCACAACCCACCTGGACACCCCCCTGACCACCCCGGGGATCCCCTGGATCTTCTCATGACCTCCACTCCTCACATCGACCAGCTTGGAGATCCCTCCGAGCCCCTGCAGGACACCCCTGCCCCCTCACCTTGACCAGCTTGGTCGCCGGTCTCGCCGCCGTCGTGCTCAGCTGCCGCACCTGGGGGGGAATAAGGGGGAGAATGCCGGGGTCGGCGCGGCCCTCGAGGATCGGGAGGGAGGGGAAGGTCCGAGGCCCCGCGCAGGGCTGGAGGGCGGCAGACGCCACTGTTCCCCCCCAGAGCCACCCAGGCCCCGCCGCCCCCCAGTTTCACCTTCAAGACGAGCCCCGCTGCCGCCGCCATCTTTCCCGGCTGCCCCCAGGGTCACCGGGCACTGCGCAGGCGCGGCCTCGCCCACCCCAGCGCCGTTAGGGCCGCTCCTACCGCGGGGCACGCTGGGAGCTGTAGTTCCGCAGGTCGGCGCCATCGGGCCGTGCGCCCCCTGCTGGGCAATTGGGGCAGCGCAGCCCCCGCCCCCAGCCGGGGTCCCTGCGGTGTCCCTGTGCCACCACCGTCCCTGTGCCACCGGTGTTCCTGTGGTGTCCCTGTGCCACCACTGTCCCTGTGGGGTCCCTATATCCCTGTGATGTCCCTGTGGCACCACTGTCCTTGTGCCCCCAGTGTCCCTGTGGTGTCCCTGTGGTGTCCCTGTGTCCTCAGTGTCCCTGTGGGGTTCCTGTGGTGTCCCTGTGTCCCTCTGGTGTCCCTGTGCCACAAGTGTCCTTGTGGTGTGCCTGTGTACCTGGTGTCCCTGTGCCCACAGCATCCCTGTGCCCACAATGTCACTGTCAATGTCCCTGTGCCCATGGTGTCCCTTTGCCCCCAGTGTCCTTGTGCCCTCAGTGTCACTGTCAGTGTCCCTATCCCCCTGGTGTCCCTGAGCCCTGGTGTCCTCCATGGACTTCTCCAGCCCGAGTACTTCCCACAGGATCAGTTCTTCAGGATCAGTCTGTACCTGTGTGGGTCCTTTATCCGTGGGGTCATTCCTGTCCCATGTGGGTCCTTTATCCATGGGGTCATTCCTGCAGGACCTGCCCCAGTGTGGGTCCCTTTTCCCATGGGATCCCAAATCCTCCCACCAAACCTGCTCCAGGGGTGCTCCTCTCTCCACAGGGCCTCAGATCCCTGCTAGGAGCTGCTCCAGGGTGGAATTCCCATGGGATCACACCTTTTGTGCATCCCCTGCTCTGGTGTGGGCTCCTCCAGGGGCTGCAGGTAGATTTAATCTCCTCCATGGATCTCCATGATGGATGGATGATGATGGATGGATGGATGGATGGATGGATGGATGATGGATGGATGGATGGATGATGGATGGATGGATGATGGATGGATGGATGGATGGATGGATGGATGGATGGATGGATGATGGATGATGGATGATGGATGGATGATGGATGGATGGATGATGGATGGATGATGGATGATGATGAGGGATGGATGAGATGTGATGGATGGATGGATGGATGATGGATGGATGGATGGATGGATGGATGGATGGATGGATGGATGGATGGATGGATGGATGGATGGATGGATGGATGGATGATGGATGGATGGATGGATGGATGGATGGATGGATGGATGGATGGATGGATGGATGGATGATGGATGGATGGATGATGGATGGATGGATGATGGATGGATGATGGATGGATGGATGGATGGATGGATGATGGATGGATGGATGGATGATGGATGGATGATGGATGGATGGATGGATGATGGATGGATGGATGATGGATGGATGGATGATGATGGATGGATGATGGATGGATGATGGATGGATGGATGGATGGATGGATGGATGGATGGATGGATGGATGATGGATGGATGGATGGATGATGGATGGATGGATGGATGGATGGATGATGATGGATGGATGATGGATGGATGGATGATGGATGGATGATGGATGGATGATGGATGGATGCACGGATTCACGGATAATGGATGTGCGGCTGCCTGGCTGCGGGCGCTCTGCAGGATCCCAGCACTAGGTGCCGCTCTCGCTGCACATCCCGAGCGCTGGGATCGTTCCAGGTCAGTTCCAGCGAGGCTCTTTAGAAAACGCGGCTCAGCATCCCCGCCGGAATCAGGCAGCGGCTCCAACCCGAATTATTTTGGCTGTCAGGGTTTAATTCCCTCCTCTGTCCCTGGCTGCATCCCGGGGTGACACTCCAAGGCACAAGGACAGGTTTGAGCTGTGCTTTCACTGTGCTTTCAATACTGAGAAAAGCATATCTAAAATGTAGAAAAATACTTGTTTTTCTTTAATAATTTTATTTTTTTAATAATATGCCTGCACTGAATTTTCAAATGGACTTATTTCAAGCATGGTTTCATATCCCAAATTATTTTATTGCTATTCCAGAACACTCTGTGATCTTGCAGCATTTTAATAGACAGAAAATCTGGTTTTTTTGAGGCCAGGGAAGTCACTGAGTGCTGAGGGCACTTTATTGATCTGGGGATTGGGTCAAAGCCTGATAATGCTTTCAAGAATTAAAATCAGAGCACCTTTCACAGGTTAATTTTGGACAAATAACATCCCCCAGATCATAAAGAGTTTGTACCTTGATGCCTTCCACTGGAAGGAAAACTTAAGCCTGGATAAAACCAGTCCTTGTATTTGGATATCTGTCACAATAATGGACTCCTCCATTTCCCTAGATGGGAGGGTTTAGGAGGGTTTTTTCCTCCTGCAAACAATTAAATATTATATTCTAAATAAATATTGTCCCTTTGCCATTTCCCTGTGTCCCTGGTTTCAGTCTGATCACTTAATGAGCACTTGAACATCTGCAAGGTGGGAGAAACACCTGGAAGAACATTCCCTTGTGGGCTCCCCTTTAGTGCTTGAGGGGTTGTGACCTTAAAGTGCTCCTTTTAGTCATGTGGCGATAGAAAAAACATCTTTTTCTGTCTCCTGCTGAGTCAGAGCACCACTGAAACCACGCAAAGTGTGAGTTATCTTCCTTTCACCCAGAACCCTCCAGAAAGAAGGGGACAGTTCTGAGGCCACGCTGGTGCTGGGGCGGTGCTTCCCTCAGGGCTCTGCTGCAGGAGGTGCCCTGAAATCTGCAGCAAGGCTTGTCCAGCTCCACCCGCGGCTGATGGCACAGAGAGGGGGAGAAAGGAGGTTTTGAACAGCCCACCCGAGCTCCTCACAGGGCCACAAAGCCTGCTGGGCTCACCCTGGGAAGGAACCCAAAATGCCCTGTGATGGTTAAACTGCTGAGCCCAGTTTGGAGCAGCGCTGGAAACACCAAGAGCTTCCCTGCCTGCCTCACCTGAAACCTGAGCTCTGCTGTTCCCCACCTGCTGTTCAGTGATTGCACCTGGATTGGGCACCTGAGAGTCCCAGAGGAGCCAGGCTGGAGGTGGAGCTGGAGCTGGAAACCACCTCCTGAGCAGCTCCTCTGGGAAAAACCTTTGGTGTTTCCCAGCACTACAGGGGGAGTTTTGCTCTCCGGGTGCTCCAGTTCCTCCCAGAGAAGCTGGCCCCAAAAGGTCAGCACTGAACTCTCCCCCATCACAACCACGGCCTTGCTCCTGCAGCTGCAGGAGGGCTTGCAGGGGCTTTGTTGGGCTTTGTCCCTCTTTCCCAAGGGAAAATCCCAGCTCAGTGTTTTCCACACCTCTGCTCCACAAGCAGGCAGGTAAACCAGGAGCTCCCAGGGGATGGAGCCGGTGCCCACCCTCCAAAATCCCCTGCCCAGGCATGACCTGACTCATTTCCCCATTAAGAAAGAGTTTTTTTACTCACTGGCAGGGTCAGAAAACCTTTGAAATTTTTTTTTTCTGCCCTCCAAACCGGAAAGAATGATTGAAAACGCACAAAAATTGGTCAGGGGAATTCCAGGCAGGGCCGGTGTCACTCGAGGTGGGTGACTGAACTCTCTGCTCTCAGCAGCACACAGCGCTCCTCTAAAAGCTGCAAAATCGAGCACCTCAAACCACATTTTCCTGCCCTCCTGGGGGATGTCAGCTTCGTGTCTTTTAACAGGAAAAAGATTCATCATTATTATTTTGTTGTGCATGTGATGCTTCCGGGGCTGCTTGTGGTGGTTGCAGTTATTTCCCATGCAACTGTTGTAAGAGGGGGAGAAAACCATAACCAAGTGCCTGTAGACTTTAAAAAATAATCTAAATTCTTTTAAGATGCTGCAGGACACCTGAAAAAAAATTAATTAAGGGTGAGCTGGTTGGGGGAATAAACACTGACTGCAAATCTTTAACTAGGAAAGGTGATGTGGGTCCACCTGGATTTTCTTAGAGATTATTCCATTTATTAATTTGTTCTATGAGGTTGGCTGCGAAATATCAAAGGTAAAAAGAACAGTTTTGGGAAACTCTGAGGATAACAGGTACAGGGTCGGTGGTACCAGGAGCTGAGTGTCACCATCTCCCACCCTGGCAGAACGTGGCCCTGAGGCTCAGGAGATTTGGGATCTATTTTCAGCTCTGCTTTGGACCTGCTGATTGGCTTCTAATTATTCCACACCTCAGTTCCCCCATCTGCAAAAAAAGCAAGATACCAGCATCCTTTATAAATAGCTCTCAATTCTGTTGATGAAACACAGTTTATTAATAGCAGTGGTACCTTCTCACACTCACTGTGGGGGGAAAAAATCGTTGTAAATTCACAAATGTCACTCAAATGATGGAAATGTGCAAGTGGCTCTGGAGGAAATAAAGCAGAGGAGGAGCACCAGGCCTGGTTAGATATTAGGGCTCCAGTTTGTTCATTGCCACAAGAGGGAAGCCAACACTAATAAAATAACTTTATTTGTGCATTCACCGTGGGTTTTGTGGAGGGGTTCACCCATTTCAAAGCTGTTGTTTGTCCTCTTTTCTCGTGGCAAACTTGCACTTGATCATATGTCAAAAGCCAGGGAACATTATTCCACATTCCCTTTGGTCAATGTCCTGTGAAATGAATTTCATGGATTTGCCTGTTTGAATGGCAAATCCATAAACCTGAAACAGAAAGTTGGGACAAAACGGAGCCAGCTGCTCTTGGAGTGAATTTTAAAAAAGGCTTTGTACGAGTAAGGGGAAGTTTGGTGGATGTGGGGCTTGAAAAAACAAAGGTGGTGTTTCCCCTCCCGTGGGTGAGCACGAGAAACTAAAGACTAATCACAGGCAGAGGTATTTTTAGGAGTTTTTACACCACAGCAGTGACAAATCAATTCAGGAGGTCTTCTGACTCTTGTTCACAACGTGTGTGAGCGTCTTCTCTGTGGATTCATTAGAGCAGGGCTGCTCTCCCTGCCTGCTCAGACCACGGGATCTGCAGATCTGGGGGATTCCTGGCGCAGGGAGGAACCTGTGGGAGTCACCCTGGCTGGGGTCACACGTTGGTGGCACAACCCTGCTGGGTCAGGATTTGTGGTTACATCTCCACCTCGGGCTTTTGGGAAAGGGCTGAAAGCAGGGCTTGGGCAAAGAGGGGTTTTTAAAACACTTCCTGTGAAACTGAACAAAAAATCCTCACCCAAATTGCTTTGGTGGATCTTTTCCTGGCTGTGATCTCTGTGAGATGGGAACATTTGAGAGTCTCTGTTCAGGTTTCTGTAGAGCTCTGGGACATTTTTGTCCCTGGCAGAGTGGTCAGGCCTTGGGCTGAGCTGCCCAGGGAGGTTTGGAGTCCCTGAATTGTCCCAGAGCAGTCTGGATGTGGCCTTGGGGACAGGGATTGGGGTGGTGCTGGTGGGGCTGGGGTGGCACTGGGTGATCCTGGGGGTCCCTTCCCACCCTGGTGACCCTGGGATTGCTGGCAGTGCTCAGAGATCACAATTCCTGGTGTTTGGAAGTCAGGATTTTTGAGGAATGGCAGAAAAGGGAAGCCCCAGCAGTGCAGAGCATCACCTCTGCTGAGGTGTCCTGTGCAGACCCTGAGGGAATCAGGGCAAGGCTGGGAAAGTCACAGACAGGGATTGCAGCCCCCAAAGGGCATTTGCACAACAAGCTGCTTTGTTAATTCTTTTTTACTATCCTTTAGGAACATTTTGGGTGTTTTGTTCTCCTCCCCTTCACAGCAGGCAGACCTTAAACTGCTGCCCTAAAGAATCTGAACTGAGGAGGAATTCCTCCTCAGTTCCTCAGAGGAATTGTCAGGCTGAGAAGGGGAAACAGGCAGAAATATTCCCCATGTCCAGATGGGCAGCCCCTCTCCCACACTGCTCAGGAATTCCCACCCTCCCATCCCTTCTCCTTCCCCTGGGATGCTGTTTCAGCCCCAATCCTCGTGGATGTGTTTAACTGCGAGGACATGAGCAGTCACACTGGGCAGATCCACATGACTGCAGCCATGCCCTGGCATAAGGATCTGCAGAATGAAGGGCATGGCAGGAAATGGCCAGGTTAAAAATACTGCCTGGGCTTTGTCCCTGCTGCAGCGCCCGTGACACCAGTGGAATTGTACAGGCCTGAACGGGCTCCAGCTCCCTCACCTGCCAGTTTCCATTGCTGTGTTTATGGAGGGATGAAAGCCAAGCCTGTGCCTGGCTGGGGGAATTCAGGATCCTTTGTGTCCTTCAGGACAGGATTGTGCCCCTGGAGCTCCAGCAGAGCCGTGTTCCCCCTGTCCCCATAGCCCTGACAGTGCCACAGGGGTGGCTGGGGTGACAATCAGAGCAGGCCTCCCCTGGGACACTCTGTGGCCTTCTCAGGGGACAGGAGCCCCTCTGGTCTTGCTTGGGCTCTTGGCTGCCCCTCTTTGTGTCCTGCTCCAGTTTCAAACAGCTGGGAAGTGAACACTGAAATAAAAATGTAATAAGGCGCTAAGAAATCTCTCCTCAGAACGTTTCTCCCTCTTTTCCATGGGAGCCCCCAGGCTGTGCCACAGTGACTCCAGTGAGGCCAAACTCACTCTCATTGCAGTCCCCCTGTTTCCCTGCAGATCCCAAAGCTGTGCCACTCCTTCTCCTGGGAAATCCCAAACCTGGGCACTTTGGGATCCCCAAATCTGGGCAGTTTGGGATCCCCAAACCTGGGCACTTTGGGATCCCTAAACCTGGGCACTTTGGGATCCCCAAACCCAGGCACTTTGGGATCCCCAAACCCAGGCACTTTGGGATCCCCAAACTTGGGCACTTTGGGATCCCCAAACCTGGGCACTTTGGGATCCCCAAACCCGGGCACTTTGGGATCCCAAACCTGGGCACTTTGGGATCCCCAAATCTGGGCACTTTGGGATCCCCAAACCTGGGCACTTTGGGATCCCCAAACCTGGGCACTTTGGGATCCCCAAACCCGGGCACTTTGGGATCCCCAAACCTGGGCACTTTGGGATCCCCAAACCTGGGCAGTTTCTCCCTCTTTTTTGTGGTGCTGCTTTTTGGGAGCCCCCAGGCTGTGCCACAGTGACTCCAGTGAGGCCAAACTCACTCTCATTGCAGTCCCCGTGTTTCCCTGCAGATCCCAAAGCTGTGCCACTCCTTCTCCTGGGAATCCCAAACCCAGGCATTTTGGGATCCCCAAACCCAGGCATTTTGGGATCCCCAAATCTGGGCAGTTTCTCCCTCTTTTTTTGTGGTGGTGTTTTTTGGGAGCCCCCAGGCTGTGCCACAGTGACTCCAGTGAGGCCAAACTCACTCTCATTGCAGACCCCGTGTTTCCCTGCAGATCCCAAAGCTGTGCCACTCCTTCTCCTGGGAATCCCAAACCTGGGCACTTTGGGATCCCCAAACCTGGGCAGTTTCTCCCTCTTTTTTGTGGTGGTGCTTTTTGGGAGCCCCCAGGCTGTGCCACAGTGACTCCAGTGAGGCCAAACTCACTCTCATTGCAGACCCCCTGTTTCCCTGCAGATCCCAAAGCTGTGCCACTCCTTCTCCTGGGAATCCCCAAACCTGGGCACTTTGTGGGGTACAAATCCCACCCCAAAGCAGAGCCCAGGAAAGCAGCCCCGTGCACTCCCGAGGGATCTGTGACAGATCTATCTTTAGTGCCACGGTGAGTCACACCATTGTGATCTGACTTTAGCCTTTGTCGGAGCTGTGAGCCAGGCCATGGGACGGGCTGCGGGCGAGAGCATTATGGGATGGAGCTGTAAAATTCCACTGCTGCCTCCTCTCCCCGCCGGCAGTGAGCAGCGAGGAGCGGGGGGTGCGAGGCTGGCGCGGCATCCTCGGCACGGGGAGGCTGCCGGGCACAGCTGGGCACCGCTGGGCACAGCTGGGCACCGCTGGGCACCGCTGGGCACGCGGGGCCGGCCCGGGGTGCCCGCAGCGCCGGGGTGCCCGCCCGCTTTGGCGCGGATGCTGCCGTTGCTAAGCGACAGCGACAGGCAGAGATGCTCCTGCATCCCGCACAGCCGAGGGGCGGCCGGGCTGGGCCGGGCCGTTCTGATGGGAAAATGTTCATTTTTCTGCTCGCCAGAAGGGCACAGGGTGCTGCTGCCTCCTCCCCGGGTGGGATGGGAGTCACTGGATTCCCGGGATAGCAGCTCCTGCCGTGCCCCGGGGCTGGGCAGCTCGGGGAAAATGGGAATAAACAACCGGGGGGATGTGACAGACAGAGTGATCCCTGCACACAGAGCCCCTGCCAAGGGCTCTCTCATGGATTCATGGGGTCACTGAGGGTGGGAAAGCCCTCCCAGACCAGCGAGATCCCCCCTTTGTCACCGAGTGCCACCTCCAGCCTTCCCTGGGCACCCCCAGGACTGGGCACTCCAAACCTCCCCCTGCCAAATGAAACCCTCTGCGAGCCCCACGTGTTGGTGGGACAAACACGGACACTGACTGGACATTCTGGGACAGTTTGGAGGCCCTCAGCACCCCAGAACATTGGATGGTCCCACCACAAAGCAGTGGGGAGCTTTTAGCCCAACGAGTGCGGTTTTGGCAGAGCCTCCCTGCCGAGCCCCCTCCTTGAAATGATTCCAGGGCCAGCTGTTGCACACAAAAAGAGAAGCCCAATCCCATTCTGGAGGAAGCTGAGGGGTTGTTCCAGAAGGAAAGGGCAGCCAGCTTGGTCCCCAGGGCCACAGAGAAGGTGGCACCTGCAGTGTCCTGTCCCAGGGCAGCACGGGCCAGGCTTTGAGCACAGCCCCCAGCCCCAGGGCTGAAATGTTCATTTTTTGGGCAGAAACGTTCATTTTTTGGGCAGAAACATTCGTTTTTTGGGCAGAAACGTTCATTTTTTGGGCAGAAATGTTCATTTTTTGGGCAGAAACATTCATTTTTTGGGCAGATCGTGTCTGGCAGCAGGTGCTGAGAGGGGAGGGATGCAGAGGAGCTGATGAAAGGCAGCAGACAGCTCCTGGCACGTGAGCCTGCCTGGGTTTTTCCGCTGCCTCCCGAGCAGGGAGGGAAGCAGGGCAGGAAAACCACGCTGGCAGCGTCCCCAAGGGTCTGGGGACACAGATCAGCAGCTGCCCTGCCCTTGGCTGGCCCCCGAGGACACCCCAGCACCAGCCAGAGCAGGGCCTTGCTTGGACACATTTTTGGGGAGCAGCAATTTCATCGTGGCTGAGCCCCTCCTGTCCCTGCACACCCTCCTGCTCCAGGTGATTCAGGCACAAACCCGGAATGATCTCCTGGTTTGGGCATGGGTTGGGGTGAGATAGACCAGAGCAGCTTCTGGAGGAGCTGAGGCTCTGCAGCTCGAGGCAGAAACGCTCTGGTGGCGTTGGGCCAGCAGCAGAACAAAGGCAGCCACACAACTTCCATTTTTCACCAAATTGCTGCAGACTGAGGCAGATTTGGCACTCGAGGCTCCTCAGCCCCTCCCTTCAGGCTCCTCGATTTTTGTTTGTGCAGAAGGCAAATTTAATAATTTAATTGTAGGAGAAGGTGCTCAGAATTTGCACTGAGTGTAGGAAACCCCCTGAAGCGCTTTGGAGGGTGAACCACTGCTACAGCCACATAAAACTCACCCTTCAGAGTTCGCATCTTATTTTTTTGTCAGGTGAGATAAAAAAGAATATAATCTGTCCTTTTATTTAATTATTTTTTTAAACTTTACTTGGAACGATTGCCCAGATGGATTTTTCAGCAAGATATTTCCTCCACAAAACACTTCAACAAAATCAGCGGCAGCAGAACACAAGGGGTAGGAAAAAGGTGCAGAATTACACCATAAGTCTGCAAATCTTCCTGTCACCTCGTGAAGAACAGAGCTGTGAGTGTGGGGAGGTCCTGGAATTGATTATCCAGGAAAAAGTTTGGACTCCCCATCCCTGGAAGTGTCCAAGGCCAGGCTGGACAGGGCTCGGAGCAACCTGGGATTGTGGAAGGTGTCCCTGGCTGTGGCAGGGGGTGGAATTGGATGAGCTTTTAGGTCCCTCCTAACCCAAACCTTGTGTGATTCCATGATTAATACAAAAGATGACTTATCCCAGCTCTTCCTGAGGGCTGAGAGTCATCACAAGGAAATTTATGGGATAAATTGGTCCTTGCCCCCAAACGGTGCCAAATTGGGTGTGGGGAGGAGAGCAGTGTTCAGCTGGGCAGAGGCAAAAAAAGAAACGAGATAATCTCTAATGAGATTGGAAATGAAAACCAGCCCAGGGGTGTTTTCTCTGTGAGTTTCGGGGTAAATACCACTGGGTTTTGGGTATCACTAATATCTGATTATTGCAGCTCCTATTTGGCTGTGTCCCCACCCACCCCTGGCTCTGTTTTTCTCTGTTCCACGGGCACGTCCCAGCAATTTGCCAGCTGCAGGTTGTGCTGAGAGCTGGAAATAACTGTATCATCATTTCATTAGCACCTGGCTGGGGCAGAGCATCCATTAATCCAGCTCTGCAGGCGCCTCCTGTGAGAAATGAGGGAGGAGGCCCCAGCACAGCCTCTCCTGTAGTGAAAGGGAAGCTGCAATTATGTCTTGACATTTTTCTACTTCCTCAAACAGATCACCACAGCTCCTTCTTCTTTTTCTTCTTCGTATTTTTCTTTTTTTCTTTTTTTAAAGTTTTTTTTTATTCTCTTCTCTTTACTTGCAAGAAATAAGGTTTGATTGTTTTGTGCTACAAGAGATGCCACAGCCTCCCTTCTGCTCCGAGTGGCTCGGGGTCAATGCAATCTGAAAAAAACAACTGCAGCAGAACAAACTTGTCACAGATAAATCCCCAGGGACTGAATCTGCTGCTGCTCCCCCTCAAAAGCTGTTCTGCATTTTTCCCTTTCCTTTGTGCCCATCCTGGTGGGTAAGGGAGAAGTCAAATTGTCCTTCAGCCCTGCATGTGGGGGGCGTTCCTGGATAAAGGGATTTCTGTGCTGGGAATGAAAGGGGTTGATAACTCAAAAAATCTTAAACCTGTTTGGCCCATCAGGATCATCTCCTCAGCCTTCCTGCAGCACTCAGGCCATGGATCCTCAAATCCAGCTCCAAATTCCTCTCCTCACCCTCTGAGAAGTGTTAGAGGTTAATTTGCTTTTTATGTTCATTTCAAACCTGGCCCTTGAATTTTGCCTTTGGGTTTGCTGGTGAGGAGTAACCATGTTTGCTTGCAAAGATTTATTTTAAATATTGCCAGAAGCAGGCTCACATTTATAACTTTTATTAATATATTTGTTGAATAGATTTAGAATCACTGGATACATTTGGGATCACAGGATGGTTTGGGTTAAAGACCCTCTGATTTCAACCCCCCTGCCAAGAGCAGGGATGGCATTCCCAGATCAGCTTGCTCAGGGCCCCATTTACTGTTATTTATATTTACTTTGAATTCCACTGAAACATTTATTTATGCCTAGATTTCAAATTGCAGCGAATTGAAAAATATACCAAAAAAGGGAGTTCATTTTTGTGATCTTTTAATCTTTGTTTATTTGAAGAAACGTTCCCCCCTAAGCAGAGAAGAAAAAGAAATCAGGATTTTAATTTTTTTTGGTAGATGTAGACATTTCAAGATGTTTTTCCTTTTTTTTTTTTTTTCTTCAATGAGGGGAAAATGAAAACAAAAATAGTATAACTCCTTCCTTCATCCAGTCATTTTTAATAGCAGAGCCCTAAAATCTGGTTTGGAAGAGGGAAGATGCGTTACAGAAATATCTCAGCAGGGTTTTTTTGCCCTGCTCCTGGCCCAGTGACAGTAACACCCTCCTGAATGTTTTTCCAGCCCAGGCAGAGCTGCTGATGGCTGCTTCAGACACCAATCTTTGTTTGTCCCTTGCAGTTGTGTCCGTGTCAGAGCCACCTGACAGCACCAAACCACCAGTGAAGAACGCACCCAAAAATTCAGGAATGGGGGAAAATCCAGGGAAATGTCCCTGCCTGAGGCTCGAGCTGCCCCAGGAGCTCCTGGCTGGGCACAAATCTGTGGGGCAGTAACAGGAGCCAGCTCTTGGTGCTGCCCTTGCTGTGTCACTGTGCTCTGGGGACTCCTCAGCCCTGAAAATGTAAAATTAAAAAAAAGCCCAGGATTTTCCCTCTCTTCTGCCTTGGGGAAAAGGCAGAGTTTGACCCTGAGCTGGTGGGGCTGAGGTGGCCCCAAAGATCACAGGGAGGGGATTCTGATCTGTCAGAGCTCTGAAGTTGGAGATGGGCTTGAGGAATTAATTCATGGCTTAATTGGCTGCTTCAGACACCAATCTTTGTTTGTCCCTTGCAGTTGTGTCCGTGTCAGAGCCACCTGACAGCACCAAACCACCCAAAAATTCCGGGATGGGGGAAAATCCAGGGAAATGTCCCTGCCTGAGGCTTGAGCTGCCCCAGGAGCTCCTGGCTGGGCACAAATCTGTGGGGCAGTAACAGGAGCCAGCTCTTGGTGCTGCCCTTGCTGTGTCACTGTGCTCCAGGGACTCCTCAGCCCCGAAAATGTAAAATAAAAACAAAACAAAACAAAACAAAACAGGCTTTTCCCTCTCTTCTGCCTTGGGGAAAAGGCAGAGTTTGACCCTGAGCTGGTGGGGCTGAGGTGGCCCCAAAGATCACAGGGAGGGGATTCTGATCTGTCAGAGCTCTGAACCTGGAGATGAGGAATTAATTCGTGGCTGAATTCACACAGGAGTTGTTGTCTTGCAGCTCTGGCCCCTGTGTTGGGTGTGTGGAGGACAGGAGGACAGACGAGAGGACAGAATTTCCATCTCCTTGCCCAGGCTCCCATCACACAGAATTTGTTCTGGCTTCTTGTCACAGACTCCCCTGGATGAGTTTCGGGGCCCTGCTCACTCCTGGACAGGTCCCTGCAATTCCTGTGAGGCTCTGCCTGAGGCTGGAGGGATCCCCTGGCACAGAATCCAGGAATTCCTGAGGCTGGCACAGCCCTGCCAGCCCATGCAGTGCCAGCTGTGCCCACCTTGTGCCCAGCCCAGAGCTCTCAGTGCCACCTCCAGGGCACACCTGCCAACCTCCAAACCTCCCTGGGCAGCCCTTCCCCTTTCCATGGGGAAATTCCTCCTGAGCTCCTTCCTCTCAGCTGTTTCCATCTCCTCCCACAGCTCCTGCTTGTGTTTGATGAACCTTTTCAGAGGACTCTCATTTGATTTATCTTTAAAACTTCTTTCAAACCACTGCAATGGTATGAAAACCAACAAAAATAATATGAAATAATTAATATTTATGAGTTGCATCTTTTAATTCACTGAGCAGTTGTGAGGAGCAAGTCACAGGAAACGGGGTTGGGAAAATCTATTTGCTCATCAGTGCTGAGCTGCTTCTCCACGGGATATTGTCAAATGCTTTTTCCAGCTCATGCTGGACTGGCCAGATGAAACATTCCCATGTGGGTTCCCATTTTGGGGGGGAAATGCTGAGAATCCCCCCCTGACCGAGCTCTGCTGCCTTGGGGAAGGTGCCAGCACAGCAAAACCAACCCAGAGCACATAAAAATCCCTGCCCAGAGGTTTGGAGCAGCAGCTGACGGGAAGGACAAGGACAGAAACCCCATTTGTGGGTGACATTTTCCAGTCTTTAAATTTAAACAGGGTTAATTTAGAAAGTTCTAGAATGGCCATATCTGTTTCCAGGGAAAAAGACAAAAAAAAAAAAAAAAAAAAAAAAGAAAAAGAAAAAAAAAGCCTGGATTTCTCAATCAGCTCAAATGTCCCTGGCCATATGTATTGGCATTGGGACTCCTCTTTCCACACAAAACTAACCCCAGGATTAGGAACACCAGTAATTATTTGCTCAAAGTGAAGTCTAGAAATAAACCTCATCAGGATCCAAATCTTGTTAAATATTTTGTGGTGCTGCTGGACAGAAGGAAGACATTTCAGATTTGTAGTTATAATTAACTATCAGGAGGGAGAAAATGCTCCCAAAGTTTCCTTCGCTTTTTCTCTCATTTTTCAGACTTTTATGTGGGCAAATTCTACAGCTGGGGAATTGGAGAAAATATTAGGAGAGGGATGGGAGTCAAGAAATGGAGTTGTTCAAGTGCTAATGAGATGTAAATTGATATATAGGAAAACAGGAAACACTGGCTGACAACATAGGGCAAAACAAGGAAATCCAGGTTGGACTCCTTGAGATTTAAACAGGAGAGAATCTCTTTAAGAGATTTTAAGGGAATCTCTTTATTTGCAACAGAATTAGAAGAGTTCAAATCTGCCTCAGAAGCTGTTTAATGAAAGTGAGTCCACGGGCACGGGGATGGGATCACCACAGCAGGATCCACAGGAAGTTTTCCAGGGGTACAAAGTGGAAAAGAGAGGTTGGAGTGAGCCAAGGGGACGGGGTCTGCAGTGCCTGTTGTAGAATTTGGATTTTGGCAGAATGGTACATTGTTTGGTGGGGTTTTCCTGTTGATTGTGAAGAGAGCTACACCCACATCTATATCTGTATCTACATCATCTATATATCTCTATCTGTGTCTATGTCAGCCTATATATCAGTATCTACATATCTGTATAGCTATATCTCTCTATGCCTAATTATGTTTATATCTCTGTATCTCTATATTTCTATATCTTTATATCTCTGTCCATATCAATCTCTCTACATCTATATATCTACATTATTTCTATGTACCTATCTCTATCATCTATATATCCCTATGTCTATATCTAAATATCAATATCTATATACCTATATATAGGTATATATCTATATATTTCTATATATCCATATTTATATCTATATTCTATATTCATATCTGTATTGGTATATTCTGTCCATATCAATCTCTCTACATCTATATATCTACATTATTTCTATGTACCTATCTCTATCATCTATATATCCCTATGTCTATATCTAAATATCAATATCTATATACCTTATTATATTTTATATCTATATATTTCTATATATCCATATTTATATCTATATTCTATATTCATATCTGTATTGGTATATTCTGTCCATATCAATCTCTCTACATCTATATATCTACATTATTTCTATGTACCTATCTCTATCATCTATATATCCCTATGTCTATGTCTATATCTAAATATCAATATCTATATACCTATATATGGGTATATATCTATATATTTCTATATATCCATATTTATATCTATATTCTATATTCATATCTGTATTGGTATATTTGTATCTATATCTCTTTATGTCTATGTCTATATCTCTATGTCTCTGTATCTATCTCTATATCTCTATCTATAACTGTATATCTATATTTAAATTAATATCTATACTGATATACCTGTATCTTTATCTCTTTATCTCTATCTCTATCTATATTCCTATATTTATATATCTATATATCTACATATCCCTACCTCTATATCATCTATATAGGTCTATGTCTATGTCTATATCTATGTATCAATGTCTATATATCTATATCTAAATCCATATCTATATTCATATATCTGTATCTATATCTCTTTATACCTCTATATCTCTATCTATATATCTATATATCTATATATCTATATCTTTATATCTATATATCTACATATCTACATATCTACATAACTATATCTATATATCTATATATCTATCTATATCTATATCTATATCTATATCTATATCTATATCTATATCTATATCTATATCTATATCTATATCTATATCTATATCATCTATACATCTCTATGTCTGTGTTTATATCTATATATCTATATCTAAATCCATATCTATATTAATATATCTCTTTGTACTTCAATATCTCTATCTATACATCTGTATCTTTATATATCTAGATATCCATTTATCTACATATCTACATATCTCCATATCTGCATATATCTATCTACATCCATATCTATATCTAATCTGTATCTATATCTTTTTATACCTCTGTATCTCTATCTATATATCTATATCTTCATATCTATATATCTATATATCTATATATCTATATATCTATATCTTCATATCTATATATCTATATATCTATATATTTCTATATATCTCTATATCTATATATCTATATATTTATATATCTATATATTCTATATCTCTATATCTATATTCTATTATATTATATATCTATATCCTATATCTATTCTATATCTCTATATCTATATCTATATCTATATGTCTAAATATATAAATATCTATATATCTATATCTGTACCTAATCTATCATCTCTGTCTCTGTCTCTGTCTCTATCTCTATCATCTATATAATCTATATATCTATATATCTATATCTCTATATATCTATATCTATACATCTATATATCCATATATCTATATATCTATATATCTATATATCTATATATCTATATAGATATATATCCATATATCCATATATCCATATATCCATATATCCATATATCTATCTCCACATCTGTATCTCTGTATCTCTGTCTCTCTACCAATACCTCAGTATCTGTGCCCATCCCTCTCCCCAGCAGGCTCTGTGCAGGGGGTGCTCTCCAAGCCATCCTTTCCCCCTCTCCAGGTGGCTCCCTGATCCCTGTGCAGCCCCAGCTGTCCTGGAGGATGCTGGGGAGACCTGTGGGCTTTCAGAAGGGATGAGCCCCTTTGAGTCACACAGAAATCAGCTCTGCAGTTTCAGCCTTTACTCACGCCACCGCTGCTTCCCACATTGTGTAACCTGCCTTTCCCAAATGCCACCAGGAGCAGGATGAGTCCCTCCAGCTCCTCCTGCCAGGCCAGGGAATCACAGCTGACTCAAATCTCTGTCCTTGCCCTCCCCAGAGCAGCTCTGACAATTGTTTGAATTATTCTGGTTGTTACTTGCCCGGGGCAGTTCTGGCATCAAGGCTCTCTTGTGCCGCTCTCCAGCACTTCTTGGAGGAAGAGGTTGGAGAACCTGTTGGGATGAACCCAGAGGAGCTCTGCAGCCAGGCTGGGAGAGCTGGGAATGTCCAACCTGGAGAAGGGAAAGCTGCAGGGAGAGCTCAGAGCCCCTGGCAGGGCCTGAAGGGGCTCCAGGAGAGCTGCAGAGGGACTGGGGACAAGGATGGAGGGACAGCACCCAGGGAATGGCTGCCAGTGCCAGAGGGCAGGGCTGGGTGGGATCTGGGCAATGAGGAATTGTTCCCTGGCAGGGTGGGCAGGCCCTGGCACAGGGTGCCCAGAGCAGCTGGGGCTGCCCCTGCATCCCTGGAAGAAAATATCAAAGTGCTCATTTCTACAAGTCAGCTGGAAAAGTGCAAGAGGAAACAATTGGTTGGTTTGGTTTGAATTTCTGTTCCTGTTATTCCTGCTGGCTGTTCCAGAACTTTCCTCTGCCCTCACTGGGAGCAGAAAGAGGCCACCTTCCCCCTCTGCTCTTTTGTTATCATTTTATCACCTCACCAATGCATCCATCAGTTTGTTGGTGGTTTTACAGCACAGCTCCAGAGCTGTTTTCTGGAAATGAGTAAAACAAACATCAGGAAGAAAGTTGACACAACATATTTTGGTTGGGTTTTTTATTATTTCTTTCTTTTAATCACAAAATCTTGCTGGGCACTGATCAATGCTTTTTTAAAACAAGAATTGCTCCAGATTAAACAAGAAAAGAGACCAAACCACCCAGGCTTTGCTTGTTTTGGATGCTTTTCTTGCAGAGGTGTAGCTGCTGAGCATCGTGCCATTTTGATCAGCTGCACAGAGAAAACACACAGCCAGTTCACAATTTATTCTGCCAGCTGCCCAGGCAATTATTTGAAGCTCCTTAGTTCACCTGACCTTTAAAACTTCTTTTAACACACAATCACATCTGATCAAGTGGAGTGTTAAGGTCAGTTCTTGCTCCCAGAGCAGAGCAGAGCCAGCCTGTTGTGCAAGCAGAGCTGGACATTTAAAGGATATCATTGTTCTGCGATTGCAAGAGAAGATGACTTCAAAACTCCAAGACTAAAGGTGATGTGGAATTAAATTGTGGTTTAGAGCCAAACAAACGGAGCCAAAATAGGGCCAAAGATAAAAGTGCTGCCATTGGGCCAGGCCATGGCCACTTAAACTCAGCCCTGGCTGCTCTGTGCTCGAGCCCTGAGGAAATGAAACCTGTAGAAAACACGTGCAGAACCTGGTGGAATATTCCATGCTCCCAGACTGGAACATTCCAGCCCCATGGAGCACCTGGAGTGCTTTTCACACATGGCTGAAGTCAGGTCTGATGGCCAGGGGCGGAAATGTTCCCCTTGTTCCCTCTCAGATTGAACTCCCACTGGCTTCACTGGCAGCTTTTCATGGAATAACAACTGGATAAACCTCAAGGTCTGACTCAGACAATGGCCCCAGTGGCTCCTGAGGCTGTTCAAGATAGAAAAGCCTCTTTGGGGTGATGTTATCTTTGAGGAGAAACACTTTGCCCTTTGGCAGCTGCTGCTGTGAGAAGGTTCCAGTCCTGTCTGTGCTGGGATTCCAGCTCAGGACCTTGGGATGCTCTTCCTTTGGAGATGTGGGAGCTCAAGGTGTGGCAGAGGGACATGGAAGTGCCTTGATTGTGGCTTTCCATGGCCCAGTGACAACAGAGATGATGGTTTTGACCAGAAGGGAAGCCAAAAATCTGCTTGCTGCAAGGTCTGGGGTGGATTCCAAAGGCTGGACCAATTTTAAATCTCAGCAATTCCCCTTATTCAATTCACTGAGGAGAGAGCAACCTGCAGGGAGTAAACAGGGAGTAAATTGGGAGTAAAACATTCTCCATTTGTTTCCTCCCTGCATCCCTGGCAGTGCCCAAGGCCAGGCTGGACACTGGGGACAGTGGGAGGTGTCCCTGCCATGGTAGGGGTGGCACTGGGTGGGCTTTGGGGTCCGTCCCAACCCAAACCCTGCTGGCATTCCATGAACATCTCCCCCAAGGGCAGGCAGGCAGAACTCAGGAATGGCACAAAGGTGGTGGAAAGGATGGAAATGAGTCCTTGGGGAAGGGCTGGGAGAGCTGGGACTGGGGGAAGGCTCCAGGATCTCATCCATGCCCATGGACACTGCAGGGAGGGGCAAAGGGACAAAAACTGCCCTGGAATTCCCAAGGAATTGTATTTGCTTCCACATGAAACCCTGGGTAATTCATCCCCTCCCTGTTCCAAGAGTGGGAGAAAAAGGAAAGGGGCAGGGCCAGGCTGTGCCCAGTGTGCCCAGTGCCAGAGCTGGGGCACAAAGGGGAGCAGAGGAGGCTCCCTGGAACATCTGGGAATGCTTTTCCCTGTGAGTGGAAGGCCCAGGCTGCCCAGAGGAGCTGTTGGGACCTTTCCATCCCTGGAGATACCCAAAAACCACCTGGACACAATCCTGGGCAAACAGGGGGCCTGGGCCAGGTGCTGCTCCCACCTCAGCCCCTGGGACAAACTGCCAGCATTGATTTCCCAGCCCTTGCCAGCCCACAGAGAGTTCCAGAGCCACCCAGCAGTGCCTGAAAACAAGCTGCAATTCCCCAAATTGCCCCAGATAAGAGCCAGGGTTATCTCCCAGGTATCAATATTACCTCACGTGCAGGTACAATGAAACGGGAGCGAATCTGTTTCTCCTCCAAACCAGGAAGGATTACTCAATGAATTAATCTGCAGTGAGTCACAAGGTAAATTTAAGTAGTTGCTCACTGTTTGGTGTCATAAAAGTGGCAAGCAGAGATTTATGGATAACTGAAGATCTGCTGTTTGATAGCAGGGAACAATGGAGCACCGCCAGGTGCCACCGTTTGTGTCCCCTGGGGAAGCAGAGCCCTGGCCAAGGTGTGGCAGTGCCACGTGCCAGGGACACCAAGGGCTGGGAAAGCTGAGGGTGACAACAGTGAGGAAGCCCTGAGGGAGCTGGGGGTGCTCGGCCTGGAGAGGAGCCCGGGAAGAGAGAGGGGCTGAGCCCTGCCTGGCCCTGACTGGGCCTGGGTCTGTCCCTGTGTCTGTCCCAGGAGCAGGGAGCTCATTCTGCCCCTGCACTGCTGAGGGCACACCTGGAGTCTGTGCCCAGCTCTGGCCCCTCAGTTTGGGAAGGACCTTGGGACACTGAGCACATCCAGAGGGGCCAGCGAGGCTGGAGAGGGGCTGGGAACACAAACCCTGTGAGGGAGCCCTGAGGGAGCTGGGGGTGCTCGGCCTGGAGAAAAGGAGACTCAGGGCTGCCCCCATCGCTCTGCACAGCTCCTGAAAGGGGCCTGTGCTCACCTGGGGCTGGGCTCTGTCTGCAGCAGCACTGACACACCCAGAGCACACAGCCTCGAGCTGCACCAAGGGAAATACAGGCTGGAGAGCAGGGAAAAGGTTTTTCCAGCCAGGGTGAGAAAGTTCTGGAATGGCTGCCCGGGGAGGGGGTGGAGTCCCCATCCCTGGGTGTGTTTAACAAAGCCTGGATGTGGCACTGGGGGCCAGGGTTTGGTTGGGGCTGGGCTGGACTCGATGGCCTTGAAGGTCTCTTCCAACCTGGTCATTCTGTGAATTCTGTGAGCTCTGTGTGAACTGGTCCCTGAGGTGCTGCTCTGGTGCCATCAGAGCCAGACTCCTCTGCCCTTCCCAGCACTCTGCATCCTCTGATTCCAGCTGCAGGGGACAGCAAGAAAGGGTTTTCAGAGTAATTAAATTCCTACCAGGGTCATGAAAATTAGAAACTGGACAGGAGAAGCTTTGGGCTGAGCTCAGGGTGGCCTTGCAGGGCCTGGAGGAGCCCCAGGAAAGCTGGAGAGAGACAATTGCCAGGGGATGCAGGGACAGCACCCAGGGAATGGCTGCCAGTGCCAGAGGGCAGGGCTGGGTGGGATCTTGGCAATGAGGAATTGTTCCCTGGCAGGGTGGGCAGGGCTGGGATGGAATTCCATCCCTGGATCCCTGGCAGTGCCCAAGGCCAGGCTGGACACTGGGGACAGTGGGAGGTGTCCCTGCCATGGCAGGGGTGGCACTGGGTGGGCTTTGGGGTCTGTCCCAACCCAAACCCTGCTGGGATTCCATGAACATCAGCCCCAAGGGCAGCAGGCAGAATTCAGGATCTGGTTGTATGATAATGAGCATTTTAAGGCTGATCAACCCCGAGTAGCTCTGGCTGAGCTGCATTCCAGGCTGCTTCTTGCTTGACAGGGATCTTAGGGACAGGTGCTGAGAATTGATTTGGATAGAGGATAAAGGGCAAAATATGGCAGAACCATTGAATTATTGAATGATGGAATGGTTTGGGTTGGAAGAGACCCTAAAGTCCATCCAGTGTCACCCCTTGCAATGGCAGGGACACCTCCCACTGTCCCAGGCTGCTCCATCCTGGCCTTGAACCCTTCCACAAAACCTGGCTGTGCTCACACCACAGCTGGACAATGACCTGTGCAGTTTCCCCCTGGGATGTTTTCCTTCTCCACAATCAATTTTTCTAAACCAGGGATTTACTCCAGGGCTTCAAGGAGCTGAGTCATTCCCTGAATCTGTGCTCAGACTTTGCTGATATTCACGGGAGAATGGTGGAGGGAACAACAAAACAAAAATCTGGAGCCTTTTGAGAAGTACTCCTATTTTTCCTCACAAACCTGAGCGTTCCCAGATCCCAAACCCAGCTTCTGACCTCACCGGCACCACCATTTTTTTCCTCTAGGGAATGCTTGCCTCCCAGGCTGGGTGTTGGGGCTTGATGGACACGCTGCCTCATCCGTTGTGGCAGAGCCAGCATCTTCTCCCAGAAATATTCCCCACATCCAACGTGGGGAGCTGCGTCAGGGAGGTGACGCAGGCAGAGACGCGCTCAGTGCCCCTGGCTAAGGATGCCTCAATCGCAGCCCCAAACGCACAGCTACGCACCCAGCACACATTTGGAGCTCTATTATCTAAGCCTGCCATGAATAAAGATTTGTTTTCCCTTGTTGAGCGTCGTCCTTCCCGTTGGAGGGCAGAGCTTTGGGGCAGTGGAAATTTTTTGGTGGCGCAGTGGAAATTTTCTTCCTCGTTTTCTTAGGCTGCTTCAAACAAATCTGCACTTTGGTCTTTCCATACAGATTACTTCAGTAGTCGCCCTCAGGTTGCTTCTTTAAGCAGAAACTTATGTTGTGCTCGTGGTTTTTGCAAATTCCAAGGACTTTTGCTGGTTTCCAGCAGGTCAAGGGAGGTGATTCCACCCTGGTGCCCCCTCAGGTGATTCCCCACCTGCAGAGCTGCCCCAGCGCAGGGAGGAGCTGGAGCTGCTGCAGAGCCCAGAGGAGGCTCCAGGATGGGCAGAGGGATGGAGCAGCTCTGCTGGCAGGAAAGGCTGGCACAGCTGGCATTGCTCACCTGCACAGGAGAAGCTTTGGGCTGAGCTCAGGGCGGCCTTGCAGGGCCTGGAGGAGCCCCAGGAAAGCTGGAGAGAGACAATTGCCAGGGGATGCAGGGACAGCACACAGGGAATGGCCTCAAACTGAAAAATTACAGGTTTAGATCAGATATTAGGAACAATTTCATCCCTGTGAAGATGGGGAGACCCTGGAAAAGAATTCCCAGAGCAGCTGGGGCTGCCCCTGCATCCCTGGCAGTGCCCAAGGCCAGGCTGGACACTGGGACAGTGGGAGGTGTCCCTGCCATGGCAGGGGTGGCACTGGGTGATCTTTGATGTCCCTTCCATCCCAAACCACTCTGGGATTCCATGATTCCCCACCAAAATGAGGGAAGGAGGGAATGACTTTGTTGCTGTGCTTTTCCCAGAGAGCACCAGGAGTTGCTGGTCCCAGTCTCTGGAATTCCCTCACTTTAATTTGCCAAGAGCGATAATTTGCAGTGCTTGAATTTAGGTGCAGAATGCCACAAAAAGCTGCTGGAGGTTTGGAATTTTGGGTGCCTCATACAGGAGTGAGGATCAAAAATCCCAAGGGAGAGGCTGGGGCAGAGAGAGGAGCCTGGGGAGAGGTTTTGTTGTGTCCCATGTCCCCAGCAAAGGGAGGATTTGTGGCTCTCACTGAAGATGATTTGCTGTGCCAGTTAATTCCTGACGGGAATGAATGAGGGGGTGAAAGAACAACAAACACAAACGTAAAGAAAGCAATATGAAAGAAATGAAATGTTCCACTTTGTGCCTCCCCAAGAGAACCTCGGGGAACTGCAGAAAAGCAGGATTGAAGGGGAAAGGGAGTTTGTAGCAGAGTAAATACAAATTAACATTAAACTACTGTGACATTCCCAAGGAATTATATTTTGCATCCACATGAGAACCAGGGTAATTCATCACCTTTAATGATGTTACAAGGAATCCTGGCATGGCTTGAAATACTTCCCTGTTCTAAGAGTGGGAGAAAAATGTTTACCATGAGCACTAAATATGGACATTAATCATTGTGTCTTTAATGCCAGGGCAAAACCACTTTCATGCTGTGAATGTTCAGCTCAGTATTGTAATACTCAGAGTGAATAGACTGACTGGGACAAGTCTGAAATTCCTGAGGAGATTGTGCAGCTGAAGGCAGGGAAAACCTCCGTTTGGGCAGAGGCTGCTCAGTTTTCATGAGGAGGAAAATGGTTGGAGGAGCAAGAAATGGAACATAAGGTGAGCTGAGAGTGATTCCACAAAATCTTTCGGGGCTGAGACAAGGAATGACAATCCCAGAGTCACATTTGCTGTGTCTGGGAAGGACAACACAGCCTCTGGGTCTATGGGTGCTATTTTTCCATCTGGGAGAGAGCTCAGAGCACTTCCAGGGCCTGAAGGGGCTCCAGGAGAGCTGCAGAGGGACTGGGGACAAGGATGGAGGGACAGCACCCAGGGAATGGCTTCAGAGTAGGATTGGATGTGATCTTGGCAATGAGGAATTGTTCCCTGGCAGGGTGGGCAGGGCTGGCATGGAATTCCATCCCTGGATCCCTGGCAGTGCCAAGGCCAGGCTGGACACGGGGGACAGTGGGAGGTGTCCCTGCCATGGCAGGATGAGCTTCAGGCTCCCTCCCAAGGCAGAATTCCCTGATTCCGAGGTCCCTGTGGTCCCAGCACGTGGCAGCTCCTCCTGAGCTCACTCCCCCAGGCCTGTTGGAGGCTCCTCTCCTGCTGGGGTGGTTTTGTTGTTGAGGGGAAATTGCCCTGCCAGGCACATGCCCAGATCTGCCTGTTTACATTCTGAAGCTTCTGGGGCTGTGTCCAAAGTCCACTGAAATCATTGGGAGCCTTCCCATTTATTCCAATGAACTCAGATCAGGCTGAGCATCAACAAAAATTGAGATTTACCCTTCCTCCTCCTCCGGCCCTTCCCTGGCTTCTCCTCTCCCTCCTCCTCCTCTCCCTGTGACACCATCACCACATAAACCAGCAAGGCTTAACCAAGATTTGGGATATCAGTGACATTTAAACCTCCAGGAATCAGGAGCCTCTCCTAATGCCAGGCTCTGTAATCCCCCTGATTATTCAGGTAATGAGGGGCTGGAGCCAAAATCATCTCAGCCTGCTCAGGGTGTTAATCCAGGCACTAGAAAATGAATGATCCCTTTACATCTGCACGTTTTCCTGGCTGGAATATCTCAGGAGCTGGAATATTGTGTGTTCTTATCAGTCGGATATTGTTTGAGGGTTTTTTGTCTTTTTTTTTTGTTAGTTTGCTTGGTTGTTTTTTTTTTTGTTTTGTTTTGGGGTTTTTTTGTTATTGTTGGGGTTTTTGGTGGGTTTTTTGTTTGTTTTTGTTTGTTTTTTTGGGGTTTTTCTTGTATTTTTGGGGTGGTTTTTTTGTTGTTTTTTTTGTGTTTTTGGGGGGTTTTTGTTGATGTTTTTTTTTTGGGTTTTTTTGTTGGTGGTGGTTTTTTTAGTTTTGGGGGTTTTTTGTTTGTTTGTTTTTTTGTTTTTTTTTTTTATTTGGTTGTTTGTTTATTTTTGTTTTTTGGGTTATTTTAAGGTAAAATTGGTGACTTTTTGCAGCATAATTGGCTGGAGTAAATATTACCAGGCGAATAAATAGAAGTAGGCAAAGGGCAGGGAGGTGAAGCTGCATTTCAACTTTTTTTAATGTTTCAAGTTCCAGGCTCTGAGCTTAACCCAGGCTATAGAATCATGGAATGGTTTTGGTCAGAAAGGACTTCAAAGATGATGGGCAGGAACACATTCCACCATCCCAGGCTGCTCCAACCTTGGAAACCTCCGGGGATCCAGAGGCAGCCACAGCTCCCCTGGGAAATGTGCAGGGGATTTAGGAACCATGGAGAGGCTTTGGAGAAGGGGAACAGTGAGGCTGGCAGTGCTTCTCTTGCCTCAGCCTGGGGATTTCTGCCTTTTTTAGCCCTGGGGATCCTTTGGAGCTCCCATGAGTCCTGTTTGTCCTGGCTGCTGATGGCTGGGGACGCTTTATGTGCTGGAACAGGAGTTTTATCTGCCCCCCATTGGGGCAGAGCAGCAGGATTGGCCCTGGCATGGGGTGTAAGACACAACCATGGATTGGGGCCCCCTTTGTCCCTGCCCTGGTGTCCCCTCTGCTGTGCCCAGGAGTGCAGGAGCTCAGGGATTTGGGATGGGAGCTGTGAGTGGCCAGGAATCCCTGGAGAAAGGGAGACACTGGGGCAATGATGGTTCTGATCAGAGCTGGGTGGGTTCAATCAAACCCTGGTTCTGATCAGAGCTCTGTGGGGTTTGTTCCAGCCCTGGTTCTGATCAGAGCTGGGTGGGTTTGTTCCAGCCCTGGTTCTGATCAGAGCTGGGTGGATTTGATCAAACCCTGGTTCTGATCAGAGCTCTGTGGGGTTTGTTCCAGCCCTGGTTCTGATCAGAGCTGGGTGCGTTTGTTCCAGCCCTGGTTCTGATCAGAGCTGGGTGGATTTGATCAAACCCTGGTTCTGATCAGAGCTGGGTGGGTTTGATCAAATCCTGGTTCTGATCAGAGCTCTGTGGGGTTTGTTCCAGCCCTGGTTCTGATCAGAGCTGGGTGGGTTTGATCAAACCCTGGTTCTGATCAGAGCTCTGTGGGTTTGATCAAGCCCTGGTTCTGATCAGAGCTGGGTGGATTTGATCAAACCCTGGTTCTGATCAGAGCTCTGTGGGTTCAATCAAACCCTGGTTCTGGTCAGAGCTCTGCGGGCTTGATTCAATCCTGGTTCTGATCAGAGCTCTGTGGGTTCATTCAAATCCTGGTTCTGATGAGAGCTGGGTGGGTTTGATCAAACCCTGGTTCTGATCAGAGCTCTGTGGGTTTAACCAAACCCTGGTTCTGATCAGAGCTGTGAAGGTTTGATCAAACCCTGGTTCTGATCAGAGCTGGGTGGGTTTGATCCAGCCCTGGTTCTGATCAGAGCTGGGTGGGTTTGATCAAACCCTGGTTCTGATCAGAGCTCGGTGAGTTGGATCAAACCCTGGTTCTGATCAGAGCTGTGAGGGTTTGATCCAACCCTGGCTCTGATCAGAGCAGGGTGGGTTTGATCAAACCCTGGTTCTGATCAGAGCTGGGTGGGTTCAATCAAACCCTGGTTCTGGTCAGAGCTCTGCGGGCTTGATTCAATCCTGGTTCTGATCAGAGCTGTGAGGGTTTAATCCAATCCTGGTTCTGATCAGAGCTCTGTGGGTTCATTCAAATCCTGGTTCTGATGAGAGCTGGGTGGGTTTGATCAAACCCTGGTTCTGATCAGAGCTGTGAAGGTTTGATCAAACCCTGGTTCTGATCAGAGCTGGGTGGGTTTAACCAAACCCTCCCTACAAGGCCTTGCAGAGACCAATGGCCTGTGTGGTGTGATCCTGAGCAAAGGATTTTGTTTAACTTAGTGGGGATGCTCAGGGAGCAGCAGGGCTTTGGGAATTGGATAAAATTCAGCAGATCTGGAGCAGCTCTGTTTATGTGTGTGTGTGTGTAAATCCTGGAGCTTGGGCTGAGCCAGCTGAGGCCTGCAAAGGCCTCATAAACTGTAGATTATCCTGACCTTATTCCAGCACTTTCTATCCTAGGAGTGGTTTATTTCTGAGTCATTTCTAAACATGATCCAAAATGTTGGTACAAACGTATCCAAATGGTTTTACTGATTTACAATAATCTTCACCCCATGGTTTCAGGCCTGGCTTTCTGGAATTAGGAACCTGAGTCAAGGCAGGCCTGGCAGGGCCCATGGGAAGGGTTAATTACATCCTCCCTATCACCAGGATGTAAAAACTTGATAACCAGGCTTGAGGATGAAAAAGGGGAGAGGTTTTCCTAATTTAAAGCAAGAACTTGTGACTTAGCACGGCTTACTTCCTAAAAAAGCCTTGGGAAAAGGGGGTTTCACTGACAGGGTGCCCCCCCCAGGGCACAGCACCACCTCAAACGAGCATTTATGTTTTTCATAAGCAGCTGCCTTAAATTTTTAATCAACCTTTGGCAGCTGCTTTCATGTTGCCAAGCGTCTCATCAATGTTTCAGCAGTGTCACATTTCCCAGGCACTGCTTTGCCACAGGTGGGGCAGCCAGAGCCAGGAGGGTGCCAGGGAGGCAGGGATGGGGGAGGGATGCAGGGGTGCAGGGATGGCGGGCACAGGGATACAGGATGCAGGGATGCAGGGGTGCAGGGATTATGGGATTATGGGATGCAGGGATGCAGGGATACAGGATGCAGGAATTTAGGGATGCAGGGATGCAGGGGTGCAAGGATGGAGGGATGCAGAGATGGGGCAGGGACACAGGGGTGCAGGGATTTAGGGGTGCAGGGATACAGGATGCAGGGATGCAGGGGTGCAGCTGAGATACAGGATGCAGGGGTGCAGGGATTATGGGATGTAGGGATGCAGGGATGCAGGGATACAGGATGCAGGAATTTAGGGATGCAGGGATGCAGGAATTTAGGGATGCAGGGATTGAGGGGTGCAGGGATGCAGGGATTTAGGGATGCAGGCATACAGGGATGCAGGGGTTATGGGATGCAGGATGCAGGGATTATGGGATGCAGGGATTCAGGGATACAGGGATGCAGGCATGCAGGGATTATGGGTTGCAGGGGTGCAGGAATGCAGGGATGCAGGGATTATGGGATGCAAGGATTATGGGATGCAGGGATGCTGGGATGCTGGGATAAATGCAGGCATACAAGGATGCAGGGATACAGGATGCAGGGATGCAGGCATACAGAGATGCAGGAATTTAGGGATGCAGGCATGCAGGTATACAGGGATGCAGGAGTGCAGGAATTTAGGGATGCAGGGATACAGGGATGCAGGGATACAGGGAAAGCCACCCTGGGGCAGCCTGCTGGAGGGGAAGCCCCTGAGAGCTGCTGCAGTGGGAATTGAGGAGTTTTCCCTGCTGGAGGGTTATAGGAATGTGCTTCTTGTATGTATGAAACTATCTTTCATCCCTTTAAAAACGAAATAAACCCAGAAGTTTCGTTTTCAATTAGATGAAAAGGCATCTCATAGGACTTTGGGGACTTCACCTCATACTTAAGGATGGCCAATTGGACAGGAGCCAAAAAGTCCCACCTGAGCAATTTACTACAAAAAGAAGGGAACAAAGAAACCAATGGCTTTTGTGAGGTGTTTTACCAGGAGCAAGAACCTCTTGCACCTGGATTGGTTTTTCTCTGTAAAGAGTTTTGTTATTTTGCCTTTTATTAAAACTTTTGTTTCCAACACTGCCGCAGAAGCCATCCTGCTGATTTTACGCTTTCTAAGGTAGCTGAGCTATCCTGGGTGTGACATAAATCCCCAAGAGCTTGTGAGACCTGGCTTGAGGAGCCCCTTATTTCAGAGGGTGACAATGCAGGGATTTTGCAGGAGCACTGGTGATGCTGGTGGGGAGCACAAAAAGCACAGCTGAGACAACAGCAGGGACTGGAGCAGGATGTCCTGGACGTGCTGGGGAGTGGAGGAGCAGCAGGGCTGCAGTGCAGGCACAGAACATCCCAAAAACCCCCCAGGGAATGGGGGCTCAGCTGCGGCCCGAGGCAGAGCAGCTCCCGCAGGGCTGCGAGGATGAGGTGGGAGTGAGTGATGAAGGATTGTGCTCAGCAGTTTGCTTCCCTCATTGCTCATTCCCAAGCACTCGAGTGTTTGGGTGGTATTTCAGTGGCAGGGTTTCTGTAAGGGAAGTGTGATGTTGTTTTATGGGGTGCCAGCCAGATCCCACTGAGCCGCGCTCTCAATCCTCAGCCTTCTTAGTCACAGCTTTTTCCAGCAGGCAATTCAGCTGCTCAGAAAGTTGCCAGTGTTTCAGCATTATCATTGCTGAGGACAGGCCTGCATTTCCATTTTTGTGCCAAAAGGGCTGTCTCAGTCAGAAATGTGGGGTTTTATGGGTTGCTATTGCTGTGATAAAGGAGCAGCCCTTCGTGCTGCCCCAAAGCTTTTGTGTTTTGCCAGAAGGCACAAATTTTCCAAGCAGTCCACACATTTCAACTGCACTCATTGCTGAGCACCTCAGGACAGCCCAGAGAGGCATTTGGAGCACTTTTCCTCAGCTGCACAGAAACAGCAGTGCAGGGAGTGGAATTTGGAAGGAACTCTTCATTTCCCCCTCTCCTTGCTGTCCTCCCCCAGCTCGAGGGGGCAGGAGATTGTTGAGCACCATGTCAGCGAGGTCTTCTGGTGTAAGAGCTGAAATGAGGGATGTGGGACTCCAGGGGCTCTCCAAAATGCAGTTTATTTTATCCAAAATGCAGTTAATTGTGTACAAAATGCAGTTTATTGTATCCAAGGTGTTACAGCCGCCCAGGGTTGTGGGTGACAGAGCTGTGCCCACAGCTGTCAGCTCCAGCTGCAGGCAGGCCTGGAGACCCTTTGGTTTAGGTTACATTGCATTATATACTTTTCTTTTGGTTCCAACACATTATATACTTTTCTTTTGGCTCCAATGCATTATTTACTTTTCTTTAGGTTACAATGCATTATATACTTTTCTTTTGGTTACATTGCATTCTATACTTTTCTTTTGGTTACAACGCATTTTTTACTTTACTTTTGGTTCCAATGCATTATATTCTTTTCTTTACTGAGCATCTTAACACAGCAGAACCAATCTATACCTGAACTATTTTCTCTAGCCATCATAACTACTGTAATTACCATGTTCATGTTACTGTTCTCCAGTCACCAAAGTCAGTACCATTACAGTTTAAGCTAGAAGTTGTTTTTCAGTTTTCTTGCAGTGGAAAATTCGGAGACCTTTTTTCTACTTGCAGCTTTGCTGCCTTGTTTGCCTGTGCTCTTTCTGCTTGGTAGAAACATCTTCTTGTTTGGGGTGGGTTTATCCTTTGCTCTAAGCCATAAAACCCCTTCTAACTCACACACCCTTTGCCTGCTTGGTTATCCAGTGAGACTGGCTCAGCAATTCTTTTCCTCTATATAAAAACTTGCTTCCAACTCTATTCCTTCATCAGAATCCATCAGATTCAAAAATCTTTCTGCTAAGCACACATATCTGTGAGACTTTCTTGTCAGAATTTCATCCTTCCCAACATTCTGGTTATTGCTTCCCCATGAGGAAAAAAATAGTTCTGAACCCTCAGAAATAGTTTTTCCTTGATGGCCCAGCTTTTAATCCATGATTTTGGGATCCAGTGGTCGGCCTGAGCCACAATAAACCACACTTGGAACCACAATAAACCACACTTGGAACCAGATGGCTACAGGTGGAGGTGCTGAAATTGAACCTGTGTGATTTAAAGCCAAAACACCTGCCCAGGACAGAAGCTCTGAGAGCAGCAGTAATGACCTGAGAGAGGGAAGGAGCTGAAGGCCAAGCAGGTGCCAGCTCTGGGCAGGATTTGGTTTCATTCCTCTCAGAGGTTTTGGGATGTGCTCTGCTGTCGTAGGAAGGAGACCAGGACACCAGTTGGTTCATCATGGCCCACTTTATTGAAGAAAGTATCAAACACTTATACAGCAAATAATAAGCTTATGAATATTCTGTAAGCCAAGCAATCTATTGGTTAAACTATAGCATTAACTCATCCACATTCCTTTGAGCCTACGTTCTCTACCTCTCCTGCCTCACTGTCCATTTCTTTATCATATTCTGCAAGGATCAAGGACACATTATCTCACACCTGCAAGATTTGGAACTAACCATGGTCTTGTACTTTTCCATTCTCTATCCTGCTACAGACACAAAAAGGCCTCTGCCTGTCTCTGCCCTAGTTGGGACATCTTTCCCAAATTAATTCGGCTGTGTCCTCTCTCCTCAAGCCACTCTTTGACAAAACTCTCCACACTTCCCCCGTTTTGTTCTTGGGCAAGGAGGCTGGTCTGCCAAGTTCTTTCTATCATTCGGCTAACCATACTTTGAATACAATTAAAAATACAAGGCAAAATAAGCAAAAGCAACAAAATCACACCCAGTAACCCTATAGCATATATCACAAGGTTTCTCAGCCACGGTCCAAGTCCTAAGCCTTTAAGCCATTCGTCGATTCCTAAACCTTCTTCTTCTTTAAGATTGTGAAGTCCCTGCTGCAATTCTTTTATCTTCTCATGACTCTGCGCCCCAGTCCTGGCTGCAGTGCTCACTCAGGAGTGGTGTTTTCCCTGGGAGCACCCCTGCCCAAGGAGTTCTTTAGCATCCACTGCTATTTCTGACTGCACAAAACGAGCAGGTTGGATTTTAGACCTGATTCTGTCAGAGCAGACTGCAGGGCTCTGGAGAAATTGGAATTTTAAGTGCGTGGACACCGTGACCCTGCCCAGCTCCCCTGCAGCAGCTGCCCTCACACTCTGCACTGGCAAGCTCCAAAATTGGGTCACATTTCAGAGTCTTAATTGTCATTAATTTTTCAGAGGGCCCCATGTGCCAAGGGTCACCTTCCCCAGGCTGCCAGGGATGCCCGAGGAGGGAATGCTGGGGGGTCTGGGCTGGAACAGGGGCTGGAATTTCATGGAATTTCATTGAATTTCATGACATTTCATCGAATTTCATTTCCTTGTGGGTCCCTTCCAGCTCTGTGATTCCATGAGCAGTCGGATTCTGAGCACACCCAGCTGGGGATGAATTGGGAGAACTGGGAAAGGGCTTTGCAGCATTCTGGAGGCTCTGATCCCTCTGATCAGAGGGAAATTTGCTCTGTAGGGAAATTTCAAGGCCAAGATTTTGACAGTCTCTCTGATTTTGCAAGAAATTCAGTTTCCAGAAATTCCAAAACTTCAGAAATCCAGTTGATCTGATTTTGCAAGAAATTCAACAAATTCAGAAACCCAGTTTCTCTCTTTTTGTAAGAAATCCAGTTTCCAGAAATTCAAGAAATTCAGAAATCCAGTTTGTCTGATTTTGCAAGAAATCCAGTTTCTCTGATTTTGCAAGAAATTCAGTTTCCAGAAATTCCAGAAATTCAAGAAATCCAAGGAATCCAGTTTCTGTGATTTTGCAAGAAATTAAAGAAATTGAAGAAAGCCTCCAACTCCCCTTTGGGAGAGGGACAAGGCTGAGGTGGGATAGAGCAAGAAATCCAGGGAGTCCCTGGCAGGTGAGAGGGGAACCAGGGCCCCAAAATTAACAAAACCAGGGCCCCAAAATTATTTAATGCCCACTTTAAATAGAGGAGCAAAATATAAAACCAGCAAAAAGCCCCAATTCCCTGGGGGATGTGGTGAGCTGGAAACCTGGGCTCTGTACCCTGTGGTAGTCTGGACCCGTGTTACACAGTGAGATAAAAGTGACTCAGTGCCAGAATTTATTTTAGAAATGCCATTAAAATGCTCTTTAAAAGCAAAATAAAACCAAGAGACACATGATCAGCATGGAGCAGTTATTAGGGAAACAGCACCGATCCAGCATAAAATACTTTATTAAAGACAAAGCAAATCAATCTTCCTGGTGAGTAAGAATTCAGTCACCAAACGAATTCCAGCCATAGAAGGCAGAATAGGAAGTTTAGCTCTAAATTTCATCTACATGATTGTAGGTGAGTATTTAGGGATTGGGAACTGCTGGATGTTTAATTCCTGGTTCAAAGGGTTGTTTTGGGAACCCCTTGGCTTTGGTGAAAATTCTGTTTTTAAAATCTGTCATGGCTGTACAGGGGTCAAACAAATGGCTCTGCCTTTCATTCTGTACTTTAAAAATTGAGAAAGATTGGGTTGCCCACACAACAACAGGGTAAAACAAAAGGTCACAGAATCCTGGAATGGTTTGGGTTGGAAGGGACCTTAAGGTTAATCCAATTCCAACCCTCCACCATGGCAGGGACAGCTCCCACTGTCCCAGTGTCCAGCCTGGCCTTGGGCACTGCCAGGGATGCAGGGATGGAATTCCATCCCAGTCCTGCCCACCCTCCCAGGGAGGAAATTATTCCTAATATCTGATCTAAACCTGTAATTTTTCAGTGTGAAGCCATTCCCTGTGTGCTGTCCCTGCATCCCCTGGCAATTGTCTCTCTCCAGCTTTCCTGGGGCTCCTCCAGGCCCTGCAAGGCCGCCCTGAGCTCAGCCCAAAGCTTCTCCTGTGCAGGTGAGCAATGCCAGCTGTGCCAGCCTTTCCTGCCAGCAGAGCTGCTCCATCCCTCTGAAGGTTTTATTTTTAAAATCTGTTACAGTTGTACTTGGGTCAAGCAAACAGCTCCTTTTCCACTTTTGCACCTTAAAAATCAAGAGATTAAATTGCTCACAGGTTGGAATCATGAAAGATCACAGAATGATGGAATAGTTTGTGTTGGAAGGGATGTCAAAGGGACCTCAGTGCCACCCCTGCCATGGCAGGGACACCTCCCACTGTCCCAGGCTGCTCCGAATCCCAATATCCAACCTGGCCTTGGACACTGCCAGGGATGCAGGGGCAGCCAGACCAAGGTGAGAGGAGCAGTTCAATGAAGAAGAAGTAGGAGAAGAAGAAGGAGAAGGAGAAGAAGGAGAAGAAGGAGGAGGAGAAGAAGAAGGAGAAGGAGAAGAAGGAGAAGAAGGAGGAGGAGAAGGAGAAGGAGAAGGAGAAGGAGAAGGAGAAGGAGAAGGAGAAGGAAAAGGAAAAGGAAAAGGAAAGGGAAAAGGAAAAGGAAAAGGAAAAGGAGAAGGAGAAGAAGGAGAAGCAGCTTTGCTCCCTGTGAGGTTTTGCCCCCTTTTTCCCAACCACTGCTTTTCCTAAACCCTCTCCCATTTGCACCCACCTGGCCCTGGGTGTCCCTGGAGATGCTGGATTCTCCTCCCTGCTCCTGTGGGATCCCTGGCCCCACAGCTCTCCCTTGCTACTGGAACCCAGGACATCCCTCTGGCTGCCCTGCAGGACTCAGGACCCTGGCAGGGGGTTCAGAGACCTTGGCATGGACTCAAAACCACTTGTGCCTTTGATTTTAGCCCATGGAAACAATTCCCAGCTTTGTGTGAGGAGTTACAGGCCACAAGAGTTTGAACAGAATGATAGTGAGTTTGCACAGGGTGAAAAAGTAGAATTTTTGAGATTTAGAATGGGGATTCAAGAGGCAAGATGGAGGAATCTGGGTATGTCCTCTCCTTCTCCTTCTTCTTGTCCTCCATCTTCTGCTCTGATGGTGGCACTTTTGGATTGGTTCAGGATAGAGACAGACTGTCTAACACAGGTGATAGGTATTGGAAAATTATTGTAAATAAAGTACATGTAGTTTTTAGTATAAAAAGCCAACACCATCCCAAGGGCAGGGACTGTGCCACAACCCAACCTGCAGGACAGAGCTCAGCAGGTCAAAGAATGTGATAGATAAGAGAAAATAAACAACCTTGAAAAGCAGAGCCAACGAATTCTGTCTTCTTCTTCAGTCTTGGGGCTGGGAAAAAGAGACTTTCCAACATCTCAGGGTCATCTGGACAGCAGAGACCTCATCACCTGGCCACCAGAGGGAAACCACAGAAACCTCAACTCTCACCCTTTGAACCTCCCTCCCTGGCCCTGTTTGAGCAGAACCGGAGCACAGATTGGCCAGATTTGTGTGGGGATCACTGGAGCACAGCTTGGCCAGATTTGTGTGGGGATCACCAGAACTGGAGCACAGCCTGGCCAGATTTGTGTGGGGATCACCAGAACTGGAGCACAGCCTGGCCAGATTTTTGTGGGGATCACCAGAACTGGAGCACAGCTTGGTAATATTTTTGTGGGGATCACTGGAGCACAGCCTGGCCAGATTTGGTGGGGATCACTGGACACACTTGGCCAGATTTTGTGGGGGATCACCAGAACTGGAGCACAGCCTGGCCAGATTTGTGTGGGGATCACCAGAACTGGAGCACAGCCTGGCCAGATTTTTGTGGGGATCACTGGAGCACAGCTTGGCCAGATTTGTGTGGGGATCACTGGAGCACAGCTTGGCCAGATTTGTGTGGGGATCACTGGAGCACAGCCTGGCCAGATTTGTGTGGGGATCACCAGAACTGGAGCACAGCCTGGCCAGATTTGTGTGGGGATCACCAGAACTGGAGCACAGCTTGGCCAGATTTGTGTGGGGATCACTGGAGCACAGCTTGGCCAGATTTGTGTGGGGATCACTGGAGCACAACTTGGCCAGATTTTTGTGGGGATCACCAGAACTGGAGCACAGCCTGGTCAGATTTGTGTGGGGATCACCAGAACTGGAGCACAGCTTGGTCAGATTTTTGTGGGGATCACTGGAGCACAGCTTGGCCAGATTTGTGTGGGGATCACCAGAACTGGAGCACAGCCTGGCCAGATTTTTGTGGGGCTCACCAGAGCTTGGTGGTCTCGGGAAAGCAGAGTCAGGAAGAGCAAAAGGACCCTGAAACTCTGCTGGGAGTGCAAACCCTTCAGTGCTCAGGGCCTTCCCTTCACCTCTGGAGCAGGGCTGGACGTGCAGAGCACACGGGGCTGTTTTCCTGGCGCTGCTTCCCAGAGCTTTCAGCCTGGAGAAGGCAGGTGATGGATTGCTCAGCTACTGAGGGAGCTGTGGAAATGTGTTTGCAGCAAGCTGCTGTTCCCTGAGCAGCCCTGGGATCCCAGAGGAGCAGGGTTCCCTCGGGGTGTTTGCTGACCCAAAAGCCTTCCCTGCCTCACCCTGAAATTCGGGGGCTGCTTTGCTCTGTCTCCCTCAGGGCCAGGCATCTTTGGCTTGAATTAGGTCACTCCCAACCAGTGTCAACTTGGAGGAGCCTTGCTGAAGCTGGCAGTCTAAAAAAACAACATCCCAAAAAAAAAAAATAATTGGAAATATTTTCCATGCCACAGAGACTATTGGTCTGTGACCCACCAAAATATCCAAAATCCAGATGCATCAGACCAATTCTGATGAAGTTGGCATGGTCTTATCTGGGTCAATTGTCTTAACAAGACATTATGTCACCCGTTAGGGGAAAATACAATCTAAACCCCCTAAAAATAACTAATGGGAAAAACCTTGCACAACAAAGCCAGTGGCACATCAGAAAAATAAAAATAAATTCAGACTCATGATATATTTAATCATCTGTATTTATTCCTCTGCTAATCTAAATACAGGCAAATGTTCTTTTTCTTCTTGGAAACGAGGCAATTCTGGAAAATCTCATATTTTAGGCAGCTCTTTGCACAGCTTTTCTCCCCAAACTTCAATTTTGTTATTTGTTAGGAGGAAAGCCATTGGAATGAAAGACATTTGCATTGTATATAAGTTATTTTACCATGGCAGCTCTGTCCGCTGGGCTCTCAGAGCAGGCACCAGAGGAATGTATTTTGCCACAGAAGGAGAATTTGGATTTTAAGCCAATCCCTCTGAAGAAGATGGGAGCAAAGACAAGGAAGGCCCAGGAAGAAGGGAAAGGCAGAGGGATCTCCAGGTGTGTTGTGTCCATGCACAGCATCCTGCACGTGGAAATATTTTGCAGTGGTGATGGACAAAACCTTCAAAACTGGGAAGTTCCCCAGCCACCAGCTCCCAGGGTTTTGTGTGAAAAACCTGAGGGGGGAAAGCTCCAAAGCAGCATCCTGCAGGTTCCTCCTGAGGGACAATCTCTGCTCTGGGGACAGGGACAAGGGCAGATCCTGGCTGGGGCTGGGCCTGGGGGGATTTGGGTTGGGTTTTAGGGAAAGGTTCTTGCCCAGAGGGTGCTTGTAGTGGGGAGATACAGTATGGGAATATAGAATGTAATCTTATCCCCTAAAAGAGTTGCAGCTGAACCAATTACTAAAAATTAGGAGCACGCCTGATCTTAACAGGCCACACCTGTAGCCAATGAGAGCAAATGGTATAAAAGAGTGGATTGGTGGCATCTGGAGTTAAATGGCTGCTGGAAGGATCAGGAACAGTCAGTGCTTAGAGGAGCTGCCTACAAGAAACATTGAGGAGGTGTGAAACTGGTGATATGGAACCCTTGCACCATAATGATAATAGAACTCTTGATATAGAAGACAACAGGTGCTGGCACTGCCCAGGGAATGGGCACAGCCCTGAGGGTGCCACAGCTCCAGGAGCTGCCAGGGATGCCCAGGCTGGGCTTGGTGGGCTCTGGGACTGGGGGATCCCTGGGGATTTATTCCCATCAGGATATTCCATCATTCCATGAAATTTGGTGTGGAATCCAACCATGTGGGGAGTTTTTCCAGCCCAGCCTGCATTTGAGAGGAAAAAGGCAAAGCAGTGAGAGCTGCACAGAGGGTTCTGTGTCTCAGACACCCCGGAGACTAAAAGGATCCTGCGGTCCTTCATCCCAGCAGGACCCAGAAAAGCCAGGAAGTTCCTTGAGGAGATACCTTGGAGCACAGAGATGATGGAATCATGGAATGGTTTGGGTTAGAGGGACCTCAAAGCCACCCAGAGCCACCCCTGCCATGGCAGGGACACCTCCCACTGTCCCCAGTGTCCAACCTGGCCTTGGGCACTGCCAGGGATCCAGGGATGGAATTCCATCCCAGCCCCTGCCCACCCTGCCAGGGAACAATTCCTGCCCCAAATCCCATCTAAAGCTCCTGTCAGCTTGAGGCCGTTACCTGTCTCCTATCACTACAAAGATAAAACATTTCAGTTGTCTTGGACTTCTTGAGACTCTTGAAAATGGTTGTTTGAAGTTTTTTTCTTTTGCTAAATGGATTTGAGATTTAGTTGGATTAGAGCCTTAATAAATACCTGCAGTGTTTGTCTTTCATCTGGGAAATGTTTGCCTGCTTTTAAATAGGCTGTTCTTGTTTGCTCCAGTGTTGTCATGTTGATGGGAGCCTTTGGAAACAGGAATTCTGCCCTTGATTCAATGAAAGGATTTGGAAACCTGAGGCTCCAGCTTGCCTCTAATACAACTGGGAGAAATCCAGAGGAGCAGGACTTCATTTCATTGCTGGGGAAGCAGCAGGGGAGCAGCTCCTTGACAATTCTTGATGTCTGCATGACTTTTTTATGTGCCTCAGGACAGTTTGTGGTAGTGTAGCTGTTATTTATAAAGCTCAGCCCTGGCCAGAGGGCAGCTGTGCTGTTCCACGTGGTGGGAAAACCCAGCAGAGCTTCCCTGGGAGGAGAAGATTCCTCCTAGGATCCACCTGGAAGGAGCTGGGGCTGCTGCAGAGCCCAGAGGAGGCTCCAGGATGGGCAGAGGGATGGAGCAGCTCTGCTGGCAGGAAAGGCTGGCACAGCTGGCATTGCTCACCTGCACAGGAGAAGCTTTGGGCTGAGCTCAGGGCGGCCTTGCAGGGCCTGGAGGAGCCCCAGGAAAGCTGGAGAGAGACAATTGCCAGGGGATGCAGGGACAGCACCCAGGGAATGGCTTCACACTGAAAAATTCCAGGTTTAGATCAGATATTAGGAACAATTTCCTCCCTGTGAGGGTGGGCAGGCCCTGGCACAGGGTGCCCCTGGATCCCTGGCAGTGCCCAAGGCCAGGCTGGACACTGGGGCTGGAGCAGCCTGGGACAGTGGGAGGTGTCCCTGCCCATGGCAGGGGTGGCACTGGATGGGATTTAAGGTATTTCCAACCCAATCCAACCCATTCTCATGTCCCCACATGGATTTGCGGCCTGGCTTTCATGGGGAGGGCTTCTCACAACGAAGCCAAGGTGGAACCTGCTGGTGGGAATGTCAGGATCTACTGCTGGGAATGCCAAAACCTCCTGGTGGCACTGTCAGGATCTACTGGTGGGAATATCAGGATCTGATGGTGCGTGGTGGGCTGGAAGGTGCCCAAGGATGAGCAGAGCTGGGACAGTCCCAGCCTGGGGAAGGGACAGGCCTGTGCCAGGCCTGCAGGGAGGTGCCTTTGGCAGGGGCACTGTTGGCTGCGCAGGGCAGGGGAGCCCAGCAATGAACTCCTGGGCATAAATCCGTGATGGGACAGCTCCTGGGCCTGGGATTTTCCACCCTGGGAGCTCCCAGGTGGTCAGCAGCAGGACACAGGACAGCAGGATGTGCTTCCTCTCCCCCTTGGAAAACGCTCATGGAGCCGATTTGGCCCTGCTTCACTCCAGGAATGTGACCTCTCTTCTCCAAGGGACATTTGAGGTTTTCAGTGTCCTCCAGGCCGGTGGTTGTGCTCCAAGGAGCTGTGAAGGTCACAGGGCAGCTCAGGTGCCACCACCCTGCCCTCAGCACTCCTGCCTTTGTCACCTGATCCCTCAGACTGCGGGGATGGGGCTGGGTTTCATCAGGCCCGATGAAAACAGCTGGGAGAGAAGGGTTTGTTTCTGCTCTGTGTCTCATCAAAGGCTGTATTGAGCTTTCAAAAGGAGAATCAGGAGGTTGTGACACGATTTTCACACTGAGCTGGGGTGGCTGCAGCCGTTCTGGAGAGGTCAGTGCTGGAGTGAAGGTGAATTTCTGATCTGGAGTGTGCAAATCTCACGGGATAATTAATAGAAATTAATAAGATTTATTGCTTGCTTTTGAAGAACCCTCTCTCTCTGGTTACAATAATAAAAAGAATCCCCTTTGCCCAGCCCTTATCTACTCATATGACCAAAAACCAGATGGAAAAAGCAAGGAGGAAAGAGGGAAACAAGGACATGAAAGGATCTGATTGCCCAGCAATCCCTGGTGTTGATGTACTGTCCACCTGCTCCTTCTCAGGTGATTTGCAGGCACAAACAAGAGTTCAGCTCCAGTTTTTCCACAGAAATCTCTCTGGTTACAGCCTTCAGATGCCTTTTTCCCCTCCATTTCCCCCCTAGAGCTGGACAGGTGGGTATCAGACACACAGAGAAGGATCCAGAAGCTCCATGCCAGAGTGGGAAGCAAGCAGGGATCTGCTCTGTGATCCTTTGGGCAAATGGAGGTGTTGTTCTTCATGTCACTTTAACAGCTGATTATTAAATCAGAAGGAAAAGAGGGCAGGCAAGAGGATTTTATTATTAAAAGGGATGAGAAAGGAAAAATTGTGTGATCTCCTAGGACAGATCACACACCCAGGGCTAAACTTGTCACAACAGAATCAGGTTGATTCATGGGGCCATGTGCTGGGTGTAATTAGACCTTAGTTAAAAATGAAACAAAACAAAAAAGAGAATGGTTTTAAGGTTGAGCCACACCAGAGCTCAATCCTGCCCAAATTAGGGAGGAAGGAGCTCAGCTGAAGGGCCCTGAGTTGTGTGGGCAAACCCAGATTCCTCAGGATGGTCCAGGCAGAACGTTCTGGAAATAAAACACACCCAGAGGCACCAGAGCAGCCACCCCAGCCCACGGGGGCTCTGCAGTGTCCCATGAGAGGCAGGGCTGGAACAGAGGCCCCTGCATCTGCTGAGCAGGGCAGGGTGGAGCCAGGGGATGACTTCATTGCTGTGAAAATAACCCCAGATTTTCCAGAGTGCTGAGCATCCCCTGGGAGAGGGGCAGGGGCAATGCCCAGTCCCACTGGGACCCCAAGGGCTGAGCTCTGCCCTCTGCTCAGGACCTGCTCAACCTTATTCCCAATCCCTGCAAAATCTGTGCTCTTCCCTGTGCTCAGGAGCTGCCCTGGGCTGCCACATCCTGCTCAGCCTCACTCCCCATCCCTGAGAAATCCTGCTCTTTCCTTTGCTCAGGAAGAGCTGCCCTGGGAAGGGCTGCCAGGTCCTGCTCAACTTCACTCCCCATCCCTGCAAAATCCCAGCTCAGGAGCTGGGAAAGGCTGCCAGGTCCTTCTCAACTTAATTTCCAATCCCTGCAAAATCCTGCTCTTCCCTGTGCTCAGGAAGGGCTGCCAGGACCTGCTCAGCCTCACTCTCCATCCCCATCCCTGCAAAATCCTGATCTTCCCTGTGCTCAGGAGCTGCCCTGGGCTGCCAGGTCCTGCTCAATTTCATTCCCCATCCCTGCAAAATCCATGCTCAGGAGCTGGGAAAGGCTGCCAGATCCTGCTCCACTTCATTCCCAATCCCAGCAAAAATCCCTCTCTTCCTCCTGCTCAGGAAGAGCTGCCCTGGGAAAGGCTCTCAGGTCCTGCTCAGCCTCACTCTCCATCCCTATCCCTGCAAAATCCTGATCTTCCCTGTGCTCAGGAGCTGGGAAGGGCTGCCAGGTCCTGCTCAACTTCATTCCCCATCCCCATCCCTGCAAAATTCATGCTCAGGAACTGCCCTGGGCTGCCAGGGCCTGCTCAGCCTCATTCTCCATCCCTGCAAAATTCTGATCCTGCTCCTCCCTGTGCTCAGGAAGGGCTGCCAGGTTTGCTCAACTTCACTCCCCATCCCTACAAAATCCCAGCTCTTCCCTGTGCTCAGGAGCTGGGAAAGGCTGCCAGATCCTACTCAACCTCATTCCCCATCCCAGCAAAATCCATGCTCAGGAGCTGCCCTGGGCTGCCAGGACCTGCTCATCCTCACTCCCCATCCCTGAAAGGATCCAGCCAAACCCTTCCTGCAGCCTGAGCAGAGGATTGCTCCCAAATGTAGGGATGGGGATAATGGGATGGAAACCCAGGGGATAAGTGGGATAATGGGGTGGAAACACAGGGGATAAATGGGATAATGGGATGGAACACAGGGCCTGGGATCCCTGCTGCCCCAGGGGTTTGTGAGCTGGGGTCAGGAGGGGAGGCAAATTCAGCCGGTGGTGCCTCTGTCCCACACCTGGGTATGGAATTCCTGAGTTTTCTCCATGGAACAGCAGAAGTTCAGTCCCTTCCATGCTGCTAAATCCATGGATTTGTCCCCTTCTGTCCTGTCCTGGGTTAAGTGGTGATTATTGATAATGTGAGAAATGCTACTCACTTTCAAAAATTTAAAAGGTTTATTAAAACCTTATCAAAATACAACAGAAGACTGAATAGAGACAATATTACAGGGTCAGGAGAATTTTCCCCACCAGGTGCTCACCCACACAATGGAGGTTTCACCTTTTAACCCTTTAATCCCCTCCAAAGCTCTGCCCACCGACTCCTCCTTCCCTGTCCAGTGGTGGAGATCATTTCCTTAAATCTTAATTGATGCCAGCTCTTGTCACAGCAACAATGCCACCCTCCCAAATGTCCCAAACCCAGGCCACCCTGATAACAACACAAGGGCGGTAAAACATAACTATAAATCTATAAAAACGTGACTATAGATCTATAAAAACATAACTATAAATGTATAAAACTTCTCCTAACATATGTACATGATATTTGCATTTGAATTGTGAGAGCCAACCATGGCGTTCCTCATTTATGCCACCCCTCTGAGGGAGATTCCAGCTGGGTCACTCCTGCAAAGCTCCTGCTGTTCCCAATCCCATCTGGGAATGCAGGGAAGGGACACAGACAGCCCTGGCTGCCAGGAGTGTTGGGAAACATCCTGATCCCTTTCCATGCTCACAGATGCCTGGCACAGCCTGGTAAAAATAATAAACTAATTAAAATTTTAAGTTCTATTTCTTTACATTATCAATAAACAAGCAAACAAAAAATTATAGAGAGAACAAAAATATTCAAAGTGTTTTATTCTAATTCTTATTACTCTTTTAATTACTGTTAATAAATTTTTCTTTGTACCCTTTTAAAGTTTTAAACCTACTTTTACCTTTCTCCTAATCCTACCTCAGGACAAAAAAATGAATACATTAATAATTAACCAAAAAAAACCCTAAAAAATTAACAAAATTTCAAATTAACCCACAAAACCACTGCACTGTGTCTGGCTGATGGCACCATTGAGTGTCTGCAATTCAGGCAGTTAAAAATGTGCAAATCAGAGATGTTTTCTGTCCCCACAGATCCCCAAATCCCTGGGGCTGGCAAAGCCCTCCCAGCCCATGGAGTCCCAGCTCTGAACAACCTCCAGCTCCACTGTGGGAGAGGGGCAAGGCTGAGGTGGGATAGTGCAGGAAATCCAGTTTCTCTGATTTTGTAAGAAATACAAAAAATGTGAGACATTCAGAAATATAGTTTATCTGATTTTGCAAGAAATTCAAGAAATTCTGAAATCTAGTTTGTCAGATTTTACAAGAAATCCAGTTTCCAGAAATTCAAGACATTCAGAAATCCAGTTTCTCTGATTTTGCAAGAAATTCAAGAAATTCAGAAGTCCATGGGCACCTTGTGCCCAGCCCAGAGCACTCAGTGCCACCTCCAGGGCACACCTGCAGGGATGGGCACTGCAAAGCTCCCTGGGCAGCCCCTGCCAAGGCCTGAGCTCCCTTTCCATGGGCAAATTGCTGCTGCTGCTGAAGCAATCCTTCCCCACGAGTGAATTGCACCTTTAAACATCAAACACCTTTTGTCACCATTTTCTTCCAATAGAGAAACTGGTCCAAAAGTGTTTTTTGCCCAATTATTGCTTTTTTTTTTCACCATTTCCCCCTTCCATGTCGTGGTTCTTGCCTGAGTGTCTTTGCTGGTGTCACTGTCACAGCCCTGCCCGGGGCACATTTTTTGCATGAGCATTGTTGTCCTCAGCCTGGTGCCTTCCTGGGGGTGCTGGGCAGAAGAGCCCTGCTCAGGACAGAAATTGCTGATAATTCATGGGCTGGTTGTGCCAGTGCCAGCTGATTCTGTACAGCCAGAATGGATAAAGCAGGAATAACCTGCTGGTTGTGAGCCTGGAGAGGGATGGAAGGGGAAAGGAGGCTCAGGGGGGACCTCATTGCTCTGCACAGCACCTGACAGGAGGGGCAGGGAAAGGAGGAGAGGAAATGGCCTCAGATGGCACCAGGGCAGGCTCAGGTTGGAGACTGGCACAGAAAATTTCCCTGGCAGAGTGGTCAGGCCTTGGGCTGAGCTGCCCAGGGAGGTTTGGAGTCCCTGAATTGTCCCAGAGCAGTCTGGATGTGGCCTTGGGGACAGGGATTGGGGTGGTGCTGGTGGGGCTGGGGTGGCACTGGGTGATCCTGAAGGGCTTTCCCAGCCTTGATTCTGGGATTCTGGGAAGATCCAACCTTTAGGGAAGGTTGGATCAGTCACAGCTCTCTGATGCTCAGCCTGGAGCAAAGGGGGCTCAGGGGGGAGCTCAGTGCTCTGCACAGCTCCTGACAGGAGGGGCAGAGAAAGGAGGAGAGGAAATGGCCTCAGATGGCACCAGGGCAGGCTCAGGTGTTTTAAAACACTTCCTGTGAAACTGAACAAAAATCCTCACCCAAATTCCTTTGGTGGATCTTTTCCTTGCTGTCCCCTGGATCTCTGTGAGATGGGAACATTTGAGAGTCTCTGTGACAATGTGGTGATCACAGAGCCCCTCACACACAGCTGGAGGGGCTGGTGGCACCTTGGAATCCCCACATCCACGGGACCTGGGCCCAGCCACCTCTGCCTTGTGCCACACCATGGTTTGCGAGGGCAGCAAAGATGTCCTGGGGGTTTGGTGTCAGGGACAGGATGAATGTGAATGTGACAGGGATTTGAGCAGCTCTGCTGGGAGGAAAGGCTGGCACAGCTGGCATTGTTCACCTGCACAGGAGAAGCTGCAGGGAGAGCTCAGAGCCTCTGGCAGGGCCTGAAGGGGCTCCAGGAGAGCTGCAGAGGGACTGGGGACAAGGATGGAGGACAGCACCCAGGAATGGCTTCAAAGTAGGATTTGATGGATCTTGGGAATGAGAAATTGTTCCCTGGCAGGGTGGGCAGGGCTGGCATGGAATTCCCAGAGCAGCTGGGGCTGCCCCTGCATCCCTGGCAGTGCCCAAGGCCAGGCTGGACACTGGGGACAGTGGGAGGTGTCCCTGCCATGGCAGGGGTGGCACTGGGTGGCTCTGAGGTCCCTTCCCACCCAAACCAGTCTGGGATTCTGGCATTCCACCATTATGGGGTAGGGGCTGGTTTAGGAGTTTTGAGCAGCCTTTTTCCCAAGCTTTTCTGGTGCAGTTTTTGCCACAATTCAACTGCTTATGACTGCCAGAGGCCTCAAAGTGGGGGAAACCTTTGGAAGACTTCAGGCTGGCTTAAAGCCCTGCACTTGTAGGGTGCTCCATGGATCACCAAATCCATGTAGGGTGCTCCATGGGATCGAGAGCCGTGGGCTTATCAAGCCCAACGTGTTTGTCCCACTGCTCCCTGTGTGTGGGGAGGAGCACAGGCTGCACTGTGTCTGTCAGCAGGGCACTGAGGGGCTGTTCTTCCTCTGGAACTGCCAGCACATCCCTGTTCCCTGCATCCCTGGCAGTGCCCAAGGCCAGGCTGGACACTGGGGACAGTGGGAGGTGTCCCTGCCATGGCAGGGGTGGCACTGGGTGGGATTTGGGATCCTTTCCAACCCAGGCCATGCTGTGACTCCAGGGTCCCTCTGGGGGATTTTCAGTCCTTTTTAACCCCATAACTGCAGGGCTGATGCCAAGCTCTGTGTCCCTGCCCAGAGCTGGCTCTTTGGAAAATCGATGTTTACGCTCCACCAGCAGCACGGAACTGAGTCCTGCTTTCTCCTCAGCATTGATCCTTAAATAGGAAAAGCACAAACCAGCAACTCCATATCCATGGAAACATGGTGCTTCAGCTCCTACGAGTCAACAAACACACCAGGAATTATTTTGCTGTCATTCTTACAACTTCATCACTTAATGGTGTTAAGAGACCCTTGGCTGCTCTGGCTGATTGTTATCTGTCATTTCTGGTTAAATCATTCTGTCAGGAGGAGATCACTGCCTCAAATTTCATGTTCTCATTTCCAAAGTAACACCTACCACACGCTGCTGGATTAAGTGTTATTTGAGGTTTAAAATTAGATGGATAGACAGATAAATAGATGGATATTTGGTCTCTTTGTTCCCTCTCTGATATTTTGTCTCTTTTTTTCCCTCCACTCTCTGTCATTTTTTAACTGGAGATACAAACGAGTTGTGTGGCTTTATTGTAACCCTGATAAAGCTTTTCACTCTTTTTTATTGTCAGGTTGGTGCTTCACTCTGAGGTGAAACAGCTTTTTGGAAATTACAAACAAAACCAGCATTTCAAAATGGAAAAGGCAGCCAGGATCTGGGTCTGGCAGGGCTGATTTATGCACAAACCTGCTTTTTTTTACTGATGGAACTGGTTTGAACAGAGAGCAGAGCTGCTCCTGGGAATGGTAGCTTTTCTGGTTATCTCAGAGCTTTGGGGGACAAATTTGGAGAGGGGCTTTGGGCAAAGGCATGGGATAGGATCAGGAGAATGGGTTTAAGGTGGAGAGGGCAGGGTTGGATGGGATTTTGGGGGTAAATTCTTCCATGGGAGGGTGGGGAGGCCCTGGCAGAGAGAAGCTGTGGCTGCCCCATCCCTGGAAGTGTCCAAGAGCAGCTTGGAAGGGCTTGGAGCAGCCTGGCACAGTGGGAGGTGTCCCTGCCATGGCAGGGATGGCACTGGGTGGGATTTGAGGTCCCTTCCAACCCAAACCACTCTGGGATTCCCCCTATGGAACAAACTCGGTTCATCCATCAGCTGATGGCAGCCAAAGCAGTGTTGGAAAACCCAAATCCCAGGGAGAAGGAATGAGACAGTCTGATCTCCTTAGCAGAGGCTGCAGGAGATTCCTGAGAGCCCCGAGTGGTCCCACAAGTGCCACACAAAGGGCTCATAAACAAGGGAACCTTTATTGCAGAAAAGTTTCCACTGCAGCGAGTCCTCCCCTGGACCATAAAAGGGCATAAATTGGCTCTTTCATTCCAGAAAAATAAAATGCCTTCCCACTTGATAGCACCAAGGGCAGGAGCCAGCTCTGCTTTAAGGTGTTTACAGGATCAGGCACCCGGGGAAGGCAGGGGAGGAGGAGGAGGAGCCCAGGAGGTGCTGCCTCACCTGCCTGGCCCCACAGAATCCATTGTTTTTATTTCCAAAGAGCCCAAACAAAACCACCTTCGTGCTTTAAAAACCACTGGCAAAAGAGCCATGCTGAGAAATGCACTGGGTTTGCTGCAGCCCGACAAGAGGAGAGAAGGTCCTTAATTTTATGGATTGTTCTTTTTTTCCTCCTTTTTCGTTTTTTCGCATGAGAAAATAACCCGGCATTCCAACGGCATCCCTTGGCAGAGGGGGAATGGGAGTGCTCCAGTTGGAGGTTCAATAAATCAGGACAAGAATTGGCTCTGTCACTCCATAAACTCTTGGGCATTTGCTTTTCCTACCCTTTGGAAGTGGCTGGCTGCTCTCTCAGGCATGCTGCTGGTGACGCAGCCACGGTTTCATCACCACGAAGGGAAAAGCAGCAGCACATTCTGTGCCACAGACACCCTGCGTTCTGCACAGGTTTCCTCACAGCCCGATGGAAATGGGAGAGTTTGTTTCCCATCTCCAGGATTCCCCTCGCTTCTCCTTCGTTTTGGTTTTGAATTATTTGGAAAAAGCCGGCGGCAATCTGACACCTCGCTGCTGCAAACACGATCTCTGTGCTGGTGTGTGGAAAGAATGCACAACAAAGGAGCTACAAAAGCTTTGTAAATATACATTGCCTGCCCTGGCAGAGAATATTCTGTCTGATCAGCTCCCTGCTCCTGCTGTAAACGATATTCTCCTTCTATTGAACGGTTCAAGCCCTCCTGAACCCAATTAAAAGCTCCTCAGGTGTGCCCGGTGAGCAAAATTTGGATGCATGGGTGCATCAGGAATTTCTGTCATTAAAGCTGTTAAACCTGAGTATAATTTTGTGTCCACGGAGGGCCTGTGTGTTCTCCCAGCCTCAGAGGCTCTCACTATATGAAAGCATCATTGTTTCTCCAAATGTTATGGCAAAAGCACGACTGGAATTGCAGCATTTCTAAATATTTTGCCTAATTAGTCTGTTGGGAAGAATTTGAACTCCACTTGTCCTGGATGTGAATGTGGAGTGTTGACTAAACCCCAAACATGTTTGCTGGCCAGCAGGGTCACTATCCCCAGACAGCTGCAAATCCCCAGGGATGCTTTTCAGGGATCCTTCCTTCCCAGCCTTTACATCTTGGGGTTTTTGGACTCTGAGCCTGGAGTGGCTCCAATTCCAAGCCCAGGTCTTCCCCTCTTGGCTTAGAAACTAAACTGAAGGCATTTCCACAGCCACTAATCCAGGGAAGGATTAAATCCTGAAAATTCAGCTTTTCCCCTCTGCTGGGCCTGTCAGAGGAGCATCCCCTGATGTGTTATTCCTCACCTTATCCACCCCAAAATTTACTTTTTGTGGTAGAAAAAGCAGCTGGTTTCCCACGGAAGAGAAGGGCTGGAGCGAGGGGCTCTCCCTGCCCTTCCACAGGAATTACTGGGGGGGATCAAAGGGGTTTTTGTGGTGGTCTTTAAGGTCCCCTCCAACCCAAGGCATTTCCCTTCTGCCCAGAATTGTCCTGGTCAGCTGAGACAGGGGCTGTGAGACACCCACAGAGCTCTGGACACCAAAACCTTTCCCAGGTGCCCCTTCTGGGTGGCTTTGGCTGCACACCTGGACCGTGGGCACCTGCAGGGGAATCTCTCTCAGCTGGGGCAGCCGATCCAGGCACTGATCCCTTCCAGGGGAGGCTCAGAATTCCCCACAATTTCCAGTCCGTGGGTTAAATCCCTGTGCAAGCCCAAAGTCCCAGTGCTGAGGTGCGTGGGTGTGCAAGGCTGCAGTGAGCACGGGGTCATGGAATCATGGAGTGCTTTGGGTGGGAAGGGACCCCAAATCCCACCCAGTGCCACCCCTGCCATGGCAGGGACACCTCCCACTGTCCCCAGTGTCCAGCCTGGCCTTGGGCACTGCCAGGGATGCAGGGGCAGCCCCAGCTGCTCTGGGCACCCTGTGCCAGGGCCTGCCCACCCTGCCAGGCAGGAAATTGTTTCTAAACCTGTAATTTTTCACTTTGAAGCCATTCCCTGTGTCCTGTCCCTCCATGCCAAGCCCATGGGGACCCCCCTTTGCCCCTCTCTGTTTTAACCCTTTCCCAGCTGAGGAGCAGGAAATGCCACCCTCCACCTCTTGCCTTCCATTTCCCCCTCATCCCTCCCCATGAGGATCCTGCTCTGCAGAGGCAGGGCTGGCTGGGAAAAAGCCAGGACAGGGCAGTGTTATCTCACTGATAGCGAGGCCAAGGTCACCTGGAAATCTCAGCTCTAATGGGCACAGGAAGATTTCCAGCCCCAGGGTTGTTCTCTGCTCCAATTTTCACACCTGGACATGGATGGACTCACAGGGCAGTGGTGATTCAGACTCACAGAGTCACAGAATCATAGAGTGACAGATTCACAGTATCAGAGAATTCACAGAATTCACCAAATCAGAGTCACAGAATCACAGAATTCATAGAATCACAGAATTCACAGTCACAGAATTCACTAAATCACAGTCACAGAGCCACATAATCACATAATTCACTGAATGCACCGAATTCACTGAATTCACCAAATCAGAGTCACAGAATCACAGAGTGACATAATCACAGAATTCACAGACTCACAGAATCACAGAATTCACAGAATCACAGAATTCACAGAGTCACAGTCATATTCACATAATCACAGAATCACAGAAGTCACAGAATTCACCAAATCAGAGTCACAGAATCACAGAATTCACAGAATTCACAGAATTCACCAAATCAGAGTCACAGAATCACTCAATCACAGACTTCATTAAATCACAGAATTCAATGAATTCACAGAATTCACAGAATTCACCAAATCAGAGTCACAGAATCACGGAATTCACAGTCACAGAATTCAGCGAATCACAGAGTCACAGAATCAGAGAGTCACAGAATTCCCAGAATTCCCAGAATCACTGGGTTGGAAGAGACCTTCCAGACCATCGAGTCCAGCCCAGCCCCAACTGAACCCTGGCCCCCAGTGCCACATCCAGGCTTTGTTAAACACACCCAGGCATGGGGACTCCACCACCTCCCCAGGCAGCCATTCCAGAACTTTCTCACCCTTGCTGGAAAAACCTTTTCCCTGCTCTCCAGCCTGTATTTCCCTTGGTGCAGCTCGAGGCTGTGTGCTCTGGTCCTTCCAAGCCACCTTTCTATGAATCTCTGGAACACTTGGGGACAGAGGAAATGGGGCCTGCCTGGCTCTCAGCTCAGGAGCCACAACATTTTTTCCTGAACAGCCAAGCTCTAATTCCAGTCCTACAGCCCAGCACCAATTCCAGTCCCAGAGCCCAGCACTAATTCCAGTCCCAGAGCCCAGCACTAATTCCAGTCCCACAGCCCAGCACTAATTCCAGTCCCAGAGCCCTGGGGAAGGAAGAGAAGCCAATGGAGCTGCTGCAGAAGGGATGAGGAAGAGCTCTCAAGAGCAGGACAGCCTGGTTTGGAATTGCAGCTCTGGACACCCCTCCTGCCCCCAGGGCAAAGCAGAGCCATTCCCAACTGCTCTCACCCCTGGGCAGCCTTGGCAGGGACCTGGGGCCACACCAGTGGCCCACAAGTTGTCACCTTGCTCTGGAAAGGTGCAGTCCCAAGCTGCACCAAGGGAAATACAGGTTGGAGAGCAGGGAAAAGGTTTTTTCTAGCAAGGGTGAGAAAGTTCTGGAATGGCTGCCCGGGGTGGAGGTGGAGTCCCCAACCCTGGGTGTGTTTAACAAAGCCTGGATGTGGCACTGGGGGCCAGGGTTCAGTTGGGCTGTTGGGGCTGGGTGGGACTTGATGGTCTTCAAAATCTCTTCCAATTCTGTGAATTCTGAGATTCTGTGAAGAATCCTGGGAGGGCCAGGCCGGAAGGGCCCACAGGGCTCAACTGGAGCCACCTCTGGGTCACCCAGAGCAGGGGGCACAGGGTGGGCCCGGGTAGCTCTGGAACGTGCCAGGAGGAGACCCCAGCCCCTCTCTGGGCTCTGCTCCAGCTCGGGCCCTGCCCAGGGCAGAAGTTGTGCCCCCTGTGAGGGGAATTGCTGGGCTCAGGCCCTGCCCGTGGCTCTGGGGCCATTGCTGGGCCTGGAGCAGAGCCTGGGCCTGCTCTGAGCTCTGCACACAGGGACAGACACAGGGACAGACACGGGAACAGACACAGGGACAGACACAGGGACAGGCAGGGCTCAGCCCCTCTCTCTCCCTGGGGCTCCTCTCCAGCTGAGCAGCCCCAGCTCCCTCAGCCTCTCCTGGGCATTCCAAGAGCCAGAACTCCTGTAAATCCACGCTGGGGGTGTTGAGAATCCTGTGCACTGTGACAATGGATTGGTCACACACAAATAAATAAATACCTCGGGAATGAGCGTGTGGAAAATCCAGCAAAATGAGCGCCAGGCATCAAAATTAGCAAGGAACTAAAATTGGGGGAAATCCCTCCTTAAGGGGAAAAACCAGCCAAGAAATCCTGCATTAGTGCAGCTTGTTAAATCAGCAACCTGTTGTGTCTGATCTTGCAAGGCTGGAGCAGCTCTCCCATTTCCCTGGGCTCCTCTGGGCTTGTTAACACAAGCTCTGCCATTCCCTCTGCAAGGAATTTTAATGCAGGAATTTCTTCTTCATTTCCCTGCGGTCAGGGTTAATTCTCTGCAATGAGGGTGCTGCAGGTAAAGCATCCTTTAGCCCCAGCCCCCAGGTAATTTTATCCAGCAGACATCCTTGGGTTTTCTGCTTGGAGCAGGGAATAATCCTGAGATCTCTGAGGTCTCTGGGAGGTGCTGCTTAACAAATGCAGGAGAATTTCTGCTGCTTAACAAATGCAGGAGAATTTCTGCCTCCAGAACCTCTTCTCCCCTGTCAATAAAGCACTCAGCAGTGTTATTCCTGCACGTAGCTCATGTTTGTGGTCAATTTTTCCTTGGTTATGTTCTCCTGTGCCCCAAGGCTCCTACCCAGGAGCTGCAATGTGCTCTTTTATTTCAGGAAGTTTGCAGAGAGGGCTGCAGCCAATGGCCCATGGCAAACCCTCCTGCTAATCTTTCACACGCTCCAGAACTGTGGGTTCAAGGCAGGACAAATCCCTTCCTCACGGAATTGGTGAGTTCCTCCTTTCACTTCCCCAAATTTGATTCCTAAAAAACCAGAATCTGGCCATTCTTTGTTATAGCTGCTGGTGGCCCTGCCATGGTGTGTGTGTGTGTCATCCTTCAGGACAGCACTCAGCAGCTTCTGCCCCTCGTGTTCCTCAGCATTCCCCAGCCTGGGATTGTCTCCCCAAGACTGACCTGGGGTTTAGGATGTCTCATTTCTGAGGGGTCCTGTTCAGATAGAGGATGGAATGGATGGAGGATGGAAAATGGGCAATGTGATGGTGTAGCCATGAAATTTTATGAAAAATCCTTTCCTCAGGATTTTTCCTCCTGAGAATCTGAGAGGCCTCAGGAACAAAATGTAAACAATGGTTATCTGCTGTTGTGGAATGCAACAAGTGCATCTGTGATTGGTCTCATGTGGTTGTTTCTAATTAATGGCCAATCAAGTCAGCTGTCCGGACTGTCTCAGTCAGTCACAAGATTTTATCATCATTATTTCTCTATTCTTAGCCAGCCTTCTGATGAAATCCTTTCTTCTATTCTTTTAGTATCGTTTTAATACAATATATATCATAAAATAATAAATCAGCCTTCTGCAACATGGAGTCAGATCCTCGTCTCTTCCCTCATCCTCAGACACCTGCGAACACCAGCACATGATGGGAACAGAACAATTCATCCATGGATTCCTGAGCAGCTCAAACTCCACCACAAATCCTGCAGGGACAGCACCCAGGGAATGGCTGCCAGTGCCAGAGGGCAGGGCTGGGTGGGATCTGGGCAATGAGGAATTGTTCCCTGGCAGGGTGGGCAGGCCCTGGCACAGGGTGCCCAGAGCAGCTGGGGCTGCCCCTGCATCCCTGGCAGTGCCCAAGGCCAGGCTGGACACTGGGGACAGTGGGAGGTGTCCCTGCCATGGCAGGGGTGGCACTGGGTGAGATTTGAGGCCCCTTCCAACCCAAACCATTCCATATCTCTGAGACACCTGGGATTTCAATTTTGGAGCACAGGAGTGCTCAGTGTGTCACCCCCCAGCAGAAAGCCAGGCTGCAGTGAGCCCTGCTTGGAGGGCTGCAGAGTGGCTGCTGCTCCTGGAACTTCTCCCTTTTCTTCTTGGAAATCACTGCAAATATCAGAAACCCTCATCAGGGAAGTGGCACTTAGGGACAGGCTCTGGGGTGATGCTGGTGGTGCTGGGGTGGGGCTGGCTGAGCCTGAAGGGCTCTTCCCACCCTGCTCAGTCTGAGGTTGTGTCAGATCATTTGGCTGATCGTGGTTTTGTCTCTCTGGGATGTTTCTGTTTCATAGGTAAGGTGACTGGAAGTGGCAAATTTAAATTTTCTCACTTCATACCAGCCTGGCTGTGAATTCAAAGGGACTCTTCCAATCCTTGGGTGTGCACCTGAGCTGTGCAGCACCTGCCTACAGGCAGGGAACAGGGAACACAAATGGACAGCAAGGGGAGGCATTGATTCATCTCAATTTGTAAAACTGTAATTTGTGAAAACTGAGGCTTTGATAGCAGAGATTCCTGGAACCGAGTCCATCTGGGATGATGAACTCATAAATAACATTTGGGGTCTAAATTAAGAGCTGGACTGTGGTGTTGGATGCCCCCTGAGAAAGAGGGCAGGGCAGCACAGATGGTGGAGATGCTGACGGAGAAGTGGTGACCCCTCCTGCAGCCTCAGGCCCAGCCAGACTCTGCTCCTCCCTGCAAGGTCCTGCTGGGATCAGCCTGGGCTCTGAGGCTGCTCTTGGCACCTAAAAACCACCCAGAGGGGCATTTCTGGTGTCAGATGTGTGTCCTCAGCAGGGCAGGGATTGTCCCTCTATGCTGGGATACCTCGAGGGCTGTGCCCAGTTCTGCTCCTGCAGGAGAGACCTGGAGGGGCTGGAGCGTGTCCAGGGCAGGGAACGGGGCTGGGCAGGGGCTGCAGAATCCCTGAGGAGCTGGAAGGGGCTGCAGAATCCCTGAGGAACTGGGAAGGGTCTCCAGAATCCCTGAGGAGCTGGAAGGGGCTGCAGAATCCCTGAGGGAGCTGGAAGGGGCTGCAGAATCCCTGAGGGAGCTGGAAGGGGCTGGAGAATCCCTGAGGGAGCTGGGACAGGCTGGAGAATCCCTGAGGGAGCTGGAAGGGGCTGCAGAATCCCTGAGGGGCTGGAAGGGGCTGCAGAATCCCTGAGGGAGCTGGGACAGGCTGGAGAATCCCTGAGGGAGCTGGAAGGGGCTGCAGAATCCCTGAGGAGCTGGAAGGGGCTGCAGAATCCCTGAGGAGCTGGGAAGGGGCTGCAGAATCCCTGAGGAGCTGGAAGGGGCTGCAGAATCCCTGAGGAGCTGGAAGGGGCTGCAGAATCCCTGAGGAGCTGGAAGGGGCTGGGGCTGGAGCAAAGGAGGCTCAGGGGCCCTCGTGGCTCTGCACAAGGCCCTGCCAGGAGGGCACAGCCGGGGGGGTCGGGCTCTGCTCGCAGGGAACAGGGACAGGAGCAGAGGGAGCGGCCTCAGGCTGGGCCAGGGCAGGCTCAGCTGGGACAGCAGCAGCAATTTGCCCATGGAAAGGGAGCTCAGGCCTTGGCAGGGGCTGCCCAGGGAGCTTTGCAGTGCCCATCCCTGCAGGTGTGCCCTGGAGGTGGCACTGAGTGCTCTGGGCTGGGCACAAGGTGAATTTCTGGGTTTCTTGAATTTCTTACAAAATCAGAGAAACTCGATTTCTGAATTTCTTGCATTTCTTAATTTGGGAGATTGGCTGAGTTGCCACTTCATCTCCTTCCAGTTTGGAGTCCCCATGGCTGCAGGCACAGTGCAAGTGGCTGAGTGTCCTCTCAGGGCTTCCTCAAACTGGGATTTCAATTGGGATTGAACTGGGAATGAAAAACTGGGAATGAGCACTGGGAAGGAATCTGTGACCTCCCATCCTGGGGCTCTCCTGCCTTGTGCTGCTGGGAGGCTGCAGCAAAACTCTCCTGCTCAGGGCTCTGGGTGGCTTTAGGAACACTGGGGACAGAATCCAAGGGCAGGCCAGCACCAAACCCCACATGAACAGCAGGAAAACCATGGGAAGCGAGTGCCCTGCAGGAGTTCTGTGTGGAAACTGGGCTGGAATTGGAGGGATTTGGGATTTAGCATTTGGCATTTGGGGACACGGTGACATAACCCACACCAGGGAGGGGCAGAGTTTGCAGGGGCTGTGCATGAGCCAGCCCTGGGTGTGCTTAAGCTTGGTTTAAGGCAAAGCTCCAAATCCTGTCACTCCTTCTCTGGGAACAGGAGGAGCAGAGGCAGCTCAGCAGCAGCCTCAGCCTGGCCTAGGAGGACGAGGCTTTGTCCCTGTCCCCTCCTGCTTTGTCCCTGTCCCCTCCTGGCTGCTCCCAGGGCTGGCACACGCAGTTTGGGACAGCAGGCACAGCCTGCTCAGGGCTGCCTTTGCACCCTCCTGCCTGCTGGGGCTCAGCTGCACCCCAGGACAGCTCTTGGGGGTTCAATCCCTCGTGCTGGGGAAGAGAAATGTGCATTTATTGATGGCAGGCCTTGATCCAAGCTGAGAATCCTGGAATCTCCTGAGCTGGAAGGACCCAGAGGGATCCCTGATCCCAGCCCTGGCCTGCACAGACACCCCAGCAATCCTCCCTGGGGGTGTTGCCCAAACCAGACCCTTCCCCACTCCCTGTCCCTCCTTTGGACACTCCCCAGGAGCTTCATTTTAACCCATTTGATGCCGAGGTGCCCAAAACTCCAGTCAGGTCTGGGCACCGAATCCAGCAGGAATCTCTCTGTCACAGCCCAGGTGTCCCAGCCCTGCAGATGGCAAATCTAGAGTGGAAAACCCTTGTGGTGCTCAGCCAGCAGAGCCCCAGCCTCCCTCCCCTCTCCCAGTGCCCCCATTCCTTTCCATAGACGAGGCTGGTGGAGAGGAGAAAAAAAATAAATATTTTGGGCTGAGCTGCTGAGTCATGAACCATGTGATGGAAACAATTCCTGCAGTTCTCACCAGCCAGCTCCACCTCCAGCCTCCCAGGAGCTGGGGGCTGCTGCAGTGCTGTCCCTCCTCCTCCTCCTCCTCCTCCTCCTCCTCCTCCCAGGCTTTTGTGTTCCAAGGGCTCTGTCCACAGGCAGCAATGGGAATCTGCTCCATGACTCATCCCCTGGGCACTGCAGCCACTCTGATAGCGCTCCCTGCTCAGGCCTTTCGCATCTAACACACTTGGGAGAGCCTGAAATGAGGGTTTGGGCCAGGGGAGAGAGATTAGCTCCCAATGGCTGCTCTTTGGTACATTTAAATCTCTATAAATATAAATATAAAATGCGGATTGAAATGAGGAGCTGAAAAAGAGCTTTGAAAGGGATCTCAGCTTGGCCTCTACAATCACAAATCTGAATTTTCCATCTCTCCCTGCCCTTGCACCATCCTGGATGGAGGTGTGGACATCCTGCAGAGGTGCTTTGCATAGAGGAAAGCTGTTTGTGCACTTCAGGAGGTGCAGGAAGAGCTTTTGTGCATGCAAACCACCAGCTCCATTTGGCAAATGTGTCATTAAGTGCTGGTTTGTCACAGCTTTTTTGCCTTCCTCCCTTCCAAATGCCTGTGTACACAGGATTGAAATGCTCTGAGAGCTGCTGGGTGGAACAGGATTTTCAGATTCTCCAGTAATTTATATTTACTTCCATCTAACAATGAAAATTGCTTACAGTGCACAACTTCCAGCCTACTATGGATTAAAATGCATTTTGGAAACCTCTCCAGATTCCTGGCACATTTATTGCAGCAACTCCAAAGCACAGAGCATTTGGGATCTTTAATCTTGCCATTCCTGTAATAAGAAAAGTTGTATAATCCATCTCTGAAGGACAAATCCTTCTGAAAATCCTGTGAGCGTATCCTGAGAGCAAGATTTCTCCCTCTGAAACCTCTCATCCACATCCAGCCAGGAAAAGCCTCTCATTTTCTCCCATTATCACATTTGTGTGTTCATTCAGAAGCCCTCACAGAACTCAGCAGCCTCTTCCATTTCCCCTTCCACAGCCCCTTTTCCTTCCAGCAGCTGCTTTGGGGTGGGGAATGAGGAGCTGGGGCTGCCCCTGGATGGATTTCCCTCCCTGGATCCCTGGCAGTGCCCAAGGCCAGGCTGGACACTGGGGACAGTGGGAGGTGTCCCTGCCATGGCAGCGCTGGGATGGGATGAACTTTTAAGTCCCTTCCAACCCAAACAGGTCTGGGATTCCATGATTCTATGAAAATGCCATTAAACTTTAGAAGTTTGGGATGGAAATGGCCCCTGAGGGTTCTGCCAGATAAAGGTTCCTCCTTTCAGGACCACAATAAATTCAGCAGACAGGGAAGAGGAGGAAGCTCCATTCTTTAACCCTGCCTGTCCACCTGCTTGGCCATCCCTGGGCTGCAGCTCTCTGCCCTCTCCCAGGTGGCACAGCACAGAATCATGGAATGCTTTGGGTGGGAAGGGACCTTAAAATTCATCCAGTGCCACCTCTGCCATGGCAGGGACACCTCCCACTGTCTCCAGTGTCCAGCCTGGCCTTGGGCACTGCCAGGGATGCAGGGATGGAATTCCATCCCAGTCCTGCCCACCCTGCCAGGGAGGAAATTGTTCCTAATATCTGATCTAAACCTGTAATTTTTCAGTGTGAAGCCATTCCCTGTGTGCTGTCCCTGCATCCCCTGGCAATTGTCTCTCTCCAGCTTTCCTGGGGCTCCTCCAGGCCCTGCAAGGCCGCCCTGAGCTCAGCCCAAAGCTTCTCCTGTGCAGGTGAGCAATGCCAGCTGTGCCAGCCTTTCCTGCCAGCAGAGCTGCTCCATCCTCTGCCCATCCTGGAGCCTCCTCTGGGCTCTGCAGCAGCTCCAGCTCCTCCCTGGGCTGGGGCAGCTCTGCAGGTGGGGAATCACCTGAGCAGGACAAAATCCCCTCCCTGTCCCTGCTCCAGCCCAGGGTCCCTTTGCCCTCCAGGGCTGTCAGGTTTTACTGTCTCTTTTCCAGCTCACCTCCAAGAACTTGGCCCCTGCAGATCCAACAAATACATGGAGAAAAATTCCACTGGACAAAGGGATTTTCGCTTTCTCCTCATTCCCAAACACCACTCTCAGGGCAGGTGGTGCCAGGTTACATAACTGCAGATTTTGGTCCTTCTTCTCCCATTCCTTGGTCCTGCACAAAAGGGATTTGGGGTGTGGAAGGGCAGCTGGAGAGCAAGAAACTGATGGATCCTTCTCCAGGGAGGGGAAACAGCTGGAGCTGGGCTGGGTACAAAGAGAAAACAGAATTTTCTGGAGAAAACAGAATTTTCTGGAGAGGTGAGTTGTTCCACGATCATCTATGAAAGGATCTTTGGATGTGACACAACATAAAAATGTCCAATTTGGATTCTCCCAGGCTTCAGCCCTTGTGTGTTGCCCACTAAATTTCAGAAATCAAAGGGAATCTGCTGAAACTGGAACAGTTTCCCCTGGGTGAGGTGACATTATGGAAAAAAAAAACCCTAAAAACAGGGATTGAGCCTTGCAGGACTTCAAAACTTGGAGTGCCCTTTGCTGTGTGATATTTGTGTTTATAATTTTATCTCAAGATAGAGCCAGAGCTGTTTCTCTCCCTGCCAAAGGAAACGATAGATATAAATCATCCACCAAAAAGTGAGGCCTGGGGCCCTTGTTTATGTGATATGGAACAATTTCATTATTGTTAATTATTTATTTTGGTAGGGCTACAAAGTGGTAAAAGCCTTTTTTCTTTTCTTTATTTATTTTTTTTTTTTTAGGAAGACAGGATAGAAAGCAAACTTCAAGCATTCCAGTTTCTTTGGCATTTTCACACTGGTCAGTGTTCAGATTTCATGTGACAAGCCCAGGAATGGAAGCTGAAAAAGGCAAATTTTATCTTCCCCCTCTGCTAAAGGGCATTTGTTGCTTCCTGTGGGTTTCTGAGGGCAATTTTCCAGCGTGACTGTCAGAACCCATCCCCAAACAGGCCAGAGCTGCTGCTTCTTGCAGGAAATGAAATTCTGATTTGTTTTCCTCGTTGCTGTTGCATGGTGTGCTCATGCCCAGCCCACACTCCCCTGCAGCACCCTGCCCACACCTTGCAGCAGGTGGAACACGGCTCCACCCCAGTTCCAGCCACCAAAATCCAAAATTCCAGCGGTGCTGCAGGTGATGCTGCCACCAAAGCTGTGGTGGCTCCTGGTCTGTGCTGCTCCTTCACCCTCTGCTCATCCCACCCATCTGTGCTTGCATTGCTCCTGAAAATTAAATAAGGCCCAGAACTCCTCCAAGGAGCACAGGATCAGGGAATGTCTTGAGGAAATAAGGATGGCAATGATCTCCAGGCAGTGCCACGTGTGACATGGAAACACAAGAGGTCTCAACTGTGTTTCCAGGGGAAGCCTGTGCCACCAGAGGTACTCCTCTCCTCTTGATGAACTGAGAATTGATTATCTGAAGGGTGGTGATGGACTGAGAGTTGGTGATCTGAGGGATGGTAACTGAATTGAGAGTCCAAGGTTTTGTCTTGCTGTGATGTATTGGGAATTTGGTGGGGGGAGGAGGAATGTTTGGAAGGTTTTCATCCTGAGTTCTGTGTGTTTCTTTTATATATTGTAAGTTAATAAAGTTTGTTTTTTTCCCTTTTATTCCTAAGCCAGAGCCTGCTTTGCTCTATTCCTGGTCCCACCTCACAGCAGACACCAGGGAGAAGGTATTTCCATGGGGGCACTGGCATTGTGCCAGCCTCAAACCATGACAGGGAGAGAGATCAGCTCCCTGTGGCTTCTGTTTGACACATTTAAATCTATAAAATGGTCCCTCCTGTGGGATCTCAGCATCTGAGTCCTGAGGTGCCGAGTCACCGAGAGCACCCTTGGGTGGCTCGGGAGTCCTGGAATGTTCCAGCAGTGTCTGGTGGCTGGACTTTGATCCCACACAGGAGACGACACCTGTATGAGGACAGGAGGGTTTCACCGGGGTGAATGGTGAAGGGATGAGTTAATTAGAGAGTGAAACACAGGGTTTAGGATTTCTGTACAGGGGGGTTTAGAGAAGTAAGATGGAGGAATTGGGGCGTGTCCTGTCCTTCTTCTTCTTCTTCTTCTCCTCCATCTTCTGTGGTGATGGTGGCACTTTGGGATTGGTCATTACTGAAAGTGCACTGGGCAATAAGAATAAATGGTATTGGGGAAAAATGATAAATATTGTACACGTAACCATGGGTATAAAGATAGGTGACCGCCCGGAGGGCAGCACAGTGTGCTCATGGCTGACTGCTGAGCAGACCTCTGTCGGGCAGAAAGAAAATCTTTTAGATAAACAAGTAATAAACATAAAAACCGAAAGAAGAACTGAAGCCTCGTCTCGTCCTTTGAAACGCGGGCTGCCCCAAGGCCACTCCGGGCCTTTCCAGGCCCTTCAAACAGCCAAAAACCGACACCTCCTGCAAGGGACCTGCAGGATCATCAATGCCAATGCCCACCAAGCCCAGCCTGGGCATCCCTGGCAGCTCCTGGAGCTGTGGCAGCCTCGGGGCCGTGCCCATTCCCTGGGCAGTGCCAGCACCCTCTGGGCAAGAGCCTTGCCCTGAAACCCAACCTAAACCCCTGCAGGCCCAGGGAGCAGAGCTGGGTGCTGGCCCTCAGCAGGAGCTGCAGCCCCTGGTGGGTCTCTCTCAGCCCCCTCTGGACACTCCAAGGTCCCTCAGCTGCTCTTGTTTGGCTCCTCCAGACCCTTCCCCATCTCTGTGGCCTCTCCCCCGTGTGTCACACACTCGTGTGCCCACACCTGCCTGGGGATGAGGGCACAGATGCCCCCCGGGGCTGCAGGCCCAGGTCACCAAGCACAAAGGGTCTGGGCTTTGTGTCACTCCTGAGCCGCTGGAGCTGCAGACAAAGGCACCATTGCCATGGAAATCGCTGGCACTCACAGCCCCTGACAGCTCCTGCATCCCTGTGCCAGCGACAGGAAAATTCATCCACAAACACCAGGGGTTTATGTCCAAAAAGGAGACAGAGGAGTCCTTTGACTTTATTCCAATAAAGGGAGAGGTCGTGGAGCATTCCCCTGGGATCTCTCAGATTTTTTGGAGGATGCAGCCTCCCTTTTTATCCCAATATCCCAGCTGCATTTCCCTTCTCTCTTTCCCCATTTCTGAGGTACTTGAGAGGTTCAGACTTCCCAAAACACCTGATACCAGAGATTCCCCTCTAATGTATAACCCTCCCTTTTCATTTTCAATTCTTATGGAATTTAGGGGTTTTTCCCCATTTCTGAGGCACTTGAGAGATTCAGACTCCCCAATACACCTGATACCAGAGATTCCCCTCTAATGTATAACCCTTCCTTTTAATTTTAATTGTTATGGAATTTAGGGGTTTTTCCCCATTTCTGAGGTACTTGAGAGGTTCAGACTCCCCAGTACACCTGATATCAAAGATTTCCCAAAGATTTCCCTCTAACATATAACCCTCCCTTTTCATTTTTAATTCTTACAGAATTTAGGGGTTTCCCCCCATTATTTCTTTCATCTCTCAATGTCTAATTTCATTTATCAGCAAACCTAAAGTTCATTAGTAAAAGCAAATCTCTTTTTCCATTCATCAATCAGTGGAATCCTTCCCATTGTTTCTTTTATCTCCCAGCGCTGGTTTTATCTACCAGCAGCCCCACAGCTTGTTTGGAAAGACAAATCTGCCATTCCTCTCATATAAATACATGTATATGTATATATAAATGTATATATACACACAGATATATATATGTATGTGTGTACACACATATATATTTCTATATATAAATACATAAAATATATTTAGCAGACTCACAGCTTGTTTGTAAAAGGCATTCAAAAGATTGATCAGTAAATCTGTTAAGTAATCTATAGGATACCTAGTGACAAATGGAAAAATTGCTTTGTTTGGGTTTTTTTTTTTTTAAACCTGCACTTTGTTTTCAATACATTCTTGATCTTTGTGTGTGTGTGTGTTCAGGGGGGGAATTCTGAGGAGAAGAAGTGGGATGAATCCTGCTTTCTCTTAATTTTCAGTGTCATAAATATATATATATATTTTATTTTTTTTTCAAAATTAATAGAAATGGTACCATTTATATTAATATATATAAAATAAATATTATATATATATAAAAATATATATAATATTTTGTTTAAATATATATAATATATAATAATATATATTTATATTATATATAATTATTTATTTATATTAAATATAATTATATATATAATTATATATATAATATATAATATAAATTTTTATTTATATATATATATATATATAATATAGATATCAAAACAGACACCTTTACAACCTGAATTCTTTTCTTCTCTTGGCCCCTGATGATTACAGAAGGAATTTATTTTTAAATGGAAGTCAAACTTCCTTCCAAGATTCCTGCCTGGGGGGTTTGGTGTGGCAAGAAATGGGTGAGGAGACAAGGAGAGGGTTCCCTGTGCCCAGTGTACAGGGGGTGGTGGTGCCAAGGGAAAGGTGCCAGCTGCTGCAGCAATGGCAGAGTTAATGCTGGGCCTTGCTGCCCCATGTGAAAAACACCAATCACTTGTTTGAAAATTGTAAATGGTGAATAGTAATAAAATGGTTATAAAAATAGTAATGTAATTAGAGTAATAATAATTTGGACAATTTGAATTAGGACGATATGAGACAATAAATACAAAGAGTTACGGACAGTCTGGGTACCTTTTCTGGACAAAATAAGCCCAAAAAAGGCCCCACGTTAACAGAGGATTAACCCTTAAAAACAACAGCCTGTTGCATATTCACACACCTCATCCATGATGCATAAATTCCATTCAAACACAGGATTCTGGCTGGGCAGTGTCAGCTCCTTCCTCTGAATCCTGATGGCATCTTCAGGAAGGAAGAAGTTCATTTCTTCTGATAATGGAGCAATAAATTCTCTTTCTCTGAAAGATTCAGGTGTCCTGTGGCTGCTGTCTGGTGTGAGTCCTTTCTTTAGCACATTTTCTATTTTAACCTTATGTTATAACCTAAAACTATATTTAACACGCGACCAAAAAATTAATACAGCATAACTTTCTAACATAACACAAATAACATTCATTTGAATATTTGCCAAAAGCCAATAATAAAATAGGCATTTTTCACACCCAGGAGTGGGAGGGAGGCCTTGGGGACCTTGTGTTTTCTCTGGGATTGCCATGAGAGCTTGGGAACGGGGCACGTTAGGGAGGCACCAGCCTAAGAAGTGGTGCTGGAATTGCTGATTGTGTGGGATGCTCCAGCCTGGGACAGGGAGGGAACTGGGCAGATTCCACTCCCCAAACGCAGAGAAGGAGTTGCTGCTACTCCCTGAGTTCCTCTGCTGAGAAAAGCACGAGTTGTTCTGCCTGGCAGCCTTGGAACCTCTCATTACACAACACAGAGGGCTCCACATCCCATAAAGCAACAGCACAGGTCATTGTTTCACTTTTTGTATCTCATTCTGACGTGGGAATTACTAAAATATTCTCTTTTTTTTGGTGTGTCAGCGCTCACACCATCTCTGCAAGGGGATCTCTGACTTCCTGCTTCCCTGCAACTGATGCTGAAAATACAACTGTGCTGTATTTTCCACAGGTTGTTTTCCAGATGTATTTGCTGCAGGAATGGTTCTGTGCTTTACCTAATGTAAAATTTGGCAGATAAATCCCCGCATTTGGAACACACAGAGTTCTGTTCTGCTTCACCTCACTTTTGGTAGCATGGAGACCAGAACTGCCCTGCACTCATTGCAAGCGCCAGTGTCAGGTGGATCAGCTTCCACTAAAAAGAATTGGTTGGATGTTTTCCAGACATTGTAGCCACTGAAACAAGTCAGAAAAAAAAAAAAGTATCTGTATTTTAACAGGATGCATTGCACTACTGAAAATCTCTATTTTAACAGGATGCATCACACTACTGAAAATCTGTATTTTAACAGGATGATCTGTATTTTTACCAGGATTATCTGTATTTTAACAGGATCATTGTGGCACCTCATAAAGAGAATTCCAGCAGCAAGAATATCCTGCAAGGGACCCTCAGGATCATCCTGCCCTGCACAGACAGCCCAGAGCTCGCAGGCTGTGCCTGCTGAGGGACAGCCCTGCCATTGTCCCCTGTTGGGACACAGGGACACACAAGGGCAGGCCTGGCAGAGCTGGGCCTGCCCTGCCTTGCTTCCCTTGCTAAGGCAGGCTCAGCACCCCCTGCTCCTGCTGGGCTGGGAAATTGGGTGTGAAATGGCACAGCAGGGCCAGCAGGGCTGCAAATGGAAAGGGAATCCTGATTTTCCTGGAAGTTAAGAAGTGAGAGGTTCTGGACATGGGTTGGTGTCAACAAAAAATGGTGCTGGCAATTGATTTTGTCTGTGGGAATTTTAGTCATGGAAGGGTTTGGGTTGGAAGGACCTTAAAACCCACCCAGTGCCACCCCTGCCATGGCAGGGACACCTCCCACTGTCCCCAGTGTCCAGCCTGGCCTTGGGCACTGCCAGGGATGCAGGGACAGCCCCAGCTGCTCTGGGAATTCCATCCCAGCCCCTGCCCACCCTGCCAAGGAAAAATTCCTGCCCAAGATCCCATCAAATTCTACTTTGAAGCCATTCCCTGGGTGCTGTCCCTGCAGGCCTTGTCCCCAGTCCCTCTGCAGCTCTGCTGGAGCCCCTCAGGCCCTGCCAGGGGCTCTGAGCTCTCCCATGTTTGCTGTATAATTTTGGGGGTTGGTTTTCTTGAGGTTGAGATCCTGAGAGAAGTTTCAGAGTTTTTATTTGAAGTGTGGCAGGAAGAGCTGAGCCTCTGCCCTGGCACAGGGTGCCCAGAGCAGCTGGGGCTGCCCCTGCATCCCTGGCAGTGCCCAAGGCCAGGCTGGACACTGGGGACAGTGGGAGGTGTCCCTGCCATGGCAGGGGTGGCACTGGGTGGGATTTAAGGTCCTCCCAACCCAAATTGTTCTGTGATTCCCTGATGCTGATTTTTATCCACTCAGATTTTCCTGCCTGCAGAGTTTTCCTCCAAGGCCTTTCCTTTGTTGCTTCCCAGTGAATAAAATCTCCACGCTGTGCTGGAGCTTTCTCCGTGCTCCACATGAGCCACAGCTGTTTCCTGCAGTGCCCTGAGGAAAATTCCTGCACATCCCTGGAAAAGCTCAGGTGCCATCAGGGCACTGAGGCTGGTGAGGCCCCTCTGGAGGAGCTGCAGCCCCTGGTGAGCTCTGACCTCAGTCCTGAACCCCAAAACCCCCAAATCTTTCACGTCTGGGGGGGTTCAGCAAAATCTCCTGGCTTTTACTTTCATTTTGGAAGCCTGGCTGGGTGAGGGGGTTAAAGCACTCCCAAAAAGATATTTTACTACTGAATTCCCATCCGGGCAGGAACACAAATTACCAGAAATCTTGGAGTGGTTTGAGAAAAACTGTGATTAAATTCTTCAAGCCTCCTGAATTCCCAGGTGATTTAATGCCCAGGTCGATGATATCAGTGACATCCAACACCTGTGAGCTCCTGATCTTTGTAAAGCAGGGTAACTTTGCCCAAATGCTAATTGGAGGAATTAGCACCTGCATTAATCACCAGCACAAACCAAATTTGAGGCTTCTGATGATTTCTGTGGTGTCTGCTGCAGGCTGAACATGCAGGAATAAGGGGATTATCCAAAAGATTTGAAATTATTCCCGTTGCACCAAACAGTTTCCTTAACACTTTATTGGAAGGATTAAATTCTTTTGGAGTGTGGCTCCAGTGAGCTCTGTCCACTGCCTTGGGGAAAACCACGGGACCATGTTTGCCAGTGGAAATTTTAAATTTTGAATTGTCACCACGTACTAAAGAAACCAAGAGTAACAGCAAGGCCTTTTGTTGCCCCCAGGATGATTTTTCTCTGCCTGGTAGCAACAAAGGAGGTGCTTGATGAATCCACTTTGTGTCATCCCAAGAGAGAATTCCTGAATCTTCTGGAATCAGTGATGTGGGATCTGCTCTCCTCCAGGTGGGTGGTGCCAGGTGGACTGGATGATCCTGAAGGTCCCTTCCAACTTTGTGTTTCTCATTTATTATTTCCAACATCTCTACACTGACCTACAGAAGTTTCTTTTGTTTTTAGTTTTTTTTTCTGGAGATTTCTTGGACAAAAGCCCTTGAGCGTGTTGTGGATCGTGGAATCTTTAAATGGAATTGTTCTTCAAATGGAAATCCAAACATTTCCTGTTCCATCCCAAGCCGTGCACAGGGAGAGAACTCCTGGAAGCTCCAGGCTCACTCTGCCTGGAGCACAGAGGGACCTGCAGGTGGGCAGCAGCTCCACGAGAGCTGGAGCAAAGTCACAACTCCAGATGGAATTTCTCAGATCTGAAAATGCTGAAGAAATGACTGAAATCTACATTTTCTACCCTCACACACTTTTTGAATGTGAAAAGAATTTTTGAATGGAAAAAAAAAAGAATTTCCAGGAAAACCTGGTGCACAAATTAGGATAGACAGAGCCTGGCTGAACATTCACCACTTGAATAAACTGGAATTTGGGAAGAGCCACCATGATCAGGGTGCAGAAGACAGGTGGGCTCCACTGGAAAGAGGGAGAAATAATTTTTCTTGATTTTGTTTTTTTGCTTTTCTCATTTATTTCCCAGATTCTGAGCATTTCTGCTGGATATCAGCACTATGAACACCAACATTTTCCATTTGTGATATCTAAGGGTGAAGGGATCAAACCTCCTCACTTCTCTCAATTAAACAGGGTTAGGGATTCCTCAGTGAAAATGTGGGTTTAAACTCAATTAAATTGGATCAGTTGATTCATGATATTCTATTTGCACTGCACAATTTATGAGCAGCAAGTTGCTGCCCAGAGAAGAGGACAAACAGCTGGAAAAGCAGAGAGAGGCTTCTGGGGGAGGCGTCATTTTAATTGCACAGAATTCCATGATCACGTCCCCAGCACGGGGAGGATTGCTCAGCACGACCTTGGAACCTTCTGGAATTAGAATTAGAGAAGAGAATTAGAGAATCCCTGGTGCTGGCACAGCCCTGCCAGCCCATGCAGTGCCAGCTGTGCCCCACGGGCACCTTGTGCCCAGCCCAGAGCACTCAGTGCCACCTCCAGGGCACACCTGCAGGGATGGGCACTGCAAAGCTCCCTGGGCAGCCCCTGCCAAGGCCTGAGCTCCCTTTCCATGGGCTGAGATCCCAGAGGAGCCCAAATCCTTCTGCCCAAACCAATTCCCCGCCCATGGTTCTTCCACTGGACCTGGACTCTTCCCATTCTCCTCACAATTCCTTTTCCCTCATCCCTGTCCCCATGAATTTTTGCCTCTCTTTTTCTGTTCCTTAAGTCTCAATTATCACTTTCCACAGGGACTTGTGCAGAGCCACGAGGGCCCCTGAGCCTCCTTTGCCTCAGCTCCTTCCAGCTCCTCAGGGATTCTGCAGCCCCTTCCAGCTCCCTCAGGGATTCTGCAGCCCCTTCCCAGCTCCCTCAGGGATTCTGCAGCCCCTTCCAGCTCCTCAGGGATTCTCCAGCCCCTTCCAGCTCCTCAGGGATTCTGCAGCCCCTTCCCAGCTCCCTCAGCCCCTTCCCAGCTCTCAGTACCTCTGCTGCTCCTCATTTCCTTGCCTGGGCTCTGTTGCCCCCTCAATGCAGAGGGATCCAAGCGCAGCCACCCCTCAGGTTCCTGACAAAGCCTCTCGTTCCCTGGCACAGCAGCAGTGCCAGTCCCTGGTTGTCTCCCAGGTGATGGGATTGCAGGCTGCTCTTGCCAGAAATGCACAGGATGCAGCCTGCCTGGATTTATTCCTTTCTTTCTCTATCTTTATTTATTTATTTTTGCACAAGACACCAGCACAGCCTAACATCCCTTTTCTCACCTGCAGCAGGAAACCACTGAAGCAGAAATGCAGCCATTCTGGCACCGTCTGTGTCTGTGTGCAGTGATTGGAGGCACAAAGAGACCTCAAGAAATTATCTGGGAGTCAAAAACCTTCCAATGTTTACATCTTAGAGCTGATTTTTCTCTTTTTTTCCTGCTTTGAAGTTGCTGGAAAGGACTTTTTGGGAGCTGAGAGATGCTTCACCTATGGACAGCACCCTCAGGATGTCTCCAGCTCCAGATGTCACCTGAGCCCTTCAAATCCATTTCTGCAGCTTTTTAGGTACATTTACCTCAAAGCTTCTTCCCTTGGGGCTTCCCCAACACCCCAATAATCTGTGGTGCTTTTTCCAGCTGCATTTAATGCCCTCAATGCTCTCCAAGGCTCCCTTAACTCCCTAACTGGGAAGTTTCCCCTTAAATCCAGTAAAAACTGTAATTCTGGATATTGTTTAAGCTCCCTGCTCCCCTCCAAGCATTGAGAGTTTCCTGCTGCCTTCTACCTGTTACATATTTGAAGACTCTTATCATGTTTCTTCTCTGTCCTATTTTCTCTAGATTAAAACCAACAAACCCAGATCTTTGAGGTTTCCCTTCAGGGTCAGCTTTTTTACAGACTTTCAGCACCTTTTTGTGCTCTGAGGACTTTCCCTAATTGGCCTCGTGAGGAAGTTGGAGACCAGGCTGGGGTTTCTCCAGTTCAGTGACCAAAGGGAATCATTCATTTTTCACTTTCAGGCCTCCCCAGGGCCGAGTGGGAGTGCAGGAATTATTCCACACATCCCAACCAGCCTGTTTAGACATTTCAGGCCAGTCCTTGCTTTCCCACACATTTGTTAATTCTCAAGGGAGCTCAAGCTCTTCCAAAATCCCCACAGGTTTTTGTCCAGGTTTTTTGCCTTGTTGGCTCCTTCCACTGGGGGAGGGGGTTTATTCTTATGTAAAACTGAGTTTACACTTGCACTGAATCCTGCTGTTTTTACACCATTTCTTCAAGGATCAGGATGTTAATCCTAGAAGAACTTTCCCACTCAATCCTTCATCCTCCAAAACACAAGGAAAACAGGGAATGGCACAAACCCCAGGCAGGGCACCTGCAAAAACACTTTCCATAATGTTTCCACACCAACAACAATCCATCTTGGAGGGTTTTTGATGTTTCAAACAGCTGAGTCCACCTTACAATGGTTTCATTTTAGTTCCCCGAGCGGAGGCAGCGCTGAAAGCCTCGCTCCAGTCAAGATATGCAATATCTATTGTCCATAAGAGCTGCTACTTGTCAGGGGAGGAAATGAGCCTGGCTGGGCAGGATTTGTTCCTGGCAAATCATTCTTGGCCTCCACTTATCATTTCATTATTTCCCATGCATAAAAGAAAACTTTGTTTCATTATTTGTTTCCAGAAATTTCCAGGAATTCAAGCTGGGCTGTTTTCTCCTCTGACATTCCCCAAGCTGGGTTATTTATCCAGGTGACTGCAGCACCTGTCCCTGCTCTTCCCCTTTCCAGGTGTGGGAAGGGATTCCTTGTGGGTTCCTCTAGGATCCAGCCAGTCCTCCACGTCCCCTCAGCTGCATTCTGCCAGGTCTGGCTGGCTGGAAAAATCCCAACTTGCTGAAATGTTCTGCTCTGTTCTCTCTGTTCTTCGTGGTTACTCAATGGACCATTGTTCATTCTCCTTGAGGAGTGAGGAGAAAAAGCCATCAATCATTTTGGCATTGCCTGTGTCACCTCTTCCCACCCTGCCATCCTGGAGGAAGAGCACATCTGTTTTTCACAGTTTTCTTGCTCTAACTCCTAAAGAACAGCCACAACTATCTGGAATTTTCTCTTCCCTTTGCTAATTACATTGATTTGATTAATTTTCACTCTTACAGGCTTCTGTTTTCATTGCTGTCCCCAGTTTGCTGGAGTGTCTGCTCACACTGGAGGGTTAATGAGCCACTGATTGGGATTTAATTGAGTTGTGGCCTGAAGATGGGACACAGGAACCAAAGGTGTGCCTGTGGTGGCTCTGCAGCTCCTGCCACTCTCCCTGTGCCTGCTGGTGCATCCAGAGCTGTTCCCCCATCACGGAACAATGGAATGGTTTGGGCTGGAGGGATCCCCAAGCTCATCCAGCCCAGGTCATGGACAGGGAACCTTCCACACCCAGCCTGGCCTTGGGCACTGCCAGGGATGCAGGGGCAGCCCCAGCTGCTCTGGGCACCCTGTGCCAGGGCCTGCCCACCCTGCCAGGGAACAATTCCTGCCCAAAATCCCATCTAATCTCACTTTGTATCTCTCTAACCTTATATTGTATTCCACACAAGCTACACTTTGCCACAGTTACTTTTGGACTCCCTCGCTGGCTCGCCCCTCTCCCAGTTTAAAGTTTTTCTCAGTTGAGCCATTTCTCCCCCATTTTCCCCCAGGCTCTCCTGCCACTCAGCATTTGGGATAACCCAGCTGAGCCCTGCTGGTGGCTGCACCTCCCAAACCACCCCTAAATCCCCTGGTGCCAGAGCTGCTCTGGAAGGACTGAGCCCTATTGCAGCCCCAAATCCTTCCACAGTCATTGCCAGCATCCCCCAGCTGTGTTTCTCAGAATCCCCAAATCCCTGGGGCTGGCACAGCCCTGCCAGCCCATGCAGTGCCAGCTGTGCCCACCTTGTGCCCAGCCCAGAGCACTCAGTGCCACCTCCAGGGCACACCTGCAGGGATGGGCACTGCAAAGCTCCCTGGGCAGCCCCTGCCAAGGCCTGAGCTCCCTTTCCATGGGCAAATTGCTGCTGCTGTCCCAGCTGAGCCTGCCCTGGCCCAGCCTGAGGCCGCTCCCTCTGCTCCTGTCCCTGTTCCCTGGGAGCACAGCCCAGCCCCACTGGCTGTGCCCTCCTGGCAGGAATTTTGGAGACTCCTGGTCCCGCCTGGCAGCGCCATTAACACTCAGGAGAAGGGTGAGAGGGGCAGGGGTGTCACAACAACTTTCCCAGCCATCCTGGGTTTAGGTTTTTTGGGCAGGACACTTCTGGGATATCAGGATAAACAGCAGGAAGGTGCCCCTTCCTCCCCTTTCCATGGGAAAAGAACCATCAGCCATAAAGAGGTTTTGTTTCCTCCTGGGTGTGATGGGTTTGGGATGGGCTGGAATTACCTGCAGTTGAAGGTTCTTTAGATTCTGGTTCCTGAGTTTGAGACAGTGAAGGGTTCAAGTGAATATTTCAAGAATTGCTGCGTTCCTCATTCAGAGCACTTCACATGTGTAGCACCAATTGAATTTATTCCATCTGGGATCATTCAGCACTTCTGCAAAATGAGACCACAAAATGTCAATTCAGACACTCAGAAACTGGGAGGGTGAAATTCATGGCCACCTGCAAGAAGTGTGGTTTAACTGACTCGTGCAGCCCCACCCAAGCAAGGAAGGAGGGATTCAATCCCCTCCTAAGGCACATCCCAGCTGGTTTAAACCCAAGAGCTCATCCTTTTCCACATAATCCCCTGAAAATTCCCTGCTCATCTTCTGTCTGCTGAAACAAATGTGGAAAAACTTCTGGAGACAGCAGCCTCCTCCACTATGTCATCCTGACACAGCTCCAGAGTGGCTCCACCCTGAAAAATAAATGTGGCACAGAGCCCATGGAAAAGAAAAGTGGGCAATTATCTACTTTGCATATGCAGATGCAAAGGAGAGGAAGGAGAAATAACGCTCCTCATTATGTGGTATTGATTTTGCAACCTAGTCCTCATTTAAAGCAGATTGGATGTGTGCAATTATGCAGCTTTTTAAAAGTAAACAGCAAAAAGAATCCGAACTCCTTCCATGGTGTGCAAGCATCACATTGTGGCAGATGGACACAGAGCTGCTGGAGCAGTTCCAGAGGAGGCACCAGGACAAGCAGAGGGGTGGAGGGAAGGCTGGGAGAGCTGGGATTGTTCACCTGGAGAGGAGAAGCTTTGGGCTGACCAAAGGGAGGTGACAGGAGAGATTCCAGATCCATGGAATGGCTGGGTTGGAGGGAGCTCAGAGCCCACCCAGTGCCACCCCTGCCATGGCAGGGACACCTCCCACTGTCCCAGGCTGCTCCAATGTCCCCAATGTCCAGCCTGGCCTTGGGCACTGCCAGGGATCCAGGGATGGAATTCCATGCCAGCCCTGCCCACCCTGCCTGGGAACAATTCCTCATTGCCAAGATCCCACCCAGCCCTGCCCTCTGGCACTGGCAGCCATTCCCTGTGTGCTGTCCCTGCATCCCCTGGCAATTGTCTCTCTCCAGCTTTCCTGGGGCTCCTCCAGGCCCTGCAAGGCCGCCCTGAGCTCAGCCCAAAGCTTCTCCTGTGCAGGTGAGCAATGCCAGCTGTGCCAGCCTTTCCTGCCAGCAGAGCTGCTCCATCCCTCTGCCCATCCTGGAGCCTCCTCTGGACACACAAATCCATGATTCTTCTGTTCTCTTTTAGCTCATTCATCTCCCCATCTTTCCCTGTCCTCATCTTCCTCAAATCTAGCCTTTCTTCATCCCAGCCTTTTCCCACCTATTCTCCTCCCTTTCCTTTTTCCCTCTCTTTTACATCCTCTTATCAGACCCTAGTCCTTAATCCCAAAGCCTGAAATGTGTGGTGTTTGTGGACAAACCTCCTGGAGAAGTGAGGAAACAGCAGGAGAACAGGCCTGCACCTGCCCTACACCCCTGCCCACAGCCAGGCAAACCAAACAAACCCAGCAGGGCAATTCCTCTTTGCACAGGCAATTCCTGGTTCCCACAGCACCTCCAAACCTCTCCTGACCTGGGGCTGGAGGGAAACAACATCCCAGTCCTAAACTGTGATAAATTCTGATTTTATTTTGAACCAACATCCCAGTCCTAAACCCGTGATAAATTCTGATTTTATTTTGAACCAACATCCCAGTCCTAAACCTGTGATAAATTCTGATTTTATTGTGATATTGAGTGACGTGCCACAGGTGGAAATTTAAGTTTTTATTCAGAGAATTGGCTTTCTGTGGTGCACAGAGGACGTGGTGCAAAGGGAGGTTTAGTGCAGCCTAGTTAGGAGACTGCTGAAACCAAAAATAGCTGTGGTTAGAGAAGTTCTGAATGGTGATTTTGAGCTCCTAGAAGTGCCAATTTTTGTTTTTCATTTTCACCCTTAGCTGCCATGCTGGGCCAGCTCCTTTGTCAGGAGCATCTGAGGTATTGCAGGACATTTTTTCATGGAATCCCAGAGTTACTGAGGTTGGAAAAGCCCTCCCAGATGATGGAATCCAAGCTTTCCAGAGCACCCTTCCCATGGGGAAAGTGCTCCTGGTGTCCAAGCTGAGCCTCCCCTGGCACAGCCTGAGGACATCTCCCCTTGTCCTGTCCCTGTTCCCTGGGAGCAGAGCCCCACGTTGCTACAAGCCTCAAACATTCCCAGCATCTTTCCCAAAGAAAACCTTGGCATATGTGTATGGAAGGCAGGAGGATATATTTTTATCTGTGCTTTATTCCAAAGGGTGATGTATTGAGGGTGGAATGATTCATCCATGCCCTCTGTGCTGCTCTTTGGGATAGGGATGGATGGGATAGACACCAGCATGCAGAGAGGGTGCTTTGCCCAAATTGCAGCATGAAAAAGTCAGGACATTTTGCATAGCACTTATTATTGAAATAAAGTAAATAAAATCTCTGTTAGGGGAGTTTTTATTTCTTACTGAGTATTCAGGGCATGGTCACCACTCACTGTTCAGACCATCCTCTCTAACCCTGTGCTTTTAAATATTCAACATTACATTTCCTACAGTCTTTGGATGCTTTTGGAGGAAAAACCAAACTTGTGAGATTCAAGGGAGTTTGGAAATGCTGGACACCTTAGATGGGTGGTGAAAGATCTGGGGATCATCCTGAGCTTCCATAAAGGGAGGGACAGGGCAGGGCTGGCACAGCTGGAATGTGCCCAGGGAAGGAGCTGGAAAACTCCTGAGGGAGCTGAGGGGGCTCAGCCTGGAGCAAAGGAGGCTCAGGGGGGACCTCAGTGCTCTGCACAGCTCCTGACAGGAGGGGCAGGGAAAGGAGGAGAGGAAATGGCCTCAGATGGCACCAGGGCAGGCTCAGGTTGGAGATTGGCACAGAAAATTTCCCTGGCAGAGTGGTCAGGCCTTGGGCTGAGCTGCCCAGGGAGGTTTGGAGTCACTGAATTGTCCCAGAGCAGTCTGGATGTGGCCTTGGGGACAGGGATTGGGGTGGTGCTGGTGGCACTGGTTGGTCCTGAAGGGCTCTTCCCACATTCCCGATGACTCTGGGCTTCTGGGATGCCTCATGAGATGCCCACACGTGTGACAGACAGGTGTAGTCACTACCTGTGTTGCTGATGTGCATGAGAGACCCTCAGGCACCCAGATCTCATCCCAGAGATATCAAACATCCACCTGGGAATGGATTTATGAGGCCTCAGGATCAAAAGTTTCTGCTGGGAGCAAATCCCATCACAGACCAAAATGGATTCAGGCTCAGGCTGATGTCTGGGGAGTCTTGGGACAGCTTTAAATACAGCTGGGGGAGATTCCCAAAAAGGTGGGGGAAGGTGGCCACAGGTAGATGTGTGTTTAGGGAGATTCCATGTGGAATGGAGTCAGAAGTGAGACTGAACAGAGACTGTAAATTTATATCCTACTGGGAATCTGATACTGGCATTTGAAAGCAGCACTGGGAGGGCAACAGGGACAGGGATTGAAAGTTTCCTTTTCTTCTGCCAGAGGAATGTTTGAGGAGGTAGAGCATTGGAAGAACTGGGAATTAGAGCTCTCCCCACTCCTTCCTGCCTCTGGCCAAAATGTGACAGCTCCAAATGTGACAAAGAGAACATCACGGGTCACCTGTGGCTGCACAAGGAGCACCTGGAGGCTGGGAATGGCTGATGTGGGAATGGCAGGGATACCTGGGCATTCCCGCCTCACCTGGATTTCCTCCTGAGCTTGCCAGGCACATGTCCAGAATAAAGAAGGTCAGGCCAGACAACGCTGTATTAGAAAACAAACAGGGAAGCAAAGCAAAGGGAAGCAAACCCAGGGAGAGTTTGCATTGTGAACACCAACAGGCAGTAAATTCTCCCTGTCAGCTGCCTGGCAATTACTGCCTGAGCACGGAGCGGTGGGAGCTTGGGAATACCTGTAAACACTTGAGCACAGGCAATTTGTCTTGTAGCAGTACCCAAAACAGCTCCCAGGACTCGCACAGCCCTCGTGCCTGGAGGGCACAGGATGCCTTGGGAAGCACGGGGAGCTCACACCTGCCTGAGATGGGGAAGGCCCACAGCAGCACCCGGGGCTGGCTGAGCTGCAAGTCCTGCTGAAAAGCGCTGGGAGGAGTTTTCCACTTCCATGCCTGCCCTCAGGATCCGTGGCAGTGACCGTGGCAGCCTCCCTGTGCAGGCAGAGCAGAAGAAGATGTCCCTGGCTATGGAAAGGGCACAGTTGGGGCACCCAGGGGAGGTGTTGAGGCCTCTCTGGCTGGGCTGGGGCTGGGATTCCAGTGATATTTCATTAAAGTCGTTTAATCTCGAGATCTGTCACTTTCTCTGCTTCTTCTTGGGTACGGTGGGGCTGCTTGATCTGCAATGGGGCTGCAGGATCGAGCAGTGAGGGCTTGAACAGCTTGGGCAGAAACTCGATTGTTTCTGACTGTTAATGGCTCTGCAAAGCCAGCATTTTGGGCATGAGGGTATGAGGGAAAATCTCTGCTGTGGGCAAGACAAAGAGCATTCAAACAAACCCCCAGGCCCCTCCAACACCTTCTCTAGTGGGAGCAAGTGTTGAGCTTCCAGCCCAGCCCAGCTGGACGCTGGTGTCAGATGCAGCTGCAGGGATCTGTGTCACTGACCTTGGTGGCTGCACGTGAGCAGCGGCCAGGGGCACGTGCCAGCATGGGAAATGCGTGGCCAGAGCCTCCCTCACGGGGAGGACCCGGCCACCAAGGCCATCACACACGCAGCTTCACCTCCATCCTGCTGCTGCTCGGGCCTCCACACCCCGCACAGCCATGAGGGCTGCTCACACATGGCTGGGACGGAGCATGGGGAGGGAGCTGGGGGTGCCCTGAGGATGAGAAAGGGCCTTGGGGTGCTTTCAGAATGGGGAATGTCCTGACTGAACATTGGGGAGTTCCGACGATGGAGAAGTTCTGAGGATGCCCTGAGGATGGGGAAGGACCTGGGGTGTGTTGGGGAAGATGAAACAGGAAAGCCTTATAAATCCTACACGGGTGCATTGGGGAGCTCTGAGGATGGAAAAGTTTTGGGGGTGTCCTGAGGATAGGGAAGGTGCTGGGCCTGCATGGGGGTGCTCTGAGGATGGAGAAGTTCTGGGGGTGCCCTGAAGGACTCTGCAGATGGACAAGGTCCTGTCAGTGCACTGAGGAGTTCTGACAATGGCCATGTCCTGGGGGTGCAGAGGTGCCCTGAGGATGAGGAAGGTTCTGGAAAGTACCAGGTTGACTGTGGCTCAAAGCAACCTGGCCCAGTGGAAGGTGTCTGTGGCCATGGCAGTGGGTGGAGCGGGACGATTCTGCATGTCCCATCCCACTTGAGCCTTTTGGAGCGCTGGTGACATGGGCAGGGTGTCCCACATGCATGGGGGTGTCCCACACGAGCAGGGTGTCCCAGTGTCCCATAGGAGCAAGGTGTCCTGGTGTCACACCCAGAGTGTCCTGGTGTCCCCCCGGGCTCTCCCACATGCCCGGGGTGTCCCACACGAGTAGGGTGTCCCGGTAACACACTGGGTGTCCCACAGGAGCAGAGTGTCCCGGTGTCCCACACAGAGTGCCCACTGTGCGGGTGTCCGGGTGTCCCCGGGTGTCCCAACACGAGCAGGGTGTCCGGGTGTCCCGGTGTCACACCCAGAGTGTCTCACATGTGCAGGGTGTCCGGGTGTCCCACCGGGCTGTCCCACACGAGCAGGGTGTCCGGGTGTCCCGGTGTCCCACCCAGAGTGTCTCACATGTGCAGGGTGTCCGGTGCCCACATGGCTAGGATGCCGGGTGTCACCGGTGCCCACACGAGCAGGGTGTCCCGGTGCCCACATGTGCAGGGTGTCCGGGTGTCCCGGTGTCCCACATGTGCAGGGTGTCCCGGTGTCCCGTGTCACGGGCTGTCCCCCGTGCCGGTGTCCCGGTGCCCACATGTGCAGGATGTCCGGGTGTCCCGGTGTCACACCGGGCTGTCCCACATGTGCAGGGTGTCCGGGTGTCCCGGTGTCACACCGGGCTGTCCCACACGCGCGGCCCGGCCCGAGCCGCCCCCGCCACGCGCGGTCCCCACGCGGCGCGGCCGCGAGCCCCGGCCCCCCCCCCCGCGGCGCTCCGTGCGCGGCCCCGGCCGGGAGTGAGCGCGGCCCGGCGGGGGGAGCGGAGGGGGCGGCGCAGTGGAAATTTCCACTCCCTGCAGCAGCGGCGGCGGCGGCGGCTCGGGCGGCTCGGCGGGGCTGGGGGCGGCGCCGGCCGCGGGGGCAGCGCGGGGAGGGCCCGGCCGTGCCCGCGCGGGGGTCCCGGCCCTCAGGCCGCGGTGCGGGGCAGCCCCGGCCCGGCGGGGGCGGCGCTTGGCGCGGGCAGGGCCGGCCCGGTCGAGCGTGCGCAGCTCCTGCGCCCTTTAAGCCGCGCCGCCCCTGCCCGTACGGGTGTCTGAGCCGCGGGAGCCGCGCGGGAAGGAGCCGCCACAGCGCCGGGACGCGCCTTCCTCCACCACCTCCTCCTCCTGTGCCCCCTGCTCCTCCTCTCCGGCCTCGCCGCAGCCCCCTCCTCCCCACCCCGTAACCCGCTCCTCCCGCCACTGCCAGCAGCTCTAAGATGCCCCGCTATGAACTGGCTTTGATCCTGAAAGCCATGCAGAGGGTGAGTGAGGGAGAGGAGACGGGAGGAAGGGAGGGAGGGAGGCAGGTGGGACTGGCAGACCCCCTCCATCCTTGCCCCGTGGTGTCGCCGCGGTGTCCCCTCGGTGCCCGCTGTCCCCGCCGCACCGCGTGGCCCGGCCGGCCCTGTCGCCCGCAGTGTCGCAGCGTGTCCCGGGCTCCGCGGCGCTTCCCCCGCGCTCCGGCCCCTCGCCCATCGCTCCTTCCGTGCCCGCTGCCCCCGAGCCGCAGTCCCCTCTCCCCCTCCCCTCCGGCACGCAGGTAAGCAGATCCCACGCTCTGCGAGCGATGCGGTTTTCCCTGCCCATCCCCTCCCTCCGTGCCTGGAGCAGGTGAAGCCGGCCCTTCCCCTGGCCCTGCCGGCGCATCCCCCTCTCCCTCTGCAGCACCAGCGCTTTCCATCCCCCTCCCGCACCTGTGCCGGGCACCTCCTCGGCTGCCCTGCGCTCCGGCAAGCCTCGGGGCGAGGGAAAAGGGGAGACAGCGGAGGATTGGCTGCGGCCAGCTCCCAGCGCGGGGTGCCACCTTCCCCCCCGTGTGCCAGGGCATGCCAGGGATGGGGTTTTGCCCGCAGCGGTTGAGCGGGGCCGATAGGCCGGGCTCTATCGCCCCCGGGAAGGGGCGCTGGGGGTGGCAGCAGCCGTTGCCGCTGTTTTTTGGCAGCGCGGTGATAACAGAGCTCGGTTAAATGATGCTCTTCCCATTCGGCAGGAGCTGAGTCAATACGTGGGGGAAGGGAGGGGGGTGGCAATGGGGGATGTGTGTGCGTAAAAATAATAATAATAAAATAAGGCCATCTCCGTGTGGATGGGAGGTTTATTTGGTAAATAACAGCTGATACCGGCCTTTCTCTAGCACCTTCTATAGCCTTTGTTTATCTGCTACTTTCCAGCTTAATATGCGGTGCTGGTGGTGGAATGTAGCGGCACTTGAGCTGGGCTGGAGCCCTCCGGTCCAGCCCGGCGTGGATACTCTGGGATTTACCCTTCATTCCCACCAGCACCTTTTCCCAGCGAGCAGCAGCAGCTCAGCAGCGTGGCCGTGGCTTTTTGGGAATTACGGGAGCGCGTCTGGTGTGCCGCATGCACTAGTACATTTCCATTCATTTTACATGGACCATCCACATGTCGGGGCTGGCTTCTTTTTTTTTTTTTTTTTTTTTTCCTCTAATATATTTTTCCCCGTGGTTTAGCTGCAGAAGCTGTAGTAGAGACATCTCACCTGGGTCCTCTAGTGGAGAAACGCAGCAGCAGGGAGAAAGCCGGGTGACATTGCTGCACCAGCTCACCCGGGCTAAAACACGCTGCTTTTCCACTTGCTTGTCAACATAGAATTTTTGTCCGATTTTTTTTTTTTTTTTTTTGTTCCTTTCCACACCTCTCCCCTTGGGTGGATGAGGCAGAGATGGTTTTTGTAGCCGTGCTGTTGATGTGGGAGATGGGTACTCGGCATGCAGGGCAGGACAGCAAGCGTAGCAAATCTGCCATAATACTGAGGCAGGAATAAACTGACTTCTCTGAAAGGATGCCATGGAGTGCTCTCTGCTGGAAAGGCTCTCTGGTTTCTAGGATCTGACCACGGAGATGCAGGGATAAGCTTTTAGCTGTAAGATGCTTCTAATGAACATCAGTGCACTCAGGATTTAACATCTGCAACCTTTGCCTCTTTGAAGTTGGACTCTCCAGCATGTTCTTTCCACACGGATGTACCTTGAAGGGGTTTTTTTAGCTCTGTGATTATGTCCAAACGTTTCAGTTTGTGCTGGTGTTTTTAACCCACCCTTGCTGTAAGTCTAAAATTAAGAGTCTGTCTGTAGGTGCTGCTATTTTCGTGCTGTTTTCAGCACACCACATCTGGGTGCTTTTTCGTTTCCCAACATTTTGCTGCTCCTGCCTCTCTTGTGCCATGAGAACACTTGGCAATATTTTCTCGAGTGGTTTTGTGCTCCATGGTGCTGCTGGATCTTGGCTGGGGGGTTGCTCTAATGACCCCTGTAAGCTGTGCATAACCCTGGCTGTAATACTGAATTAAATGATGCAAAATATGGGCATAATAAACCAGTCTGAAATAGGGGAATGATTCCAGAACTCCTTCCTGGAGAAGAATAAACGACATTGCTTTTCCACATTGGTGACGGCGCCTGGGCAGCTGTTCCCTGTCAGTGCCTCTGTGGTGTCTGTGTGTCCTGGTGCTGTCTGAGCAAGTGCTGACTCTTCTTTTGGTGTCTGTGATGTCCTTCCTCCCCTGTGGCAGCTCCCCTGTCACTTGGCTTTGCTGTGCTCCAGGGCTTGTCCTGAACTTCTCGGAGCTCTCTTGGTGCCGACCTCAGCCTGGAGACTTTGCTGCCTCTCTTCAGAGGCAAACTTGGTGCTTCTGTGGGGTTTTCCCCACCCACAACTTTCTTTTAATAGTTCCCTTGGCATTCTCAGGGATCCAGGCAGAATTGAGTCCCTCCGGTTCATTTTTGTTGCTTTAAGCCCTGTTGCTGCCCAGCCCTGCTCGTGTCCAAGTCAGGGATCCTTTCCTGCTCTTTCCCTGGATGTGGTTTCTGTTGGGAGGGCCCAGCACACCCCATCCATCCTGCCTGGTGCTCTCCTCAGGCTTGGCAGGCTCCAGAGCCTCCTCAGCTCTCCTTTTGTGCCTTAAAAATGCAACGCCCAAGAGCTTTGGGAATGGGAAAACTTTCACTTTGCACTGGTGCCACTTATCAGCCTTTGTCTCTGCTTGTCTGCATGTACTTCCCACAAAAAGTCAGGATTTTATTCTGGAGTAAAAGCTGAGCAGCCCTTCTCTGTCCTGATTTGTGAGAAGTAATGGACTTGGACTAAAACCACTGTATTTTTATACACTAAAACACAGAATATTTTTTATACTCTGTATATAGAGAGAGTTTTTCATCAGCAGAGCCTCCAGTTAGTGACTCTTAGGAAAACAATAATAAAAGTAGCCCCAAAATTAATAACCCCCCAGTAGTCTGTGGTGTGTTTGGAGGGTGAGAGGTTTGTGTAGCTGAGTGTGAGTTTATGGAGGAGGTGCTTTGGGCAGAGCAAGGTGTGAGCATGGAGGTGAAATGATTCATTTTGCCCATTGTGTTGCTTTCCACACTGCAGCATGCAAAGAGCAAATGCTGGGGGGAGCTTGGGGGCACATTTGTTATTGGCAGTGTCCAGGTGTTTGCACACCAAACCTTGCCTGCCCACAGCTGCCCATGGCCTGAATTCCCTGCTCATAACAAAAGCTGAGCTTCCAAGAATTCCTGATTTTGTCCCATCTTTGTCTGTGCGTGGGGGGACTGTGGTGGAGCAGCACCTTCAGCAGGGACGGGCAGTGAATCCCCAGGAGGGAATCTGCAGGAATTCTCACTGCCTGGGAGAGCAGGGAGCTCTGGAACTCCCTGGAAGGAAGGAAGGAAGGAAGGAAGGAAGGAAGGAAGGAAGGAAGGAAGAGCTGGCAATGGTTCCCTGCTCTGAGGCTGTTTGTCACAGTGACTGTGGGGTGGCAATGCCACATCTCTGAGGGGATTGGGACACAAATGGGAATCCCACAGTCCCTGAGCTTGGAGAAGAGCTCCAGGATGGAGTCCAGCCTCTGACTGATCCCCACCTTGTCACCCAGAGCAGAGCACAGGGACACCCGTCCCCACCAGCAACTGATGGGCACTTGGTGAATAACTCAGAGTATTTCACTACAAAGGAGGAAATTCATCAATATTTTATTAGCAGCGTGCTCATCTTCACCTGTGACAAAGTTCAAACACACAGTGCCAGAATCTAAAACCTATCCACCTTTTTTTTCAGCAAAAATACCTGGATTAGGAGAGCCATCCACCCACTTCTGGAATCCCAAAGTGGTTTGGGTTGGAAGGGGTCTCAAAAATCACCTTGTTCCACATGGCAGGGACACCTCCCACTAGCCCAGCTTGCTGCAAGCCCTGTCCAAACTGGCCTTGGACACTTCCAGATTATAATAATAATAATAATCCTGCAGTGAATGTGTGCTCTCATTTCCCCAGCCATGTTCTCACAACACAACTTGTCTTCAGCAGCTGTTTGTTGCTTTTGGAGTGGCTTGCTGTGTTTCCAAAATTCCCTACCTGCCGTGTGGGGATTGTTGGCTATTTTGGGAAAGCCAAAGTAAATGGGCAGTAGTGTTGCTTGACATCTTGACTATTTCACTTAATTGCTGTGTAGGCAGCTGCAGCAACTGGGCTTTTGATGTCTCAGTTGCCAGGAAGGAGGGGGAGAGAACGAAGCAGGAAGATATTGGGTTTATTTTATTTTATTTCCTTTCCTTTCCGGTGAACCACCTGCTCTTCCAATGGAATTGTGCATCTTCCCCACCCCTCTTCCCAGCTGAGCGGGTTAAAATTACACAAAAGTTTTTTCCTCTGTTCCCACTGGCATTTTCAGTGGGCTGGAACAGGCTCTGAGCCTGGCAGGGAGGGCTCCTGGAGCTGGGGGTGGTGCTGGGATGGAGACCAAAGGCAGGATCAGAAAACAGCAAGATCCAGCCCTGGCCCTGCTGGAGGAGTCACCTTTTTGTTTTCTGCCCTGAGCATTCCATAAGGAGAGCTGGATTTGGGGAGTGTGGTGCAGACTGCATTTGGGAACGATACCCTCTTGCCTGATATTTGACATTTCCAGTCTTGGAAGAGCTGGAATTTTTGCCAAGTGTGGCATACGTGCCTGGCTCTGAGGGGACACAGAGGATTATTCTGTGCTGCAGAACAGTTTAAGCCTAATTTCAGTTCCTTGCAAGGCCCTGGTGGGATTTCAGTGGGGTTTGGGCAGTCCCTCTTCAGGGGACAGCAGTGGGGTTGAACCTTTGAGTTCAGGCTTCTCTGGGCTGCCCTGGTTCCTCCTCAGCAATGAGCTCTCTGCTCCTGCCTGGCTTCTGGCTGTGGGCAGGGAGGTGTTGGTAACTTCAGCATGGAGCAGATTCTGTCCCTGAACTCTCGGGAGAGCCCTTTGTGCTGAGCATGAATCTCTGATGGTTGGAGAGCCCTGGAATGTGACTGATTCCTGTAAAGGTTCTCCATTGGAACAATGAGGAGAAGCTGCTCCTTCAGCTCATGTGTGTTTGTGGTTTCTGTCTCCTAATTTTTATCAGTTCCATACTTTGGAATGATGGAAGCTCTGCTTTCCTCCATGTGTTCTTTCAGGAGCTGATTTCTCCAGTTCCCTTGTCCCAGAACCATCATTGCCACACAAAAATTGCTTTGGCAATTAAGTTGTTGTTAAGTAATTTATCTTCTCTTTTTTTTTGTTTTGCCCAGAGCAGCTGTGGCTGCCCCTGGATCCCTGGAAGTGTCCAAGGCCAGCTTGGAGCAGCCTGGGACCGTGCAAGGTGTCCCTGCCGTGGCACAGGTGGCACTGGATGGGCTCTAAATCCTTTCCAACCCAAACCATTCCAGGATTTTATGATTTGTCAGGCTCCATCCATGGCAGGCTGATAATTCCTGGAGCCACAGGCACCCTCACCTCCCTGGCTGCAGATCTGGGGTGAGGGAAGAGCTGTTTATGTGGAAGCAGTTGCTTGGTAGAGCTTTGTGTCCCACCCTCTGTGTCCCTTACCTGAGGGCACCAGGTGATTCCCTGGAAAAATTCCTGCCCTATGGAGCAGCAGGGATACCCCCAGTGTGCATTGAGGAGCTGATAAAAAGCTGAAAGCAGGGAAAAATAAAACCACAGAAAGAGATGCAAAACATAACTAATTATGGAGAAGTGGAATGGGAAAAATTGGAATAAAATATGTGGAAAGTAAAGCAAGATGTGAAGACCTGTCCTGGGGAGCACTGGTGTAAACATTAGTGCTAAAAATGAGATTCTAGAGCAAATTCATCACCCCTGGGGAGGAGAAGGGCAGGAAGGAAGTGGATGGTGTAAAATGAGGTTTATGAACCCAAGAAACAGCATGGAGGAACTGCAGAACTGTTGTTCTGCTATTTTTTAATCCTGGTTTGTCCACTTGCAAGCCAGTCCTTGTGTTCAGTCCTGCAAATATCTAAGGAAGAATAAAAAGCCAGGTCCATGCAGAGGAGGGAATGTGTTCAGTGGAGTTGGTGTTTTAGAAAAAGAAATCAGTGTTCAGTAGCTTTTAATAGAGATATTCTGTATCAAGCTTTGTAATTAGCATTAGTTGTTTTAGAACCAACTAATGCTAGAATTTTATTGAACTCTGGTTTTGGTGTCTTGAAATCTCCAAGAAGAATCACAAGTCGTGAAACAGCACCCAGCTGGCTGGGAAGCTTGGAGAGCCTCAAATTCTTGGATTCTGTATGATCCTGAACTTTTGTCTCACCCATCAATAATCCTGGGGGTGCTTTATATTCTTCCAAAGATTGTGGGCAGCCAGAAAATGTGATGGGAATTTGGGGAAGTCCTAAAGAAACTTAATGAGTCTGGTTGTTTTTTTTTTCTTTTTTTGGTTTTTTTTTTTTTTTTTTTTTTTTTGTTCTTCCTAGAAATTTGAAGAAGAATTTCCTCCTGGTATCTTGCCCAGTTTCATGGGGACTGACACTTCTCTTTTCTCATTTCCCAAGTAATTTCTGCACTCTCACAGCCAAAAGCCTCCTCAGATGGGATGAAGCAGCACATTTTTTAGGTTGGGATTATCCAGTTCCTGCTGGGCGCTGATCACCACCAGCTGCATCACAGCACTGAGTGAAGGAAAGGGCATCCTCAGCAGCGGCAGAGATTTTGCAGCATTTCTGATATTTGCTTCTAAAAAGGTGATAACCTTGTCCAGAGGACTGAGAAATCCACCAGAAATCCCATTCTTGGCTGCTGAGGTTTGTTTGACTCCTTCTCCTGCTGCTGCTCTGGTGACCAAGTGTTCATCTCCTCCATCCCTGCCGTGGCAGTGCAGTGTTGGTGCTGCTGCATTTTGGGTTCCACAAGAGGGGATTCGAGCCCTGGGGCTGCCTCAGTGTCTTGCTGCACCTTCCAGGGCACTGTGAGGCCTTGCCTGGTGCTGTGAGGTGCCAGAACCTTCCAGTTTTTGCCAGCCCCTTGGCACTGTCTGGCGTTTTGCCCTCTGGTGCCCGTGGTGTGGCTGTTGAGCACGTGGCTTCTGCGTTGTCTCTGCCCCTTTTTCTTTCAGTTCCTGTGGAAAAGAACTGTGTCCTGTGGAGGGGGGAATGTCACCTCTCTGTGGTTTCCTTGCTGGGCTGGGCCTTGTGGTGACAAACTGAGCTCAGGAGGGCCCTGCTGGGGCTGCAGCCGAGGCACCAAAGGTGCTGAAAGCTTCTGCAAGGCCAAATTCCTTGGCAGTTTCTGCTCCCTTCACAGAATTCCAGAGCTTGGAAAAGCCCTGCCAGCCCATGCAGTGCCAGCTGTGCCCCATGGGCACCTTGTGCCCAGCCCAGAGCACTCAGTGCCACTTCCAGGCCTTCCTTGGGGACTCCAGACCTCCCTGGGCAGCCCCTTCCAGGTCCTTCCTGTGAAGAAATTCCTCCAGATAACATTTGTCACCCATGGAAACATAAGCCAATTCTTTGAGCTGACAAGGGGAAAAGGAAGGTATTAACTCCTTATTTTCTTTAGTTTGATAATTGATGGATTAATCTCCTGGGTGTCATGGGTGTCCTGTCTAGGTAGGCCTGGAGAAGACAAAATTTCTTTCTGGTATCTCTCTGTATTTAACAGATGAAAAGAGAATTTCTGTCTCTTTCCCTCTGTCCCCAGCTTACCCCCCTTGCCCTGGAGGTGTTTGGAGTTTTGGGAAGAACAGTGGAAGCAAATCAGTTCCTTATTCCTGCTGGAGTGCTGGGGACTGGCTCTTGGCAAAGGGAACCAGCCAAGTGTGAATGTCACAGGCAGTGGCATGAAGTGCTCGGGGAGGGTGATGCACATCCTGAAAAAATCCATCTTTTCTTGCTTTGCAAGGCTGGAGCTTCTCTTGTGTCCACTGACTGCTGGAGCGTCCTTCCTGTGCCTTCTGCCCTCCATTTGTGACTTGCTGGGACACTGGAATCGCTGTATTTGCTTGGGATGAGGGGGGAAAATGGTTAAAAAACCCAAAAATGACAACTAAATGAGGTCCTGCTCTAACAGTGCCAGTGCCCTTGAGCTCCAGTTGGCCTCACATCACTCCAGCTCCTGCTCTGTAATTGTGCAGTGCCCATCCCGTTGGTGACTGCCAGGGAGTGCTGTGTCTCTTGCTTTGGGGTTACTTATTTCTCTCATGTCTCCCTCAGCAGTTGTGTAGAAAAGAATCCAGAAGAATTTATGCTGGACCAAGCTGCTTTTTTGTGCTGCTGCAGTAAAGTGAAGACCAGAGCTGGAGTGATTCCTGACCAAAACCAAAGTTCCTTACGTGTTCATAACAACTCCTTTGAGTGAGTGCCTCGTTCCTTGCACCTCAAATTGGATTTTTTTGGTCGTGCTGGTTTGCAGAGCTGGCTCCTGAGTGCTGCAGAGCAGCAGGAGCTCGGTGTGGTGATGGTGCAGAGTGTGACCAGCAGGTTCAGCCAGCTGGGCTCAGGTCACCTGGACTTGTGGCCCTTTCCTGTGCATCCTCTGGGGTTCAGGCCTGGCCTGGCATCCCCAGCAGCTCCAGTTATTTATTGGCTGCTCCAGGTCAACTTCTGCCTTCCCTGTGTGCCCCAGGGGGGTTCCTGGCACCTTCCTCTGCCCCAGCTCCTGGTTTTCAGGGAAAAGCCTGGAACTGCTGCCCTGGATGCTCAGGGCTCTGTTGAGCAGCTGCCAAGGATAGCCCCTGCTTCCTCAAGGGCATGTGCTACATAATTTATGTATCACTTACTCCATGAAGAGCTTCAGTGCTCCTTTTTTATGTTCTGGAGTGCTGCAGTAAATGGAACAAAGTTTTTCCTCTTTTTTTTTTTATTTTTTTTCCTCTAAGAGGTTTTTTTCCTTGTGTTTGCTGTGGAGCAGTGGACAGGTAGGAGCTCCATGGTGTGTCCATGGCCAGGAGTGTGAGGGGTCTGGAAAACACACTCAGGGGGTGGCACATGGCACACACCCCACTCAAGGCACAGGACTTGGGGTATTTATTCACTTTTCTGTGGCAGAGTTAATATTTTCCATGATGCTGGCAATCTGGACAGTTTTCTTCCATACAACAGAGCTGTTCAGTAGGTGAAGTGCTGCAGATCTGATTTCAAATACTCCTGCTTGAATGTGGAGAGGGAAAATGTTGTTCCCAAAAAATAATCTGAAAACTGTGAGCAAAGCACTTAATCTGCTAACAGTGGACACTGCTGTGGGATAGGTGGGCATCTACATCCCCAAATTAACCCTGAAATCATCAGGATTGGTGAGGAGAAAAGGAAAGTCAGCTCAGACATTCCCATCTGCCAAAAAGCCAACGGAGCTGAGAACAAATGGTGGCTTCAGAGCTGGAGCAGTTGGACTCTGGCATGGTTTAAACACCCATTTTATTAGAAAAGCACTGTGGAGAAAGTTTTCCTTTAGAACAATCCTACAAATTTCTCCTCAAAATCCCACCCTGGGTCTGCTTCACATTATGAAATCTCTCTTCAGGGACTTGCTTGGGATTTTTTCTCCCCTTAAGGAACAGGCTGGGTGTTGGAGAGACATATGCATTGTTTCACCAGAGCTGCAGCCTCTATTTGCAGACAAGAGGGAAGCACATTGTTTTGTGTCTTTGATATGATCCAGCCAGAAAACAGCCTCAGGGAAGAAAATTCCCAGTCCTTGGCAGCAGCACTGTCTTTCTGCCTTTTTTTTTTTTCCCCTCTCTCTGTCAGTGCCACAATGTTCACTGTTCTAATAACTCAGGACTAAACTCACATGGGGCATCTCAAAAGTCCTTTGTAAGACTTGAGGTCAGAACTTGCTGAAAGTTCAGAGGGACGAGTCTCATTTTCCTAATGAAGAAAAGTTCCAGGGTTATTTTGGAATTAGGTCTAAGAAACTGGTGCAAGAAGCTACTTCAGTGCTGTAATTTAGTGACAGTGCAGCAAATTCCTGGTGGCTGCTGAAAACTTTCCACCTTCCAGCTCAGGCAAACTGAGCCTTGCAAAAAACCCCTCAGGTGTTGGTGACAGAGGGCAGGGTTCAGCTCTCTGAAATGTGATTATTTCAGGTGCATGGACTGGCTGTATCTTCCTATGGAAGACGCTGCAGGAACTTCAATTGTTGTTTATTTTGGTTGGAATGAGCCCCCTGGAGCTGAAGTGACTTAACTGAGGATGTCACAATTTATTTGAGGGCAGCTGCATCTGATAGTGACACACTTGTCAGAGAGTCTGATCCTGGAATTCCAGGAGCTTTGGATTCCCAGGGACCTCAGAGCCCATCCAGCCTGGCCTTGGACATTCCCAGGCATCCAGGGCAGCCACAGCTTCCCTTTGGTATCTGTTTGTAGAAACTCTCTGGATACTTCTGATATCAAATTGAATTGATGTTAATGGAGATTTTTGTGATTTTTCCATACTGCTCTATAGGATATTTGTGACAGGTCACTGATGAATCTACAGGGAAGATGGTGGGGGATGAACTCAAGTTAAAATCAAATATTTTTTAGTAATGAGAAGGACAACAGAACATGAAAAATATTAATAATTAGCATTTCCTTATCTGGCTGTTCTCCTGGTTTTCTGTATAGCAGATTTTCTTTTTGTCATATCTCACTAAAATCTCTTCTTCTCTTTCTCTTCAAATATTTATAGTTTTGGTATAAACATAATGTAGTTGAAAAATTAGCTGAATATAGCAAAAGACACAACACTATTAAAGTGTTGCTCCAAAGTGCTTAAAACTAAGAATAGTCCATTAAACTTGGCTCTGATTGCGTCATCTGATGTGAAGTGTTTATAATTTTGGGTTGGATTAAGCTATTAGACCATTTAACTACTCCTGTATTTGCGGGTGGGGAGAAATGTGGATTCTTCTGTGGAAGAATTGAAAATACATCTGTGGTTTGAGGCTTCTGAGGAATGATAAATTTAGCCCAGTGCTGTAATCAGTCCGTTTTGTGCCATTCTCCTTAGTCTCTCATTATTGGCTGTAATTCCAGCAGAAGGAATATCTCTATTCTCAAGTGGATTTGTGGTGCTGGGGGGGAACCCTTATTATTTTTATTTTTATTTTTAAAATTTTTCTCCTGAAAAACAGCTGGACCATGCAAATGACAGAGTGGTGGATTTCTCCTTAAGGTTAAAGTTGTGGCTTGCTGGGAGCTATTTTTAAAATCTGTGAGGAGTTGCACGTTTTTACCTCAGTACCACTGCTGCCTTTAACACAATGTGTGTATTTTCAACCTTAACTCTCTTGGAATTTCAAATGGTTTTATTGACCCTTTAAACAAACCAAATATATGGCAGGGATGCTAAACAAGAAACCAACCAAATATTAGAATATGCTATCAGGCTGTTTGTATTAATGATTAATTAATGGGGAAATGGCAGCTCCAGCCTTGTGCCAGGGAAAGAACTGGAAGGGGATGCCTGGAGCTGATGCTTGTAGGACTTGTGAGATTTTATGGCCAGAGAAAAAGACCCAGTGTTGGTTTTCTTGTGCTTTTACCAGTGGGTGGGAAAGAGGAGTGGAGTCAGACCCTGTTCCTCACCTGTAATAATCTCATTATTGCTACCAAAGGTTTGTGTTCTGATCTTGAGACTAAACCTGTTCTTTGCTTTGGTCTTTCCTTCCCACGGCCATTGGGTGTAGGAGATGGAAGAATCCCGTGTCCAGCTCTCTCCAAACCCACCAGAAGCCTCTGGGTTGGTAGAGGATGGGCAGCCCTGGCACAGGGTGCCCAGAGCAGCTGGGGCTGCCCCTGCATCCCTGGCAGTGTGTCGGGTTTTCTCGGCTGTTTGAAGGGCCTGGAAAGGCCCGGGGTGGCCTTGGGACAGCCCGCGTATCAAAGGACGAGAAGAGGCTTCAGTTCTTCTTTCGGTTTTTATGTTTATTAATTGTTTATCTAAAAGATTTCTTCAGCCCAACAGAGCTCTGCTCAGCAGCCAGCCATGAGCACACTCCCTGCCCTCCGGGCGGTCACCTATCTTTATACCCATTGTTACGTGTACAATATTTATCATTTTTCCCCAATACCATTTATTCTTATTGCTGGGTGCACTTTCAGTAATAACCAATCCAAAAGTGCCACCATGGCCAAAGAAGATGGAGGAGAAGAAGAAGAAGAAGAAGGACAGGACACGCCCCAATTCCTCCATCTTACTTCTCTAAACCCCCCTGTACAGAAATCCTAAACCCTGTGTCTCACTCTCTAATTAACTGATCCCTTCACCATTCACCCCGTGAAGACCCTCCTGTCCTATACGTCGTCTCCTGTGTGGGATCAAAGTCCAGCCACCAGACACTTCTGGAACATTCCAGGACTCCCGAGCCCCCCAAGGTGGTCTCGGTGGCTCGGCATCTCAGGACTCAGATCCTGAGATCCGACAGCAGTGCCCAAGGCCAGGCTGGACACTGGGGACAGTGGGAGGTGTCCCTGCCATGGCAGGGGTGGCACTGGGTGGGCTCTGAGGTCCCTCCATCCCAAACCATTCCATGATTCTGTGCTACCTCCCAAGGCAGAAACAGGAGATGGGAGCACATCCCAAACCCATGAGGGAGCCACCTTGCAGCTCCTCAGGGCCCCTTCCTCTGCCACCAAGTCTTCATTGGCCCTTCCCTCCTCTTCAAACAGGTTTTGTTTCCTGCCGAGTTTGGGAGCTGTCAGGTGGGATTGGGAATTTGGGAAGGGTGTGACAGGGAAAGCTTTGCCCCCATACCTTCCATCCTCTCCGTGCTGGGATGGGAATGGATGCTGGAAGGACATTTCCTGGCATCCTTGCCAGAACCCACCCAGTGTTCCCTCCTGGTGCTCCCACAAACCCCAGGTGTGGCTGTCCAAAGGGACTGGCCCTAAAGTGAGCTGTCAGGTGGAGTTTTGCTTCTGCCACTTGCAGGAATGGGATGTTTTCTCCCCTTGGATCATGTGGATGTGTATGGAGAGCTTTCCAAGTGAAAAATAACCCTGTGATTATCTGTACCTCTGACAGGAGCAAACTCACCTCAAAACCTGCGCAATAACCTTGGTTCTCCAGCTGATTTGAAACGGATGTTGATATTTGACAGTGCTGTGACCACACTTTGATTTTTCTAGCAGCCAGCTGGTGTCTCAGGTGCTGTCCTATGGTGCCAGGATCTCCCAGGATTTGGGAGGTGCAGTGCAGGAAATGCTGAGCCAGATTTGGGCTCTGTAGCCATTGTTATTTGTTGGGCTTCTTAAATTTTATTTTCCTAAGATTGCTTGGAAGAGGAAGATCTGGTTAGTGGCTTGAGAAGGAGACTTGTGAGACACCAGAGTAATGAAAAAGAAAAAGTATTTTTGTTGTTTGCTGTGTTCTGGGGAATTTGGGTCACTCAATCCTCCCGAATTGCTGCGTCTCTGAAGGTACCTGTAACCATTGAAGTTGACTTGTGAAAGGCTTTTACCACTTAGCCCTTCAAATATTGAATGATGTCTGTTATGGATTGCAGGAAATATAAAGGGGGAAAAATCTGTGGTGTTCAGTGATTTGTTTTACTACACTTCAAATTTTTTCTCATTACTTCATGAAATTCCTCTCTAATTCAATCTTTGTCTTTTGTCTTTGCTGCCTTGCAGGGTTGGTACAGTAGGCCTCACTAAACTTAGCTGCAACTAAGAATTTCTCCTACATCAACTGAGTTAAGGCTGATGCTCTTGTGGAATGTGGATTAAAAGTGCGTGCTAAGTTCCCAAATTTGAGAAGCGGAGAAAAGTAAATGTACCACTGCCACCAGCATCAGGACAGCAAACCAAGGGACAAAGAATTTGACCCGCTGTGTTGATTTTGGTTAAAACTGGTTCACGTGGTGCTTAAGAGACGTTGGCTGGGGGGCGAGAAGTGGACGTCAGCGAAGGCTTTTTGGTTACAAAATGAGGGCTTCTTTGGAGCCAGCAGACATTGCCATTGTGGCCCTGTACTTCGTGCTTGTAATGTGCATAGGTTTCTTTGCCATGTGGAAAAACAATCGGAGCACCGTGAGTGGCTACTTTTTGGCAGGGCGTTCTATGACCTGGGTAGCTATCGGGGCCTCGTTGTTTGTGAGCAATATTGGAAGTGAACATTTCATTGGGCTCGCAGGATCTGGAGCGGCGAGCGGATTCGCCGTAGGCGCGTGGGAGTTCAACGCCTTAATGCTTTTGCAGCTTTTGGGATGGGTCTTCGTGCCAGTCTACATCCGCTCGGGAGTGTACACCATGCCCGAATACTTGTCCAAGCGGTTCGGAGGGCATAGGATTCAAATCTATTTTGCAGCGTTGTCTCTGCTTCTTTATATCTTCACCAAACTCTCGGTTGACTTGTATTCGGGGGCGCTTTTTATCCAAGAGTCCCTAGGGTGGAACCTGTACCTGTCGGTGATCCTGCTGATCGGAATGACGGCGCTGCTGACCGTGACCGGAGGGCTGGTGGCCGTCATCTACACGGACACCCTCCAGGCGCTGCTTATGATCATCGGGGCCCTCACACTCATGATCATAAGCCTCATGGAGGTCGGTGGGTTTGAAGAAGTGAAAAGGAGGTACATGTTGGCGTCACCGAACATCACCTCCATCCTCCTCACCTACAACATCTCCAACACCAACTCCTGCAACGTCAGCCCGAAGCCCGACTCTCTCAAAATGCTGCGCGAGCCGACGGACGAAGACATTCCCTGGCCCGGGTTTCTGCTGGGACAGACCCCGGCCTCGGTGTGGTACTGGTGCGCCGACCAAGTCATAGTGCAGAGAGTTCTGGCCGCCAAAAACATCGCTCACGCCAAAGGCTCCACCCTCATGGCCGGCTTCTTGAAGCTGCTGCCCATGTTCATCATCGTGGTGCCGGGGATGATCTCCCGCATCCTGTTTGTGGATGACATCGCCTGCATCAACCCCGAGCACTGCTTCCAGGTGTGCGGGAGCAGGGCCGGCTGCTCCAACATCGCCTACCCGCGCCTGGTGATGAACCTGGTGCCCGTGGGGCTGCGCGGGCTCATGATGGCCGTGATGATCGCCGCCCTGATGAGCGACCTGGACTCCATCTTCAACAGCGCCAGCACCATCTTCACGCTCGACGTCTACAAGCTCATCCGGAAGAGCGCGACCTCCCGGGAGCTCATGATCGTGGGCAGGGTGTTCGTGGCCTTCATGGTGGTGATCAGCATCGCCTGGGTGCCCATCATTGTGGAGATGCAGGGCGGGCAGATGTACCTGTACATCCAGGAGGTGGCGGATTACCTGACCCCGCCGGTGGCCGCCCTGTTCCTCATGGCCATCTTCTGGAAGCGCTGCAACGAGCAGGGGGCTTTCTACGGCGGCATGGCCGGGTTCGTCCTGGGCGCCATCCGCCTCATCCTGGCCTTCTTCTACCGCGCTCCCGAGTGCGACCAGCCGGACACCAGGCCCGGCTTCATCAAGCACATCCACTACATGTACGTGGCCACGGCGCTGTTCTGGATCACTGGGATCGTGACGGTCGTGGTGAGCCTGCTGACGCCGCCGCCCACCAAGGAGCAGGTGAGGACCACCACGTTCTGGGCCCTGTGGAAGCGCGGCGCGCCGGACAGCGCCGGCAAGGGGGAGCTGTACCAGGGCCAGGAGAAGAGCATCCTCAAGTGCAACGAGAACGCCAACCACATCATTCCCAACGGGAAGTCGGAGGAGAACATTAAGAACGTGAAGCCGGAGGACATCAACCTGCTGGTGACGTGCAGGGATGACAGCAACCCGGTGATCTCGGTGAGCCACTCCGAGGTGGAGACGCCCGTGGATTGTTACTCCAACGGACAGGCCGCCCTGATGGGGGAGAAAAAGCACGAGGAGGAGGAGGGGACTGACGACAGGGCGAGACATTTGAAATTCATAGATTGGTTCTGTGGCTTTAAAAGTAAAAACGTAAACAAGAGAGTGGTTCGGGAGGTCGAGGAGGAGACTGTTTGTTTACAAATGCTGGAAGAGACTCCAAAAGTTAAACTATTACTAAATACTGGACTGGTCTGTGTCTGTTCCCTTGGAATCTTCATGTTTGTCTACTTCTCTTTGTGAGTGAATAGTGAACTTTTAAGGGTATGGCTTAAACATACAGAAGTTGATACAGGTCTCTGGAGATTTTTGGTTTTTCCTTTCTTTTCTTTTCAAATAACATAACCACAACCCAGGCATTGTTTACGCTATAATTGTAAGGTCAACTCAGCTTTAGCCTATTTCGAGACCATTTGAGATGTGTTGTCCTCCCTCTGCTGAAAGCAGAACCTGTCCTGTGGTGGCTTTTTCTTTTTTTCCCTTTTGTGTTGGTTTTATTTTTTTTTTTTGTTTTCCATTTGCAGCACTAACCTTTTGTTTTTCCGTGTATAAATATACCAAAGGCAGGCAGGTGGCTGTGTTTGAAGTCAGGCAGTTACAGCTCAGTCAGCATTAAGTGAAGATAACAGGTAATCAGTTACCAGCGTGTAAAATCTGAGTGATTAAAGCTGTGTCAAAAGATTTTTAAGCGCAGAGCTGTGATGCACATTTATAAAATAACTGTATTACCTTGGCCAACTTAGCACTTTTTAATTGCACTCACTGCTTTTTTTCTTTTTTCAGTTTCTCATTTTTCTTCTGGCAACAACAGGAAGCTGTTTTGTCTCATTTTATAGCACTTAAAACATGATGGCTCTTAGCAGCTTTCTGCCTTTTTGTTTTACTCTTTTTAAGGACATTTTTGTCTTTTGATTTTTATCCACTGTAAATTCCATTACTGAAAAGTTTCTGTGTTAAAAAAAAAAAAGAAAAAAAAGAGAAAAAACCAAAACAAAAATAAGCCTGGAGATGACAAACTGTCAATGGAGGAGGACGAAAAAGAAATATTCTTTCTGTGGGGTTTTGTAGTATATTGAAATTGAAGAATCACAGAATTCTTGGGGTGGGTTTGGGATGTCCCTGGGCAGCTGTTCCAGGGCCCTGCCACCTCCATGGAAAGAAATTTTTCCTCAGGTTTGGGTGGAATTTCTTGAGTTTTGGTAAATGGCCAAAAGATTCATTCAGCCTCTCCACTCTCTGAACCTTGGACATTGTAAGGATTGAATCCTGGACATTGTAAGGATTAGCTCCTTTTTAGGGAAAAATCTGTTTGCAGGTTCTGCCATATGGGAAGAAGAAAACCATGAAGCTTTACATGTCTTGAAAAAGTGTTTTGCACCCTGCAGAAGGGTTTTCCTCTGCTGTGTCTGGGAGGAATCCCAGAGGAGGAAGAGGAGGAAGCTCCGATTGCTGCAAGGGGAGAACAACTGGGAAGGCGAGGAAGGGGAAATGGGAGGGAGAGGTGAAAGTGCTCCTTGTTTTCCACAGCTCTTTTGCCCCACGTCTTCTCCCACTTCCCCTTCCATCCTGTCAAACTTCCTCTTTGTATTTTGAGGAATCCCAGAATCCCTGAGCTTGGAAAAGCCCTCCCTGGTCATTGAGTTCCAGCTGTGCCCAATCCCCACCTGGTCACCCAGCCCAGAGTGCCACATTCCTTGGGCACCTCCAGGGCTGGGCACTCCAGCAGCTCCCTGGGCAGCCCCTTCCCATGAGTGACCTTTGTGGGAAGAAATTCCCTCTTTCCCTCCCTCCCTCCTCAGAAGGATCCTGAGGGATTCGGTGTCAGGAGACGGGGAGCGCGTGCAGCCACAAATCTGTGTCGCCAATTGAGGTCTGTCCTGTCCTCAGGATTTTTCCAAAAACCTGAATTCCTCCCTGG